>NW_027528006.1:2213550-2312842 GCF_008692635.1 Crocuta crocuta
TGTAGGTCTCAGTGGCCTTGGAAAGAAAATGACAAACAAATCTTTCTTTCTTGTTTTTATAGAGATTTGCTTGCTTACCAAGGGACGCCGCACTGCCAGTGTTCGAGCTGATACATATTGTCGTCTTTATTCACTATCCGTGGACAATTTCAATGAGGTCCTGGAGGAATATCCAATGATGAGGAGAGCCTTTGAGACGGTTGCCATTGACCGACTAGATCGGATAGGTATTCTCTTCAGTTTTACTATCTTTTCCTTGAACAATTAGGTTATACTCTAGTGGACTGATATATGTTTGCAATCATAAGTCCTAAATGCTATCATAGGTTGCCTTTTAATTAGCATAGAAATAGCAGTTAGCTCTAGCCCTATTTCTACTATATAACTATCTCTTCTAAGTATTCTGGTTTATTTAATCATCTCTGTTTTTACTAGCTGTTCAGTCTGATTTCCCCAGTGATGCCAATACAATTTGAATCTTCAGGTAAAAAACAATGATAAAATTTTAGGTAGCACTAAAATAGAACTAAAATTATAATATGAGTCTACATTACAAACCAAATTTTGCTACAAGGTTTTTGAAAAAGTTTTATTTATCCACTTTACATTTTTATCTTTGTATTGAGAATTGAAAACTTGTACATTTTAATTGTCTCAGTAGAAGCTTCTTCAATTGTTTGTAATACAGACTCAAACAAGAAAAGCCTTGATAGAAATGTCCTACATAGATGCTTTATTTTGTAAACATCGACTTATTTTAAAGTCTTCTCTGCTCTCAAATAAGAATATATAAATTATACTTTACTAGTTATACTAGTTTAAAGGTATGGATAATTGCTATAGTAAAGTAACATTAGATTGGCTTGCTACTAGCTTCCTAAGATATGCTGGAACATTCTGATATGGATAATTGCTATAGTAAAGTTAGATCAGATTGGCTTGCTATTAGCTTCTGGAACATTCTGATGCTGGAACATTCTGGTATCAGAAGGTGATACTCTCTACACCTAAATCCTCTTCCCCCACCCTACCCTGCCCTGTCCCTGCTTCACTCTACTCAATTTTCATAACCTCAGTATAGATATCATTTCCCTGTAGAAATCTCCCCTGACTTCCTACCGCTACTAGGCTGAGTATCCTAGGTATGTTCTCCCATCCTCGCCTAGGAATTTCCTCCATCACAATACCGCCTTTGTTATTATAATTGCTCCAACAATGCTAAGATTTGTGAAGGTAGAGGTCATGTCTAATTCACTATTCCATTCACAGTAACTAGTACACAATGAATATTCTTGAAGAGAGGTGATAGGGGAGGGATGAAGGAATCGATGATCTCAAAGGAGATGGGGTTGGGATCACTTAGAAGTACACAAGTCCATCATTCTTATTAAAGGTAAGGATTTTTGATGGATGTAGTCTTATGTCAGCTTTTCCTCTGCACATTATATCTTTCTTTCCTTCTATATAAGTGGGATGACAGAGGCATAAGAGTCTGAAATTAGATTAGAAGAAGTAAAGGCAGTATTTGGACATTATCATTAGACAAAACGCCCATATTAGAAATTCATATTGACAACTTAGACAGGTAACAGGACATGGCATGGAGAGAAAGTGCCCATAAAAGTGGGTATTCCTGAAAGCATCTTTACTTCATTTGAAAATAACCTCTTCCTGGTATGTGACTGCTCATGGTAGAACTAGAGACTAATATCTGAGCACATGAGTTTTTTCCTAAGCCAGCTAGACATCTTTAAAGAAAGCAATAAAATCACGATATTTTAATAGAGAACTTCCGTTAATCTGTTACAGTTTCACTTTCTCACTCATTCCAACTAATTTTCATAAGAAAGTTTGCAATCAATAATACAGGCAATAAAATTTCTAATAAGCACCAAGCAGTTGCAGTTTTGATCCTTATAAAATCCCAATAGTACATTAAAAAGTATATTTCTCTATAAGTTCACAGATATTAATATTACAAAATGTTGACTATTCACATGATCACAAAGAAATATTTTTCCTGTTCCATTGTGTGGCATTTGCTTATAAATGTACACCATATGTACTTAAGGCAATATGCCAAATAAGCATTATATTTATTACTAATATAGGAGTTTTTGTTCTTTAGAAAATTAGAACAATTCTGTAAGGAGGGACAAGCGTTTATTTTGGCAGTCTTTTAAAATGATAGTTTTCTAGGGGCGCCTGGGTGGCTTAGTCGGTTAAGCGTCCGACTTTTGCTTAGGTCATGATCTCGCAGTTCGTGGGTTCGAGCCCCGCGTCGGGCTCTGTGCTGACTGCCAGCTCAGAGCCTGGAGCCTGTTTCAGCCTGTGACTCCCTCTCTCTCTGACCCTCCCCTGCTCACGCTGTCTCTCTCTCTCTCTCTCCTAAAAATAAATAAAACATTAAAAAAAAATTTAAAATGATAGTTTTCTAGCAGCCAAGTAAATTATAACATACATTTCCATTAAAGAATATTCCTTCTAAATCTAACTTTATTCAGCAATATTGGACATGGATTTACTGTTATGCTATTTATCTGGGTATTATTTTATCAGTGATGTCACCAAAAGTCCCTGATTTTCCCCTCTTTCATCAACCTCATTTTGATTCTATTGATATTCTGCCAGAGAGTGTCTCCTTCCTGCAAAGCACCCCCGAAGACAATGGCAGGAAGGAGAGGTAATGCTTATCGAGCCTGACATACACCGTGCCCCTTAATCCTCACAGAAACCTTTAGGAAAAGGAAAGACTATGAAGTGGTTCTCAGTGTGGCTGTGCATAAAAATTCTTTGAGGAAATTTGCTTTTAAAGTACCAAAATCCAGCCCCCATGTCTGGCTCTTCTGATTTACTTGGCAGGGTACAGATGACATTCAGTATTTTCTAAAGCTCCAGAGATGAGAAAACTATGAATGTATGGTGGAGGGTCACTAGTAGAGGGCACTCGTTAAAAGCAAAGGACTTGCCACAGTGCCCCTTAAACTTGCACGTGAGACTCACCTAAGGATCTCAGTAAAACGCAGCATCTTGTTCAGCCAGTAGGTTGGGGCTTGAGAGACAGCATTTCTAGAGAGCACTACGCACATGACACAGATGCATCTGGTTTGTTGTCCGTGGTAAGGATCTACAACCAGATCAGCTGTGACTTGTTGATCATGTTTTCTTGGACACTGTTCTTAACCTTCCTGTATCCCATTCTCCGTTTGGGTGAAATAACATTATAAACACAGCTACCTCCCGGAGTTGAAGATTAGATAAAATAAATCGACCTAGGGGTGCCTGGGTGGCTCAGTTGGTTAAGCATCCGACTTCAGCTCAGGTCATGATCTCACAGTTTGTGGGTTCGAGCCCCACATCGGGCTCTGTGCTGATGGCTCAGCCTGTTTCAGATTCTGTGTCTCCCTCTCTCTCTGCCCCTTCCCCACTCATTCTCTGTCTCTCAAAACTGAATAAATGCTAAAAAAAATGTTTATCGACCTAAAGCCTTGTGTAGAGTACCTGTCATAGGGTGCGTGTCTATTGTCCCTTCCTGGCAAAGTAGCTTTAAACCGAAGTTTTGCTTCAAGACCCATCCTGATCCAAATGCCCTTTCTTTTGCCAGTCTTCAAAGCATTCTTCATGTCAGATATCTCCCTCTCTTCTGTAAGATGGTTTTTGCCAAATTACAGACTTCTCAACTTGACTTGCATAGAAGGTAAGATTTCCCAGAGAGATACAGGAAGCGCCAAGGGCAGGAGCCATCTTTTTGTTTGGGTCTAAAGGCCAGTACTCTAGGAAACACTGGCACACTCCTATTGTCAAAGGCCACTCTCACTTGGGCCTGTCGTCTGTCATTTGTAGGCTTTCTAAGTGACTCTCTTTCTTTTGCTGCCAGGAAAGAAAAATTCCATTCTTCTCCAAAAATTCCAGAAGGATCTGAACACCGGCGTTTTCAACAATCAGGAGAACGAGATCCTGAAGCAGATTGTGAAACATGACCGGGAGATGGTGCAGGCTATCGCTCCCATCAATTACCCCCAAATGACAGCCCTGAATTCCACCTCTTCCACCACGACTCCGACCTCCCGCATGAGGACACAGTCTCCGCCGGTGTACACAGCGACCAGCCTGTCCCACAGCAACCTGCATTCCCCCAGTCCCAGCCCACAGACCCCCCAGCCGTCAGCCATCCTATCACCCTGCTCCTACACCACTGCGGTGTGCAGCCCGCCGGTACAGAGCCCGCTGGCCACTCGAACTTTCCACTACGCCTCCCCCACTGCCTCGCAGCTGTCGCTCACGCAGCAGCAGCAGCAGCAGCAGCTCCAGCCGCCCCAGCCCCCGCAGCCCCCGCAGCAGCCCCCGCAGCCCCAGACGCCCGGCAGCTCCACGCCCAAGAACGACGTGCACAGGAGCACCCAGGCGCTCCACAACACCAGCCTGACCCGGGAGGTCAGGCCCCTGTCGGCCTCGCAGCCCTCGCTTCCCCATGAGGTTTCCACTCTCATTTCCAGACCTCATCCCACTGTGGGCGAGTCCCTGGCCTCCATCCCTCAGCCCGTGGCAGCTGTTCACGGCCCGGGCCTCCAGGCAGGGGCCCGGGGCACTGTCCCTCAGCGAGTCACCCTGTTCCGACAGATGTCATCGGGCGCCATTCCCCCTCACCGAGGAGCCCCTCCCGCGCCCCCTCCACCAGCAGCAGCTCTTCCGAGAGAGGCTTCCTCAGTCTTAACTACAGACCCAGAGGCGGAAAAGCCACGATTTGCTTCAAATTTATGATCCCTGCTGATTGTCAAAGCAGAAAGAAAGACTCAAACTGAGAATGGTCTCAGAAATTATTTTCTTCTATCTCCTGATAGATTCCTATAGCCTACAATGAAGAGATATTTTAGACAGCTCTGGCCTACATGCAAAATGTAAAATATATAAATATATATCTACTATTCAATATCTAACTAAATTCCCAAGAGAAGTTCAAAAGACCTGTTTAGCATTCAGTGTTATATGTCTTCCTTTCTTTAAATCATTAAAGGATTTAAAATGTTGTTGTAAGATCATTTATTTTTAACCAACTTTTACTGAATTCCTTTGATATATGTATTTCTCTATTTTATGAAGAGTTCTTGGATTCAATGGAAACAAAACTCTGGTTTTAAAAAGGCAACTCAAGTGAGCTACCGAATAGCACCAACCAAATCTTCTTTCATTAGCTGTGTCTCTGCATCTAAATTGTTAATCATGAATTATGGAGGATTAAATGGCAAATCCCACTTTATAGATCTAAATTGTATTTTGGTGCTTTCAATTTTGAATTCGGTTAGAACACGTGGTGTGCCCGGCCACAGTAGGAGACGAGCATCGTGGCTGTTCGGAGTGTCTCTAACCTCAAACGCCTCCATTGATCTTTCAGAAAGCTGAGGGGATATTTGTCTTCATGTGTTATTGGACTTTTACCAAGACTCAATAAATGTTAGTTGTAAATAACTTTTTCAACCCAAATAAAAATAGCTATTCTGTGCTGTATGAAGGTAAAAGTCATCACTTAAGAATTTAGTTTTATTGCTTCACTTCAAAACTTAGAGTTTTAAATTTTACAAAACCTAATTGTGACAGTTATTCAACTGCAATGCAATGGCTTGAAACCTACAATATTATTTTAACCTGCAATGTTTTATGCAAAATTGTATGCTCAATTCTACAAATTGCTTGTATTACACCAAAAATCATTATTTTTCTTCCTTCTTGCCATAATCAAGCATCTGAAAATAGTCCCTGCATGCTTTTTGGAAAAACAAAATAGGTTCAGATCAGTCACTGTAGGGAGAGGCTTACAGTATTTCTTATTTCTAGAAACGTATAACCATTCATTAATTGCTATCTTAAAATTCCTATAAGGCTGACTTGGATCTCTGACTTAAGTCTAGAAGTGAGGTTTTCACTTTCATTTAATATTCTTACTCTTATTTAAATAATGATTTGTAAACCACAGCTTGATTTGGAGTTGCCAGTGTGTTCTGTGTCTTCACTGTTGGTAGGTGGTAGTTAACCCTGGTGTTAATTTAAATAACTAAATACACTATAGCACCATGTCTGTTTGGGAACACACACTTGTTCTATGTATATTGTAATAAAATGGTTAGTAAATCTTAAGGCATGTGGTGACTAACATAGCCCTTAGGTAGGAGGTTTGTTATTTTGAATGTGCTGGAAAATGTATGGACGTGATGACAGAAAGCAGGGGGCAAACTGAATGTGAGCATTGTTTGTGTGTTCGTCTGTTTCCTTAACTCTCCATGATCTGTGAACATCTGCTTCTTCTCAAAGAAGTCCCTTAGTAATTATTTGTGCCTAATGCATCCCACGAATGTGGTGGATGACTGGAACACAATTGGAAGATTCCTAATAACCGACTTCTGTAAATAACCCAAGAGAATGACCTGAAGTGGAGGTCTTCAGTATCTTTGACACTGGCGATACATTAAAGAAGAACTTAACAAAGATCACACGTGAAATGGGGCAGGGCCTCCAGACAGACTTGAGGACAGAAAACAAAACATAGCAAAAACTCTAAAATGGATCCATGCTGCCTGTTATGCCTTTTACGAATATAATATCTATAATACCAAAATGAGTTCTTATGTTTAATTTCTAACAGATCCCAGCTTGTGTGAAAGTACCCAACAATGCTAGTCGATGTAATGTTGTCATTAACATGCTGGTGACATCTGATGGTGGGTCAGGAGTGGTGTAAGAAGGGGATTGTTCAGTCTACCTAGATCCTATGGGAAAGCTGCAAGACCATTTACATATCAGTACAAAACTCCTTTATTTTATTAAAATATTGAGAATTCACTTCAATTTATTAAGATCATGTATTGGTCCTTTAAATTATTAAAGGTTTACATTTGATAGCACCAATGGGTTTGGTAGTGAAATATTTTTATATGTATAAATTTTTGGTTTTTTATTTTGAGCACTATTGGGAAACAGAAGCAAAATTGAACTGCATGGTCTTTCAGTGCAACCATAAAATTTTTATTCACTTTGTAACAGAATGGACAAAAACACACTAAGGTTTATATGTTAAACTAATAAAATGGTACAGGGTAAATTATATACATATATATGTATGAATATATATGCTTAGATTAAGAAAACAAATTGACTCACATTCCTGTAATATAAAAGTCCATTGCTAGTTGAAAAGTGACCTCTTTTCTCTGTACATAGTTAAGCCCGTAAGTATGGAGTTTTAATCTGTACAGAAAGAAATGTATTATTGAAAAGATTGGTCTTTCTGCGGCTGGGAAAATAGTAGAATAGCTGATTCTTACAACAACTGTATGATCAGGGATGAATTAGAGTATTTCTTTTGTCTTTGCTCAAAGCCATACATATATAAATATATATAAAGATTATTAATAAATTCAACAGAAAATAAACTAAAATCATGAATATTTTATTTTATCAATATACTCTAATCAAACATTTTGTTTTATTAACGAGTGCAGAGTTGCCTCTTTCTACCTTTACAACGTAAGATTTCCAAGAGGGCTTATACTTGATAGTCATTATAAAATTAATCATAGATACTCTATGACTATAGAGAAGAATGTAAATAGAACACGGGTTTTCCAGTTATCCCTGTGTTTTACCGCTTCCTTATGGTACCAGTTGAAGGTTTCTTTAATTCTTTGCTCTGTACCTCCTTCACATGTGGCTGTGGTCCAGTTCCAAAACACGGCCATTTCTGTGCTATTAGATTTAGAGGTGAAAGAAAATCACCTTATAATTTATTATACAAACCTATTTTATGATAACCTTGGGCCTTGCAAGGGCTTTCGATAGTCACAGAACCTCCCTGTTCAAGTGGGTTTTGAATCAGACTTCAAAGGCTAACATAGAGTTTATTGCATTGAGTGAAGGATTCTTTGAAAACTGAAAGGATAAATGGCAAGAATGGTGATAGACTCTATTCAGCAAATAAATAGCTTGTCTCCAGGTCTCAGTGACCACTCCATGAGTGAAGGATTCCCTGATAGATGCCGTCCCACTTTTAAAAGGTGGCTATTTTCCACTGATAAACTTAAATGAGCATAACATCTGCAGGACACTACAAAGTACACAGTCAAGTTAGAATAATTCCTAAAGAACTTGGGTTACATAAAGAATAGGATGTGTTTTAAGTGTTAGATGTTATTATTTCAAATCCTGAATTATTTATACTTTAAAATGGAAGCGATCTCCATCATCTTGCAGGCTTAGTTTTAAAGTCTCCATTCCGTCTTTTTAAATTGAAGGGTTTATATTTGTTAATCTTATAATTTTACTATGCTACTTTGCTTTTATGCATTTTACTCTCATAATTTACAACGTTAAGTTGTTTGAACAAGAATTTATCTTCCTTATGCCTCTATCCTTCTAGAACATATGCCATAAAACCTGGGTCTGGTTATTTTGTTCCTATACACTACACCTGGCAAAATTTTATCACATTCTCTACCTATTTGAAAACTGCTTTTTCTGTGCAATACAAAAGAAATGCGGTCCTTATGGAATCACTGGAGGCTGAGCATCAATGGCTATATTGAGTCCTGAAAGTAATGGTCAAAAATTTAAGCAAGTGTGACTGGCTGCTTGCACTGAATTGCTAGCTCTGTTTTACAACTTTAATATATCCTTTTCCAGGGTAATAAGATGAAGAATAAAGAAGAGTTGCTATTGTATTCAGGGGTAAGAATACGTGCTACGGGCCCTGGAAAGCAGTGACTTTCTTAAGCAATTTTGATTCTGTCCTTTTTAAAAATGGCATCTATTTTTTATACACTGGCCAACAGTGAAATCAATCATGAAGAGAACTCCTGCTTTTAAAAGGGAACAAAGAAAGTATAAATTATTTTGCCGAAATTCATTAAGGATGTAGAAGCAAATCCAGCCAGAAGATCCATATTCCTCCTCCTCCTGTTTTGGAGTTTTTGACCAAAGGCAACCTTCCTTCCTTTCCCAGGGATAATTAACATTTCTGTTAATATGTATCGTTTTGTTCTTCATCATTTTCTCTAGAGCTTTAGGGCATGAAAAGCTTGAGCCTTTCTATATAGGAAAATTTTCATGGCATATTCACAAATCTATTACAAGACAATGATAATTTTATTACAGTCTTTTAGAAGAAAATATTGGCAATTTTGTAATACCTGGCTGCTCCTCAGTTTTGGATACTCTCCCAGAGAAATCATTGTCCCCTTTTCCCCAAAATCAAACACGTTCTCTCACTGCCACTGGACAATCAGATAAGATCATCTCCCTAAGAAAAGCCAGCACAAGGGTCACATGAGTGAGGCCCCTTGCATGAAATTCAAAGTGCCAAAAATCTCAATAATCAAAGCAAATAATATTTTAATGCCATTTTTTAAAAAGTCAAAATTAAGCTAACAAGCATTAATGAACCAATTGGCATGATCTTAAACAAAGACAAGATCCAACCCCAGACTTTCATGGCCCCCTGCCTAAGTTACCTCACTCCTTTCTACCCGCTACCTATTGAGACTTTGATGGGACAGAAAGGGTTCTGAAGGTTTTCTGTGGTAGAAGCTTTGCCCTTATTTGTCCTATCACACCTTGAGAATCTTCCCACGGCTGTATTAAAAGACCCTGTACCTAAGGTCTGGATTTGTTTCCAAGAGTAATGCCCTAAATCCCAGAGAAAGAATTAACCTTTACTGACAAAGGAAACCTGTTTTTCTAAAACAGGGATGTTCTTCACAAAGCAGTTGATTGAGCCCATCGGCAGCTTAGTGCAGTCGGCCAATATCAGGCTGGAGAAGAGCAGAAACTGAATGAGAAATACTGCTTTTAAACCTTTTAAAGAGCTTTTACTATCAGGCCAGTGGTTTTACAGTTTTATGCATTATCTTCTTAATTTTGTGAAATCAAGATTTCCTGTTTGGGTGGATACCTGTTGAAATGTGTGTTTTACCAAGGTGACAGGAAAAGTCATTTGTGACACCAAATGGGACATGATATTTGCAATTCCACAGAGCCCTTTGGAGAGGCTGGGTCCTAAGGAAAGTCCTAGGTCTGCTGAACAGGACTCTGGGGAGGAGAAGCTGAAATGGAAATTGCTTGGCTCAAGACAAAGCATGGCAGGGCTGGAGGATAATTTGAGAATATGAGAGTTAGAACCTGTATGAATAGAAAGGAGTGATAGAATGGTTTGGATTAACACTCCATAGAGTCACCTAATCTTACTGGAGGCATTACGCCTCGAAGACTGACAAATTTATTTATTTCTTTTTCCAAATAGTTTATTGTCAAATTGGTTTCCATATAACACCCAGTGCTCATCCCCACAAGTGTCCTCCTCCATGCCCATCACCCCCCTCCCCCCCACACCCATCAGTCCTCAGTTTGTTCNAGAAGACTGACAAATTAAAAAAAAAAAAAAAAAGATTGACAAAGATGGATACTCTTTGGAGCTATTTCATTCCTAATGTAGAATCAATAGCCATTTATTACCAAAGGGGAACATCTCTTCATTTTTTAAATTGTAAATGTTTAAATAACAACATTTGAGCAAGGAATAGGATTATTTATTCAATTGAATGCGTCTGAGTAAATATAATTGCTCCAAAGGTAAGGCTTATTTCATGCTTTCGTTAGATTTAGATAATTAAGTACAAGTAATGCAAAGTTATTGCACATGTTTTTAATAGTAAAGCAATTTTACAAAAAGGATACAAATTGTTTTCTTGCCAGGCTAATCATATCTTTCCACAGAGAAAATTTAGATTTGTAGAGGCCAAGATCTTTTTTAAACAAATGTTTAGCTTCTCTTAAATTTATGAGGCTTCTCAGACATAGGAAATGTATTTTTGAAAGAAGAAAGAATATAACTCAGAAAAGTTTGAAAGACTCAAAAAAAGTTTGCCAAACTTATTCTCATTTGTTTCTTGTGATGTATTTGTCCAAAGCCTTAGTTTCAAAGCATTTCAAAATAAAAGCTGTTTGCCTAACTATTCTCTAAGATCTATTACCAACCTAACATACTACAATTCTATTGAAAATGTGCAGTTCTGAATTGCTCAAAGTATGATATCTGATATCTAACATAATGAAGTATTTTAACTGAGAAATACTAAATAATATTTTATAGTTAGATAAGGCTTGTATACACTATGTAGCATGAATTTCCTTATATCTCCATACCAAAGATCAAGGTATATTAACTACATTGGCTTGTTAACAAACATATTAAAAGATCCAAGTATTATTGTCCTCCTTGCAGTAATTGTCTTAGAATGCTAAACACATATCCAAAAATTACTCACATGAATCAAATACACTTGACTCCCCCAGCAATTCAGAACAGCCTTCAGGCCCCTCAGTGAATTGATATGAATATTCTCAACAGTGGTTTGTCTCAGTTAATACTAGATCCCATTTTGGGAGTTAGCCAAAACTCACTTGAAGCCCTATCATCTTGAAGAGCAAATGCTCTAGTTTAGCATCACTATTTGCAATAAAAAACAAAATGTGATTGTTTTCATGTGTGGCTCATAAATTGTGTCTGAAGTCCTTCTAAACATGTTCCAAAAGCCTCTCTCTCTCTCTCTCTCTCTCTCTCTCATTCTCTCTCCCTCATTCCCTTTCTCTCATATATATATGTTTTCCCAAATTCAAACTCTCAAGAATCTAAAGATCTGTGATATGTACTTATAAAGGTCTAATAATTTTATAGCCTTATATCTACCCTAAGTTATTTTTACTCTCACAGAAGAACAATGATCAAAGCCATCAATGTGGGCTTGTTTTGCATAGTTATTTTTAAGTGAGTGATTATTTACATGTGACATTCTACATTTCTATGAATAAATGACATTGACTTTTAATTTCTCCCACACGTGAAACTCAGATAACTTCTTAAAATGGTACCTGTAATCAGAGTTTAGTCTTTCTGAAGCTATGTCATTCTTCTCCTTCGCATGAGCTACATAAGCAGAATCTTTTGCATGATTTTAACTGATTCAAGCTATGAATGTTGGCAAGTTTTGAGACTGTAGTTAGTTTGTTTTGTTCAAACATTTTCTCAGCTAAATTGATTATAAACATATGTCAAAGCTTTAGTTTAAACTTGACAAAAGGGTTCTAAGTAAGTAAGATTCTTTGGTTTGACCATCATCTTTTAAGAAAATTACTGGTTAAAAAGTATTAGCTTCTTTATAAATCAGAATATTAGTTGAGTAAGGAAATATTCTCAGTAGAAATCTTAATTTCTTAAAAGTCTGTCAGAAAATTGCTCAAGCATTTTATCATGAATGTTAACTACTTTCCAAACAGCCCAGAAATATGCCCCAGCAAAAGTTCTGGCCCTAAGTAGGTTTGAAAAATACCTTTTTCTTCTAAGTTGTAATGTACATTGTAGGAGAATAAAAGATAAACTTGTTCTGCACACATTTTTAAGTGACTTCAATATCTACCTAAGGAATTTAGTTTATATCTGCAAAATGTTAGGTGTCTGCAATCTAAAGTAATCTCTGCCTATGGTCTCGAGCACAACACATTTCTTAAAACATACGTATTTTTGATGGTAAAAAAAAAAACTTGCTAAGTTTCTTTCAAGAGCAGCTGTGACATTTCTATAGGTGTTATTATCTCCAAATTACAAAGTATTTGACAGACTCAAAGGCTCAGGTTATATAAGGAGAGGAGACCATGGTTTTGGAAATTTTGAAATTTTATTTTAGGTCGGAGGGCAAGATAAATTTCAAGGATTGACACCAGCCAAAAACAAAGACACAGCAACATCTCAGTTTTTAAACTGTCCTAGCTTAATCTTTTATATGTAAACAAGGCTTCCATCTGCCCACCTCATCAGACTTAACAGGAATTATTTCAGGATCCACAGGGGCTACAAACCCTTGGGTTCACATGGAAACAAGCTTTGCTGACAGTACACATTGGAAGAGCAATTCAAGTGTTGTGCATGGAAAGAGAGAAAATGATACCAAAGGAGAGCAAATATATAACTGAAAAGAGCTTTAAATATTCATTGTGATAATAAGGAGTGTCACAGTATTAGCTCTAAAGAACAAAAGGGAGTCTGGCATTGAAGAGTTTATGAAGGGTTTTTTAGAATATATAATACAGGATTTGGTTTCTTATAAAGGGGCTGATTTTGATCATCACTTAATTCCGATTCTCTCTTCTTACTTCCCTTCTGGCATGTCTTTATAGCGTCCTCAGTCTCTTTAAAGATGTATTTTACAGGCCTTTCTTAACAATGTATTTAATAATCCCCCTATTTGTTTTGACAAATCCTCTCAAATAATTGTATGCTTTTGTTTATAGTGGAGCTAAAAACCCATGCCTTAAGCAAAGATATGCATTTCAAAGGAAGTCACAAAATCTTCATAAATAACAAATTTTTTAAATGAGGGAGAGCCAGGGGTTTATAATAACAATGGAAATGCAAAGGTGGAAGAAGAAGCCACAGGTTACAGGAACTCCGGTTCAAGATGCTAGAACTATAGGACACTCGAGGAAGGAGGAAGGTGCTGGAAAACGTGACCTTTCTTTGCTTGTGCTTCAGAACTAATACAGATAAGAAGTTACTTCTTATGCATAACACATTAACAATAACATCACAATACATCCTGGGCACCTCCCTTTCAGAAGAATATGACCATTTTGGAGAGAGGAACTAAGAATGTGAAAAGGCCTAATAATGCCTATTCAGAATAAAAAACCAAAGGCAGCTTTCAACCCAGAGGGAAGCAAACCTACTCATGGACAAAGAGTGGCTCAGCAGGAAGGAAATTGTGAGGTGAACAGGGAGGGTTCCTGCTGCTACCGGGCACACTCAACAGTGAGCAGTTGTCAAATGTTTCCAGGACTTAAACATAGGAAGTCCATGAATACTGTGCATTCACACAAAACTGCACCCTGCCAAAGATATATGCCTTTTCATGTACTTACAATAGCAGAACTCTTTACGTAAAGAATCTAGTCTACAATCTAGTAGGTACCAATCCTTAGAGTGTGGATTTGTCTGAGGAAAATTAGAAACTTTTAAAATAGTTCTGATATAACTGTATACCAGTATTCATACATTGCTTTTTTTATTATTTTACTACAAATACCTTTTTATTAGGTTTCATTTACATGACATGTAAGGCATAACATATTATTTTTTAAAATTTGATTCTGTAATTGGGTAATGGAGCTATTATAAGATATTAGTTATAAAAAGGAGACACTGGTAGGGTTAGGAACCCTTGTCTTAAATGCTGATGTGCTAGGGATTCGTGCTGCACTGTCCATAGTAGACTTACCGCTGAACAGATATCATAATTTTTATATGATAGTACATTTTATAATAGAAGATAAATATTGGGGGTTAGGAAGAATTAAAGGGAGTAAGAAGAGGCAGTAGTAGCAAGGAAAAAAAATCATTAAATTGATTTGAAAAGAGCAAAGTATACTCTATTTTCCTACAGGCTTGCCATCAGATTTATAAAATTTAAAATGCAGAATATAGTTATTAAAAATTACTAAAAGTAGAAAGAATATGGGTCTTATTTTGCAATAGTTAATTAGTTAATCTTGCAGATTTCCCAGATGGTGGCTGATTCCTTGAATAGCCAAAGAAGTCACCTGGATGGTAACACCTGAAAAAAGCGTATTGGTCTTTTTATCCGTGATATTTTCCCCATGTTGTGTGAAATTTCTGCTATTTAATTGCCATTAGTTGTGTGCATAATTTAGGGGAATCTACTTAATTCATCAAATTCATCTTTTGAGCACCTATGGTGTGGCAAGGCATGTTCTAGACAACATGAATATGACACAAGAAGGGCACAAATCTGTGCCTTCATGCAGCTTAAATCATTCTGAGAAGAAATACATAATAAATAAAGAAATGTAAAATAATTCACACGGTGAAAAGAGCTGTGAAGGAAAGCAATGCAGAGAAGAGAGAAGGGAATATCAAGAATAGGAAATGGAGACGATTTGCTGTTTAAGTAGCATAATCAGAGAGAATGTCATCTAGCAGATCATTAACAATGACGAAAAAGGGTCTGTAGATCAATAGAACTAGGTGCTTTCTTGTGCCTTGCTGAAAGTAGGTTCATGGACCTGTAGCATCTGTATCATGTGGAAGTCTAGAAGAAGTACAGAATCCTAAGCCCTAACCAATAGTTACTGGCAGGAGTCTAAATTTTAACAAGTTCCCTACATGATCCATATGTAAATTAATATTTGAGAAGTACACAGCTAGTAAAGTCCTAGAGAAGGAAATAAATTATAAGGAAATTTTAGGGAACTTTTAGGTATAAAGACATTTCTGAGGATGCCAAGTCAATGTTGAACATTCTGACGAGGGATATTGGCTGGACAGGAAAGTGTAGAGAAAGCCAAAGAGAAACAACACTGGACATTTGTGAAAGCTGGTAAGACAGATTTTACCCAGACCATTGCAATAGGGGAGAGAGACTCAGTATAAACTTAGCTCACCAAACCACACACACACACACACACACACACACACACACACACACACGGTGAAAACGTTTTTTAAATCTTGAGATGTGCTAAAGGAAAGTGCTGAGTTCTAAGTTTTTTAATGGGGGGGGATAATCAGTGTGATTAGGATATCTGAGTTTGTTGACTGGTGAAGAAACAGACTTTCAAATTAACAGAGGAGCTAACTTTGCAAATTGGAATGAGACCACAGTTAGGTTCTTACTCCACTTCAACCCCTAGGAACTAGGAGATAAGAGAACTATGCCTCTGGATGTTTCCATTTCAAAGAGATGCCTCCCAGGCCCTTGAGGAGATATTTCCCAGTGGTAGAATATTTACATCTCAAAGGGGAGAGAAAGGATTTATAATTGCAAGTTTTTAAAATGACCACTCCAAGAAAAAGGATATTGGGGGCTACAGTCATATTTTGACTGGAACAAACAGTAAATTATTTGGGCAGTGTTGAGTTAGTAATTTGAGGGGACTGGGGTTACTCTAAGGAGATGGTCATGGGCCAGCATAAGACATGCTAGAGTTCAGTCAAATCTCATAGTGTGGGAGTTATGGGAGCCGATAGACAGTCATTCATCCTGGGAATTTTAAGTTCTTGTGAAGGCAGTGAAACTGATGATAAACCTTCTATCTATTTGATAATTTTACACTGGCCCATCCCTACATGTACGCTTGGTCACAATGCCTTTCTTAGCCTACCTCCAAGTCCTTCATAAATAGAAATGAGAAGGAAGAAATTAATACATGTTAGATGTTATCAGTTCTTCATTTGGGATCAATTTTGATGTCATGGCCAGCAATACTACCTAATATCACATCAATCCAATGCATCTATAGCTTCCTGTAACACTTTTTAATGCTAATAGTAATACATTGACATTGTAAAAATGAATAAATCTGATCAGTGTTTTATAATTGAGCATCTATTTATCCGCCATATCTGTGTATCCACATTGTTTAGAAAAGCTAGGTACTGGCTCTACCACTTACCATGTAGCCCTGGTAGAGTTATATAAATTTGGTGTAGTCCAGTTCCATAACTAGAAAATGAAGAATTGAAATGTTTTTTTCTTCATTGGGTGGTTATGAAGACTATATGAGATAAATTTTGCAAAAAGCTTACCCCAACTCTTGGCTCACATCAAACATTCTAGGTACAATGGGTGGCATTTTCTACCTGGGCTACCTGGAATATGAACTTGGTGAGTCTGAGACATCCCTACCAGCTTTCCCAGAGAAAGAGCTATGCATGCAATCTTGACTTTCAAGAGGAATTGAGGCTTTCATTCACAATACTCTTCACAGCCTAAGATCTGCAAGTGTTTAGCAGCTTATATTTCCAGATGACTTCTGTGAACAGTAGATAACCACATATCAAGTCTTCTTGTTATCAATCAATCTGATTACTGATGAGGCTGCTTTTTCAAGTCTGTCCTGTAAAAGGTAAAATACCAAGAGGGCAATGTCCTTCCATTGGCATTCTAGCCTCAGAAAGATTCTCCATGAGACGCAATACAGAGATGAGAATATGAGCCTCCTCTTAACATACAGCTTGTGTCAGTAGAATTTATCCTGAAGCTTGGTACATGAGAGGTCAAGCTCCAGATAGGATGCCATGTATGATACATTTGATGATAAACATTATTATAATCATGTCTCTTTAAAGTAAGAATCTGCAATAGAGTGCAGTAGACACCTTGTTATTAGTGAAGTTGATGATAATTAAAATACACGCATGTACACACACACACATACACACAGATTTGGTTATACATGTAAAGCCTTGTCTTTGTGACTTATTTAGGAAGAGACAGGTTTTTGAAAGACATCATTCCAGGTATTCTCCTCTTTGAAGTACAGATCCAATTAAAGTGTCCGGTGTCTACTCAATGTTCTGAAAGAGAAGGCAACTGGGAAACTGAATCTCTGTAGGTGTCTAAGGGTAGTAGAATTCCTCTGACATGAAGCAAGTATCCTGCCACTAAGAATTTGACATTCTTCCCTGCCCTGCCCTTTAAATTCAGACTCATTGTTCAACAGCAGGATCCCAGGGAGGAGATGCAAGACAATTTTTTAGAACTGGTACTTTAAAATATCCTATTACAATGACAAAACCATAGCATCTTTACAGTTGGTAGACGCCCTACAGGAGATCAAGACTCAGTTCTTAAAGCTTTGTTCCCAGCAGGAGCTGAGATCTAAACTTCTCAGTATTATTTCGAAATATATATATATATATTTCAGAAAGAAAACACCCACCTCATGTCAGAGTACTTTAATGTTACTGTGGTGAACATTGTTGTTCAAGATCTGTAGACAGGTGAAAAAGTATAAGAGTAAAATAAGCAAAGAACTATGCAGAGTGAAAACTGAAGCTTCTAGGAGTTTTCAATCAGTTACATCTATTCAACCAGACACTTGGCCCATCAATAGAAGCCTAAAAATGTTCATTTCATGCACTGTAGATATAAAGGTTTGACAGATTTGGGGAGAGATGAATCTCTGTTAGGACACAGAGAAATTCACTTTTAAATTTAATTTATTTTTAAAGATTAAATTTAGTTACTTCATTGTACTGAGGGTATAACTAGGAAAGAGACATATTATTTTTAGGAAGATAATTTCCTACATATACAAGTCACAGTACTTTCTGACTTTTTTTTTTGCCTATGTTTGTCTTAAATGAGGTGCTTGTGCAGGTTAGCAATTTAGCCTAAACTACAATTTATAGACACAAATTTCTGACATAGGGGGAATGACATGAGAAGCTTAAGTATTTACAATGCTCTTAACATACCTGGTTTTCCTACACTCTGGCAAATTACTAAGGCTTGAGTCATATTTTTTAGCATACTTTTTACTTCAAAGACAAGTTCCCTTCTGTCATGCACATGTAAGACCTACAATTTATATTTTAGTGTGAATATGATAAAAGTGAACTTGTCTTTGAATCACCCAATTCTCCTTTTTTATATTGTTCCATTCTTTTACATTCTTTGTGTGTTTTTTTCACCAGGAATAAAATAGTTTGCCAGAAACTTAGTGTGAGTTAATTAGCAATTTGATTCTTCCAGGTGTATTTGACTAGAGGGAATAGATTTTATTGAGAAAAATGTGTTAGATTGAGGAAAGCCTTAATTATAATCCTAAAAATGTTTAACCTTAACAGTTAGGCAAACACCATTGATAGCATTCAAATAGAAAACAAACAAGATGTCCTTTTAGAAAAGATATCATTGTATAGGATGAACTAAATGGCAGAGCCTGCAATCTTCTAGAAAAAGTAAGAGATCTGGGCAGAGTCCTGATGGAAAGCTAAGTTTGCAGTCTGAAATGCAATGTGATTTGTACAAATGATGAGATTTGCACAAACTGCAAATTTTAAAAACTGAAACATAGTGTCAACTATTCAATAAATATGGGTTAAATGAATGAAAGAATGAATTGAAGTATATATAACCATCCTAAATATCCTACTAGAATAAATGAAAAATAATTAGGAGGAGGAGTAAGAAGGCAGAGTAGTAAAGGGACCCTGGGATCGTCTCATCCCTTGAACTCAGCTACAACATCAAACCATTTTCAACACGTGGGAAATTGATCTGAGGATTAACAGAACAATCTGAGTAATTTGAGGGAGAGAATATGGCAAGTATGCATGTGGAGAAGTGAACTGGGGGAGAAGAGCCATTTTCACAGGGAGGAGAAAGACAACAGGGGACAGAGAGCAGTGCATCAGGTTTGTGCAAGAAAGCAGTCCCCCTGAAATCCTCTAGAGAGAAAGAGTGAAAATACGCACAAAGGACAGCACAAGAAAACTGTTCCCCAAAGTCATTGATGGGGGGAAAAGGAAAAGTTTTTAATACTGCCAGTTTTTTGTTTTGTTTTGTTTTGTTTTGTTTTCAATCAACAGTGGCTCACAGAGTCGAAAGTCTCAGAGGTCAGTGTCTGGTGGTGTTCTGGTGAGGAAGCAGGGCAGAGCCTCAGGGGTCGGCAGTGTGGTCTGAGGATCTGCTGGGTTGTACAGAGAGAAGCTGTTCCCCTTCTTGGAGTGCATTTGGTAGAGATGATGTGGCTTTTCTGCAGGCAAAAGACCATCAAGCTGCCTTGTTCACCCAAACACCTAGAGCAGGGACACCCAGGGCAGCAAAACTCCCATGTCAGCTGTGTGTTGTGATTTACCATAAACTCTAAGCTGCTACCACTACACTGTGGCACAACCATATGCTGGGACAAGCCGGCCATGGCCACAGCATGGCAAAACCCTCCCCCAGAAGATCACTGTGGGTCTGAACTGTGCAAGGGCACTGACTGAAGTGTGGGGCTTTCAAACTGAGCCATGAGTGAGGTAAAACTCTGAAGGGAGGTGGCACCTGCTAGGCAGGTAGCTCTGACACAAACAGGGAGAAGGCAGGGAGCTGACAGAAGCAGGGGACACAGCAGGCATGATTGATTGTGTGTCTTCATGTTCGAAGATGCAAACTTCCTGCTCTGGAGACTAGAGAACCAGTAAAGCCATTTTCACTATTAGTCCACCAACACTGATCAATCCCAGTGAGCTAAATAGCACCACTGAATGGAGAATAGAGCTATTATACCAAGCCCCACCCACTCTGTGCCCTCCAGGCACATCCCTACTAGGGCAAGTAGGCCTGAGAACCAGAGCAGCAGGCTCCTCCCTCAGAAGACCATCACAAATCCCTTCAACCAGCTTAGTCTACTGACCAAAACTGCTGCAAAGTTTCAGTTCTAGGGGAAACTGATTATAGCTTCCTTTGGGTTTTTTTGTTTGTTTATTAATTTTGCTGTTGTAGTTTGTTGTTTTTCTTTTCATTCTTGGATACAAAAAGAGCAAAAGTTTTAAAATTTATTTTATCATATTTTATCATTTTGTAATTTTTTATTTTTTCAATTTTTACTTTTTATTCAGTCTTATTTTTCCTTTTCTCTTTTTTCTATCAAGCTTCTCTTAACAAGCAGAACAAAACACACCTGGGATGTAGCTCCCTTTATTTAATTTTTAAGAAATTTTTATTTCATTCTATTATTATTATCATTGTTTTATCTCCCTCCAAAATGACAAGACAGAGAAATTCACCTCAAAAGAAAGAAGAGGAAAAAGGGCACCTGGGTGTTTCAGTCAGTGAAGTACCTGACTACTGCTCAGGTCATGATCTCGCAGCTCGTGTGTTTGAGCCCCGCATTGGGCCCTGTGCTGCCAGCTCAGAGCCTGGAGCCTGCTTTGTATTCTATATCTCCCTCTCTCTCTGCCCTTCCCTTGCTCATTATCTGTCTCTCTCTGTCTCACAAAAAATGAATAAACACTAAAAAAATTTTTTTTAAAAGGAAAGAACAGGAAGAACTGATGGCCAGGGAGATATTTAATCAAGGCAGGTATAAGTAAGATGTCTGAACTTGAATTTGAAACAATTTATAAGGATACTAGCTGGCCTGAAAAAAGCATAGAAACACCAGAGAATCCCTTTCTGCAGAGATAGAAGAAACTATGAAAAATAATGAAGCTGAAAAGAAAAGGGAAACAAACATCAGGGATTACAAAGGCAGACTTAAGAATCAGCAATTTATTCAAACATAATAACATTCATATCATAGGAGTCCCAGAAGATGAAGAAAGAGTAAAAAAGAGCAGAAGGTTTATGTGAGCAAATTATAGCTTAAAAGTTTCCTAATCTGTGGAAGGGCACAGGCATCAAAATCCAAAAAGCACAGAGAATTCCCATTAAATTCAACAAAAGTTGTCATCACCAAGACATATCACAGTCAAATTCACAAAAGAGACAGACAAGGAAAGAATCCTGAAAGTAGCAAGGGGGGAAAAAGTCCTTAACCTGCAATGGAACACAGATCAGGTTTATAGTAGATCTGTCCACAGAAACTTGGTAGGGCAGAAACAAATGGCAAGATATACTCAATGTGTTAAATGGGATAAATACGCAACGAAGAATATTTCATTCAGCAAGGCTTTCATTCACAATAGAAGTGATAAAGACTTTCCCAGACAAACATAGACACAAGGAGTTCATGACCACTAAGTGAGATCTACAAGAAATTTTAAGGGGGGTGGTTTGAATGAAGGGAAAAAAGGCCAAAAAACAAAAACAAAAAACAAAAACCCAGAGTAGAAAGGACCAGAGAACATCACCAGAAATATCAACTCTACAAATAACACAATGGCACTAAATTTAAATCTTTCAATAATTACTCTGAATATAAATGGATTAAATTCTCCAATCAAAAGACATAGGGTATCAAAATGGATTAAAAAAACAAGATCCATCTATATCCTGCCTACAACATATTCATTTCTGACCTAAACACACCTGCAGATTGAAACTGAGGGGATGAACAATCTATCATGCTATTGGACCTCAAAAGAAAGCCAGGTAGCCATATTTGTATAGAAAAGCTAAAATATTAAAATAAAGACTGTAACAAGAGGTGAAGAAGGGCATTACAACATAATTAAGGGGCCTATTGATTAAGAAGATCTAACAATTGTAAATATTTAGCCCCAAAATTGGAGGCACACAAATATTTAACTCAATTAATAATAAACATAAAGAAACTCAACTCATTGATAATAACACAATGATAATAGGGAATCGTAACACACCAGTTATAGCAATGGATAGATCACCCAAGCAGAAAATCAATAAGGAAACAATGGCTTTGAATGACACACTGAACCCAATCGAATCATAGATATATTCAGAACATTCCATCCTAATGAAGCAGGATACACATTCTTTTTGAGTGCACATGGAACATTCTCCAGAATAGATCACATACTGGGTCACAAATCAGCCCTCAATAAGTAGAAAATGATTGAGATCATACCATGCATATTTTCAGATCACAATGCTATGAAACTTGATGTCAACCACCAGACAAAATTTGGAAGCCCTCAAATACATGGAGGTTAAAAAATATATACTACTAAAGAATGCATAGGTTAACCAAAAAATTAAAGAAGAAATTAAAAGTACATGGAAGAAAATGAAAATAAAAATACGGCAGTCCAAAACCTTTGGGATGTTGAAAAGGCAGTCCTAAGAGGAAAGTGTATTGCAATACAGGCCTATAGCAAGAAAGGTCTGAAATACACAACCTACTATTATACCTAAAGGAGCTAGTAAAAGAACAACAAATAAAGTGTAAAGCCAGCAGAAGAAGGAAAATCATAAACATTAGAGCAGAAATAAAGGATATAGAAACTAAGAAACAAACAAAACAGTAGATCAATGAGACAAAGAGACAGCTCTTTGAAAGAATTAACAAAATTGATAAACCCTTAACCAGACTTATCAAAAGGAAAAAAGAATGGACCCAAATGATACAAATGACAGGAGATGTCACAATCAATACCACAGAAATATAAACAATTATAAGAAAATATTGTGAAATATTATATACCAAAAAAGTGGGCAATCTGGAAAGGATAAATTCCCAGAAACAAATAAACTATTAAACTGAAACAGAAAGAAATAGAAAACTTGAAGAGACTGATAACCAGCAAAGAAACTGAATCAGTAATCAAAAATCTCCCAAAAACCTAAAGTCTAGGGCAGATGACTTCCCAGGGAAATTCTACAAAACATTTAAAGAAGAATTAATACCTATTCTTCTGAAACTGTTCAACAAAATAGAAATGGAAGGAAAACTTCCAAACTCATTCTACAAGGCCTTGATTCCAAAACCAGAAAGACCCTGCTAAAAAAGAATTACAGGCCAATATCGCTGATGAACACGGATGCAAAAATTCTCAATAAAATACCAGCAACTTGAATCCAACAGTACATGAAAAGAATCATTCACTATGTTCAAGTGGGATTTATTCCTTGGCTTCAAGAGTGGTTCAATACTTGCAAATCAATCAATGTGATACACAACATTAATAAATGAAAAGAACCACGTGATCCTCTCAATACATGCAGAAAAAGCATTTGACATTGGACAGCATCCATTCTTAATAAAAAACCTCAACAAAGTAGGGATAGAGGGAACATACCTCAACATCGTAAAGACCATATTTGAAAGACCCACAGATAATATCATTCTCAATGGGGAAAAACTTAAAGTTTTTCCTCTAAGGTCAAGAGCAAGACAGTATGTCTACTTTCAGCATTGTTATTTAACACAATATGGGAAGTCATAGCCTCAGCAATAAGACAACCAAAAGAAATAAAAGGCATCCAAATAGGCGAGAAAGAAGTCAAACATTCACTACTCTTGGGGAAATGTCACTCTATGTAGAAAATCCAAAAGACTACCAAAAATTTGTTAGAATTGATTCATGAATTTGGTAAAATCACAGGATACAAAATCAACATAAAGAAATCTGTTGCATTTATTTTAGGTTTATTTATTTATTTTGAGAGAAAGACAGAGAGAGGGAGGAGAGCTTGCACAGGGGAGGGACAGAGAGAGAGGGAGAGAGAGAATTCCAAGCAGGCTCTGCACTGACAGAGCTGATGCCTGATGTGGGGCTCAATCTCACAAACCATGAGATCACACCTAGGCTGAAGAGTTGGAGACTTCCCTAGTTAACTAAGCCACCCATGTGCCCTAAGAAATCTGTTTCATCTCTATATACCAATAATGAAGCAACAGAAAGAGAAATCCAGGAATTGTCCCATTTCCAATTGTAACAAAAGCCATCAGATACCTAGGAATAGACCTAACCAAAGAGGTAAAAGATCTATACTCTGAAAACCATAGAACTCTTGTGAAAGAAATTGAAGAGGACGCAAAGAAATGCAAAAACATTTCATGCTCATGGATTGAAAGAACAAATATTGTTACAATGTAAGTACTAACCAAAATAATCTAAATATTTAATGCAATCCTTATCAAAATACCACCATCATCTTTCACAGAACAAGAATAAACAATCCTAAAATCTGTATGGAACCACAAAAGACCCCAAATAGCAAAGCAATCTTGAATAAGAAAAGCAAAGCTTGAGGCATCACAATTCTGGACTTCAAGTTATATTACAAAGCTGTAGTGATCAAGACCGTAAGATACTGGCACAAAAACAGGCACATAGATCAGTGCAACAGAACAGAAAACCCAGAAATGGACCCAGGACTATAAGTCAACTAATATTCAACAAAACAAGACAGAATATCCAATGGAAAACAGACAGTCTCTTCAACAAATGGTGTTGGGGAAACTAGGCAGCAACATGCAGAATGAAACTGTACCATTTTCTTACAACATAAAAAAAAAAAAATTCATAAAGACTTAAATGTGAGGTAGGAAACCATAAAAATCCTAGAGGAGGACACAGGCAGCAACCTCTTTTACCTCCACCACAGCAGCTTCTTATTAGACAAGTTGCCAAAAGCAAAGGGAACAAAAAAGCATGAACTATTGGGACATCATTAGATAAAAGGCTTCTGCACAGTGAGGGAAACAATCAGCAAAACTAAAAGGCAGCCTATGGAATGGGAGAAGATATTTGCAAATGAAATATCTGATAAAGGGTTAGTATCCAAAATCTATAAAGAGCTTACCAAACTCAACACCCCAGAAAATAAATAACTCAGTTAAGATATGGGCAGAAGACATGAATAGAGAGTTTTCCAAAGTGGACATCCAAAGTAGTCCAATGGCTAACAGACACATGAAAAGACGCTCAACATCATTCATCATCAGGGAAATAGAAATCAAAACCATGATGAGATACCACTTCACACCTGTCAAAATGGCTAAAATTAACAACACAAGAAGCAACAGGTTGTGACAAGGATGCAGAGAAACGGGATCCCTGTTGCACATTCCCTGTTGGCGGGAATGCAAACTGGTGTAGCCACTCTGGAGAACGGTATGAAGACTCCTTGAGAAATTAAAAATAGAATTACCCTCGATGTATCAACTGCATTAGTAGTTACTTACCCAAAGGATACAAAAACACAGATTCCAAGGGGTACATGCACTGCATTATCAACAATAGCCAAACTATGGAGAGAGCCCAAATGTCTGTTGATTGTTGAATGGATAAAGAAGATGTGGTATATACATATACAATGGAATCTAGCTCAGCCATCAAAAAGAATGAAATCTTGTCATTTGCAATAACGTGGTTAGAGCTAAAATGTATTATGTTGGGCAAAATAAGTCAATCAGAGAAAAACAAATACTGTAAGATTTTACTCATATGAGGGATTTAAGAAACAAATCAAATGAACACATGGGAAGTGGGGAAAAGAAGAGAGAGGAACAAACCACAAGAGGCCATTAACGATAGAGAGCAAACTATGGGTTGAAGGAGGAAGGTGGGAGTGGGAGATGAGTTAGATGGGTGATGGGTACTAAGGACGGCACTTGTGATGAGCACTGGGTGTTGTATGTAAGTGATGAATCATTGAATTCTACTCCTGAAACCAATATTGCACTGTATGTTAACTAAAATGTAAAACAAATAAATATTTAGTGTGTATGTTAGGAGGTTTTTAAAAGTTTTTATTTAAATTTCAGTTAGTTAACATACAGTGTAATATTAGTTTCAAGTGTACAATTTAGTAATACAACATTTACCTACAACATCTGGTGCTCACCACAATAAGCACTCTCCTTATTCCCCATCCTCTTCCCACCTCTCTCCTTTCTGGTAACCATCAGTTCCTTCTCTCTTGTTAAGAGTGTTTCTTCATTTGCTTCTCTCTCTTTTTTTATTAGGAGTTTTTGCTTCTTTCTCTTAAAGAATAATTGGGGGAATATTGCCATTGAGGATATCAGGTATAAAACAAAAATTTTTTGAGATAGAGAACATCATCATGTATTGTTCAGCATTGTTCACAACACAAGTTAGTTTCCAGAAAATTACAAGTGTTTTTGTAAGGCTCCTATTGAGGAACAGTCTTAGACAAAATGTGATGAGAGAAACTTTGCTTTAATCTCTTTAGTAAATTCGTCAATTTTAGTTGACTCAAAGTTAAGTGGCTATCCTTAAAGCCTAGTTACCAACTTAGTGCCAAGTTGGTACTTTACACTTGTTGTTTCCCTATTTTATTACCTTTGAACAGAGAAAAACACCTATTCTAGAAGAGTTGGTATGGCTGGATCATCTACTTCCAGAGGCACATTGAGAAAGCGGGGAAAGATAAGGCCAAAAAGATACTTAATACATGTTTAAATTTTTGAAGAAGGTCCCTCGTCATTTTATCATCTCTTGCAAGTTTCTGTGATGACTGAGAAGGATTCTTTAGGTCTTGAGATAATCTTACAAAAAAATCATTGGAACTTTTCCATCTCTTTCTTCTTCAGACTTATCTTAAAATACTGATTAGAAATTCTCTTGTCCCCACTCCCTGTCAATACTCGCGACAAACTGACTCCATTCTTTCGTTATGATCCCCCAGCTTCTTCTTATACTAGTCTCAATGAATTTTCTTAACTCCCCAACTCCTTCCAATTTTAATAATTTCCGAAGTTCTTTACTTTCAGTAGCAGGCTTATGGCACATGAGGTCTTTCATTCCCTAGCTCTTGACAACTTCTAAAGTTTCAATTTTAGAGAATGCTATTAAGTCAGATATCTTCAGTCACTCCAACTCCTATTGTTATTCCCATTCCTTAATGCCTATAGAATTTAAGATCACTATTGCACATTTGGGTCCACACAGATAAACTGGGTTGTATCCTTCATCAGACATATACTTTCATGTCTCTCTCACTAGATTACAAAGATTTCAAGAATATCATGTCACGTGTCCCACAATTTTAAGCACTGGGCAAATTTTCTCCTGCTTCCTAAACTGCTTCCATGGCCTGTTTTCTGTGAAGCAATAGAAGGTAGTGGTTAAGAGCTTGGATTCTGAAGACAGGGTGTCTTATTTAGAACAGTAGCTCTGCCACTTACACTTTCTGCCACTTTTTAGCCTGTTACCTTACCTGATGGAGACCAAATTTTCTCATCTGTAAACTGGAGTTGATGATAACTATGATGTACTTTCTTCATAAGTGACTCATCCTTTAGTGTTAATGCTCACAATAGCACATAATGCAGAACAAATATTGTTCAATTGCTAGTTGTTACCAGACCTCCATGTCTCCAGCTACAATTAATCTTCCCTTCTATACTCCAAATCCATCCGTCCAACTGCTTTCTCCGTATGTATTCCACAATTACCCAAACGTGTCCAAAACTGAACTCTGTAGTTTTACTCCCAACCCCTTTGTTTTATGTACTCTACCACCCATCCTGGGTTTCCAAACAGTGAATCTGAAAATCATAGCCACATTTCCCTTTCTTGACCTCATACATGCAACAATTAATCTAGTATTACCAGTTCTACCCCATTAGTATTTTTTTGCATCCCCTTTCTTTACTTCAAGACAATTTCTGTGAGTAAAAAACCTTTCCAAAGTAAAATCTATAGAGCCAGTCTTTTATTTCCTACCGTACGACCCATGATCTTCATTCTGTATAGCAAATGCTGGGTGACCAAGGACTAGTAAAAACTCTCTTTGGTGGGAGAGCAAGGGGAGGTGATTATAAAAGCTCATAATTTATATATTTCTTTAATTTTTTTTTTCATTTGAGTATAGTTGGCACACAAAGTTTCATCAGTTTAAGGCATGTATTTCATTCCTCCTTTTCACATAATAAAAAAAGGACCAAGTTGTTATAAGACATTTGATATCCCTGATATGGCTCCCTACTAATCTTCCCAAGCCTGCTTTTCTCAAACTGGCTACTAATTAGCCCAAAATAATGGGAAAGTCAAAGTAAATAGGACAAATGCAGGTCAACTATTTATTGACTTTATTTATTTAAAGTCAATATTTATTTATTGTAAATATACTGTGCCTTTTTGCCGATCTCTTCCTGAGTATAGGTGGATGATTCTAGGTATATCTCCTTCATTTCTCAGTTATGAAATGTGAAGGTCTTGAATCATATTTTGATATATGTTAAAGCCACTGCTTTAATTTCAATGTTTTCATGAGGAAAACAATTTTTTTTTTCTTTTTGAGGATATCAGTCCTTCTTTGCCATTTTGTTATATATACCTAACTCCTTTAAAGCTTTATTTCTTTGTATTGAGGGAAGTGGAAATAGTAGAGTGTTTTTAAGTGATGAACTTATGTCTTATTAAAGTGTGGGTCAGGGGCACCTGGGTGGTTCAGTCGGTTAAACGTCTGACTTCAGCTCAGGTCATGATCTCACGGTTTGTGGGTTCGAGCCCTGCGTTGAGCTCTGTGCTGACAGCTCGGAGCCTGAAGCCTGTTTCAGATTCTGTTGTCTCCCTTTCTCTCTGCCCCTCCCCTGCTCATGCTGTGTCTCTCTCTGTCTCAAAAATAAAAAAATAAACTATAAAAAAAATAAAGTGTGGGTCCAATATGTGCAAACACATATACCACCTTCAGGCACTCCACATAATCCACATAAATAGATCTTATATTTATTTCTCCTTTTTATCGTTTTATCCACCATCACCCTTTAGGTAGAGAAGTATAGAATACCCAAAGTAACAGGAGAAAGATCTTTTTTCCTTAAACAATATGTTCTAAGGACATAAAAGAAAATTTTCTTTTTCTTGCTTTTCTAAGGGAGTTCAGATTGTACATATGTATGTAAATTTACTCTGACTGTACAACAATTTCTTTTTTCTTTTGTGTATGTGGGAGGAATAGAAGAATGTTCAGTAAGAACAATTTTGAAATATTTTACCCTGGTATCATTCTGTGAAATGACTAAGCATTCAAGTCAATCATTTCTTCATCTATTTCTATTGTGAAGGTGCATTTGTATTTTAAGTTGATTTGTTGCTTAGCTGAATATTATTTTTTAATGTCTGAAAGCAAGTTTAACCTATATTTTTCTAACAGCCACCCTCACTGAGATGGCAAAAATCGAATTTTAATTCTACAGGAGTAGATGTACATATATAAGTACACACACACACACACACATACATACACACACATATACACATGTATGTATGTAATTATTTGTGTTTTGGCCATTAAAAATGATTTTAAAAATTCACCAACAAATACATCAATCAAGTAATATTATACTAGGCCAGTGATGGGTATAGTTGCAGAGAAATATAAAATAAGATTTCCTATAATATAATAAACGTTAGGAAGACAAAACCAAATACATGTATGTGAAAAATATATTTGCAAATTAGCATATCAAACAATATAAATCAGTTTAATGTTCAAATTTTTTGACTTTATTTCTGAAAAATTAACTTACTGATTTTCTAAAATAAGAAAAAGTTTTGAAAAGACGTCTCATTTAAAAATTTATATGGCTGTGTTGAATTTTATTATAAAAAATAAATCTTAATTCTAGCTCACTTTATCAGCAACACCAGTTGAGTACCAACTAGGTATAAAGTATCATACTAGGCCCCAACCTCAAAGACCTTACAATATAGATGGAGATAAACCACTGTAACTCAACTTTGTTAATTCACAAATGTAAATTTATCAGAAATGATTCTAGAACAGTGATTCTCAACATTATCTGTGCATTAGAACTACCAGGGGAGCTGACACTAGGATCCTTCCCCCAGAGATCCAGGCTTAGTCAATCTGGGATGTCACCAGGATATTGGGATTTTTAAAATTTTCCACAAGTTTCTAATGTGTAGCCAAAATTGAGAACCATTGCTATAGGTCCTAAGAAGAAAAAAATTATCTATACCTGAATAGTCAGAGAAAGCTCCTCACAGGTTATAGATTTTCCACTGACAACCAATCAAACTAGATTTAAAGGCAAGATATGCAGAGAAGTATGAGGAACATCTGAAACATGGCCAATTAGACAAAGAACGATACTAAGGGAAGAAAGTGCAAGTAACCTTTGTTGAGCAATGGGTAGAACAGAATAGGGACCCACTAGTGATGTATGTGCTGTATTATTTCTTCTGATCTTGTCCTATATTCCATAATACACACAAATAATATGTTATCAATATTTTACCTCTGTGGTAGACTACACAGATTGCCACAATCCTTTACTTTTACCTGTACCCCAAACATTTGCAAGTTCTACCATTATCCTCCTACCATTAAAAGGCAGAGTCTCTTCCTTCCTCTTTAATCTGGCCTTTCCTTATGACATTTTTTGGTCAATAGGATGCAGTAGAAGTAAGTAAAGTCCAGATCCAAGCCAAGGCCTCAAGAGTCCTTTCATATTTCCATTCTCTTTTTTTCTTTTGAAACATGTCCAGCCCCTATACATGAAACCCAGAATACACTACTAAAAAAAATGAGAAAGCACATTACACAGAGACATGGCATGCCAGTTGAAATCATCCTAGACCAGCAAGACCAGGTGATGAGCCTTTGATCCTGACTATAGAAATGAGCCAAGACCAAAAGGACCATTTCAAATAACCATTCCATGACTGCAATATAATCCACTAAGTTTTGGGGTCGTTTGTTTTGCATAAAAAGTTATTGGTAATGCTTCATTTCCCAGCTACAGTGACTGATCCAAGGGGTAGACAAAGCTAGTCAATGAGAGTTCTTTCTCAGAACAATTTCCAACTAGAAAAGAGACACTCTCTTTTCCTTTGGTTGTCAGACTGCAAGTATGTGGATACAGAACTTTCTAAAACTATGTGCCCTATTGCATGGAGAAAACTGTTTGCAGGGGAAAAAAATATGAGGAAATGATAAAAAGAGACAGAGAGAGTGAGAAGTCCCTTTTGACAGTCTATTTATCCATGGTTCAAGTATCTCTTAAGGCCAAGTCCACTGCTGTCTCCTTACTGGAGTTTGGTTATAAATAAATAAATTCCCCTGTTTGGTTTAAACTAGTTCCAGTTTGGTTTTTGTCACTTTGAAAAAGCCCTCACTCAAACTGTTTAGCAACCAGGGAGTAACAAAATTAAAAGTGATTGAATCACTGAACAACTCAATACTTCACATACAAAATAAACCATCCAATCAATAAACATTTGTTTAGAATCCACTCTAAATAAGACACTGGGTTAGAGATTATAAAATGATCCTATTATTAAAGGATTTGTATTTGAGTAGGGAAGACAGACTGGTACATCCATCATTAAGCTTCACAGTCAGGAGACAAGAGGTATCAGAAGGTTCCCTAACCTAGGTTTTAACAAAGTGAAATCTCAGTTTAGTCTTGAGAGGAAAGCAGGGCTCAGCACAATGAAGAGGTCAAAGAAAGCATTCTACTGATGAGATCATGACTGTAGCCTTATCTTCATCAAAATATACCCTCCATTAATTTGCTGATGCTCCCACAGCTATAATTTTATTTTATTATTTTGTTTTTTAAGTAAGCTCTGTGCCCAACATGGGGCTTGGTATCACAACCCCAACATCAAGAGTCACATGCTCTACCAACTGAGCCAGCCAGGCACCTCTAGAATTTTATTTTTTATAAAATAAAATGGTGAAAAAGGAAGAACCAGAACTAATAATTGTAGATACCTATGTATCAAAAACTATATAAGATAATTTATATAGCATCTCATTCACACATACTTTATGAAAGATTTGGATTATCTCATATTTTCATTGCAACCCTTTGGAATAAGGGACGTATATCCCATCCTATTTCATATATCATATGGCAAAAATTAGCTGTGGAATAGAAAATTAAGTTTGGGTCTTTTTTCAAATATACTTGAGACACATGAAGCCTGATGTTAATGTATTCATATATATATGTATATATCTGTATATATATATGTGTCAGAATATGCCAGATATATTCTATATTCTAAGTATTATATATTTTGATTTTATAATATTTTTAGATTCTATAATAGTTTAGAGATATTTTTCTGGCATCAACTGTCCTCATTAACTGGAATTCACTAATTTAAAATTTTTTAGTAATTTTAAAACTTAAGTTTATTTGATTTTTAATTTTTAGTTTTAACTAAATTTTATGTAAAGTTATTATTGATTTAAGATTCTATAAAAATCTGTTCTACATCTGAAATTATACTTAAGTTTCTTGTCACTGTTTCTGTTAACATACTTGCAAAGAAATATCTTGGAAACATTAATAAAACTTCACTTAAATATTATTAGGTAAATTTGTAATGCAGAAATTATTTCCTAAGGTTGAAAGTTCAAGTTTTCTGGTTCTCAGTGGGATCCTTGAGTTTATCTTCATAATGTATTTACTTTTTTTAATGTTTATTTATTTTTGAGAGGTGCGAGCACAGCTGCAGGGGGGGGGCAGAGAGAGAGGGAGGCAGAGACAGAATATCTGAAGTGGGGTCTGTGATGACAACAAACAGACTGATGTGGGGCTTGAATTCATGAACCTGAGCCCAAGTCAGACACTTAACCGACTGAGCCACCCAGGCACCCCATCATGTAGTTACTTTTTAAAACTTATATACATTGCTTTCACTCCAACATTTTCCTATGAAAATTTTTTTAAAAGAACTGTGTAACCTGTACTCTTAGCCATTCTATATAATGCCTTACAACATTTGAATAGATCATATACATATACATGTATGTATATTCCTGGTTTGATCAACAAAGGGAAGATTGATAGTACAGGAGAATAATGATAACTAAAAGGAAAAACATATTCTTTAAAAAGTAAAAGGAGATGAAACCATGAGTGTTGGTAGAGGAACTAACTTTTGAGAAGCCAATTTTTCCATGGTAACAGATTAAACAATGAAAGCAATGGTAAATGCAGTTGTTATTATTATTGCTGATGCTGTTGTTAATGTTGTGACTGACAACAATGAGAATGAGGATGATGACGATGGTGTCCAGGGTGGCTTGGAGATGCAGGAGTGTGTATGTGATGACTTATGTTGTCACAATGAACTGAGAGGCCAGACCATCATTCCCAAGTGAGGCTGAGGAGGGAAGGCAGATTGTTTATGGAGAGAGAAAATATGGACTTCTTGTAATGTGGAAAGATCTGAAGGTCTTGGTCACATTTGAGTGTCTTTCAATTTTTTTTGATTACATACTTCATTGAAAATATTTAGCACAGTTATATAATTATTTGCAGCAAAATTCAACTACTGCTTTTAGATTTGGAGAAGTCAGAAATATAACATTTTATCTAGAGTTGGAATTTTTTCCAGGTATGATAGATACAAGGAGAATGTGGGTCATGTCACCATGATCATCTAGAATTGTGCTGGGGTAAACACCTGGGCATAAACTGGACCAATCCTTCTTCTGAAATTTGAGTGACTATGTAATTTCAGTTGGGTAGATAGTAGGATAAATATCACATGATTCCACTTATATGGAGTACCTAAAATTGTCAGACTCATAGGGGCAGGAAATGGAGTGGTAGTTGTCAGGAGCTGGGAGGAGGGAGTGGGAAGTTGTTGCTTAATGAGCATAAAGTTTCAGCTCTGCAAAATTAATAAGTTCTAGAGAGCTGCTGTACAACATAGGATCTATAGTTAACAGTGTGGTATTATACAGCTCAATATATGTTAAGAAGCCAGTTCTCCTCTTAAGTGTTCTTACCACACACACACACACACACACACACACACACACACACACAAGCCACAAAAGAACATAAGATTTTGAGAGGTGAATGATATATTTATTATGGAGATGGCATCATGGGGGTATGCACATATCCAAATTAATCTAAAGGTCCACATTAAACATATAACTTCTTGTGTATCAATTATATCTTAATGAAGCTAAAAACTTTAAAAGCAACATAAAGTTGAAGAATGACTAGTCATTTATTTAATAAAGCAAAGAAAGTGCATGAGCAGAGAGAATAAAGGCATGTGCATATGTACAAAGCATAGAGAGAGGGCCCTCTTGGCTTGCTAGAGCCAAAATTTAGTACCCTTTGAATCCTTTGTTGCTGCCATTTTGCTCTGTGAGACATAGATTCATCCTTCTAATAAATTTACATTTAGTTTTCTAAGCTGCATTGAATGGATTCTGTTACTTGGAATCAAATGATCCCTGACTAAGACACTTTGGAAACCATTCAAATAAGAATAGACTGTATTCTCTTTCATCTTGTATTACTTGATCAATGCCCTCAATATTTTTACTGCCTTTTGAGGAAAGTCTATTCTCCAGACTATATTAGTCTGCTCTATCAAGATCTTCTAATTTTTGAACATTGACAACTAGACATAAGATTAATAGAAACAATGTTTGTATGGTTGCCAATGAAGCTCACTGTGTAGTAACTAATAGAGGTGTATGTTCGGAACAAAAGTAGTGCTACCATTAGCATATTGTTTTCTGATCCAACTAAGAGAGTAGAACAAGCAGGAATGATGTATCTTCCATTAAATGCAAACTCTACTAGATCAGCAAGATTTTTCACTCTTTTTCACCAGTTTCCCCAGTGTCCCGAGAATAAGTGCTCATTAAATATTTGCTGAAATACTAAAAACCATATTATATTTAAAAGGCTTGCCATAACAGGGACTGTCTCACTTGGAGACTTGGACAAATGATGGAGAGCTTTCTGTCCTTAAATATCTGAAAACAGGCTTACTCCCGTTAGCTCAAGAGGGCAGAATTATAAACTCAAATACTCAGTCTTTAACTTTCTGTAATCCTCCCACACTCAGGTATCTAGTAATGTTCTTTGTCTCATTAGGGATTCAATCTTTATACAAAGCTTGTGTAACTATATCCGAACATATGCCCCTACCTTATGCCCATCAAGTGTTGTCTTGAAATAAAACTAATGAGACAAAAAAGCAGGTCTTCCCTTCACCTCACAAATACTGCTCTAATTTAACCCTGTTTTTTATTATATTCCTCTCCACTATTATAGCGAAGCTGGAGATTTTAACCCTACTCATTTTCACCCAGTCTGTATAAACCTGTGATGGATTTCCAGTCAAGTTGATTATCTGGTGAACACCTGCTAGCATAATTAGAAGTAGAATATGATATTTTGCTCACTTGCTAAACTAAAAATAGTTTAAACCAAGTATGGCTTCAGTGTTTCAACAGTCAGATATCTTGGGTATTTTGAGCATCACACTCTACTCCCTTAATTGTGGAATCATTTTTTCCTTATGCTTTAGGTCAGTGACTTTGTAGGACCTAGGTATAGTCTGGAAATCTACATTTTCAACAAATATTCAAAGTATAGTAGGTAGGTGATAGACAATACTTTGAGAAATGATGCCTTAAGGAAAGAAGAAAATGGAAATAGTTTTTGGATATTGATTCACTAAAATTATACTTTTTCATTTGACTTAAAGTTTCTAGGTTTAATTATGCCCCACGTAAAAGCCAATAAAAAATTCTGTTGACATTTTTAGGTTAATCCTTTAATGTTGCAATAGGCAGAAATTCCATATTATTTAAGATCAACTTCCATGCAATCACAAATTATTTAAAGTTGCCTACCATTCAACTTTAGCTATAGAATCTATAAATAGAACTTCTATATATATTTCCAATCACTACTTCAAATCATGCCTGGCAGAACCTTTCTTTATTGGATACAACCCACAACCTTAAACTTCAAGTATTCTTTAGTTAGACATTTGAGAAAGAAATCAGAAGCTATGCAGAAATATTTGTTTTGCCACTCCTCCAACAGTTTCTTAGCCTTTCATTCCTGGATCTCCATTATTCTCCTCTCTGATAGGGAAAGCTCTTAACTAGCTCCATTTTCTTTCCTCTGTGAGCTTAGTGTGTTTCTTTGCCTCATTCCTAACTTCCCTTCTATTACAAGCTCCCATAGTCCTATCTTCACTGTTGAAAAGACCTTAAACTTTTTTTAAGAGTGGTTCCCCTAATCAACCTCTGACCACCATAACCTGCCAAATTCCTACTTAAAGATGAATGAATGTCCATTCTGAAGAACTAAAAAGGAACTACTTTATGAGTCTACAAAGATGCAAAATAACCATATGAAGAGACTAGTTGAAACCACATGCAAAGTAAAAGGATGGGGTGGGGGGAGATTGTAAGAGATAAAATGAGTCAGCAAAGAAAGAAATAAGTCAGGCAGAGAAGTACAGATACCATATGTTCACACGTATAGGTGGATTAGGAGGAACTTAACGGAGGACCATGGGGGAGGAGAAGGGGAAAGATAATTGGGGAGAGGGCAGGAGGCAAATCATGAGAGATTCTTGAATGCTGAGAACAAACTGAGGGCTGCTGGGGATGGGGGAGAGGGGAAGGGGGGTGATGGGCATGGAGGAGGGCATTTGTTGGGATGAGCACTGGGTGTTATATGGAAGCCAACTTGACAATAAACTAAGGAAAAAATACATAAAAGTTACATTTTAATGAAAAAATTTAAAATTCCTGAGCATGGCATTGAAAAAACTAGTAATTTAATAAATTAATCATGTGGGGAAAAAAATGAGTCAGCAAATAGCTAAACTCAGAACACAGTTAATTAAGCCCACTCAGAATCATAAGGTAGAAGGTATTACATTAATAGGGCAACTGGAAAATATATGGAGAGCTGGGACATTAAAAGGAACCTGAAGTGTTAGTGAGCTGTAAACTCAAGAGAGTGAGAAATTGACATCATTTTGTCTTAGTGACTCAGGAGAATGAGGACACATTATTTTTTCTAAGTCCCTCATGGACCAGGGAATAAGAAAATATTTGTAAAAGGGACATGTTTATTGTTGATTTTTACTCATGTTTGCCATTGGCATTTAAGAAAATAATCTTTAACCCTTCCAACCACTGTTTAAGGTAATTACAGTGCTCTGTTAAATTCATTAAAGAGGCCATTAGACCGAGGTGGTTCTAATACCTCAGCAGCCTAGCAAGCACACTGAAACCTAAGCCTATAAATGTCTCAAGGTTAAGAAATGAAAACCTAAGGACAAATGATAACACACAACTAGGTTTTTTCAAACAAGGCAGACACTTAGCTATAGCCAATCAAATAATTTCCTTGCTTTCTTCTGCCTTTTCTATATGAAAATGTTTCCATTAGCGCCTGTCCATGGAGTGCCTCTAACTGCTTCCCATTTGGCACTACCGCATTCAACTAGGTTTTTGCCCAGATAAACTCTTACATTTAAAAAATATATCTCAGTTTATCTTTTAACAAGTCTCTATTACAAACAAGGAAACTGAGACTCTGGGAAGTTATACAACTTATCCAAGATCACATGGCTACGTACATTCACGTAATTTGAATTTGAATATTTAAACTAAAATTCATGTTTATTTCTTTCTTTCAAAGAGAAGTCTTAGAATAAGAATTACAAATTTATGGGGCCTGAAAAAAGGATTTACAACCTTGGAAATACATAAACTATATTATCTTAGATTCATAGATTCATTCAGAATTGCTTCAGTAGCTTTAAGCACTCCTATGAGTGCTGTAAGTTCTGTGGAAATAGCAGTGGCCAAGACAGATAAAAAATTTGCAATAAACACGCTGTGTGTTTTAATTTGCTTCTTTGTATCTGGTTCTATTTTGGTTTGCTTCTATTCCAGTGAAGGTGGTGAAATAAAATACAGCATGCTTGAGGAAGAGAATAGAAGGTAATAGAAATGAAAAATAGTAAGACTTGAAAATGTAGCCCCAAGTCAAACCTCCCCTTTTCTTGGATTGGTAGTAACAAAAATAACTGGTGACAATAAGGAGACTTGGGATATCAGCAAGGAAGGGATTTTTGCTTCACTGCTCCATCACACCAGGATCAAGAAAGGAAAAAGCTATAAAGAGTAAAAGGTGGAGTTGTAGAAATTTGCATTGAGCCCACTTACTCTGAATCTTTTGAACTGCTAGGCAAAATAAAAATAAATAAGTGTTTAGAACTTTCCAAGCAACTAAAAACTAGTATGACAAAACAGCAAATATGGGAGTGAGAGTTTATGATCTTATATTTAGTTTACCCTTTGTCCCCCCCTCCCCCCCATTGCCCTATTTTGGACTGAGTCTTTAATCGTCTTTTATCTGTTGGCTTACTAGGCTTACTAGCTCTAACTCATTGCCTTACCTAAGTGGTTGCTTTCAGGTTTTATGATATATATTCATCTCATCACATTCACCTTCAAGTTATACTATTTCACATACAGTAGGAGAATCTTATTCTTCCACTTTTCTTTTCCAGGCCTTCATGTTATTACTGTTTATATTTAACTTCTATATTTAAACTTCCCATACATTGCTGTTGTTTTTACTTTAAATAGTTGACTATGCAGGAGATAGAAAAAAATTATAATTAACTAGTATTAAGAACTTCTAATGTTCTTCACACCTTTTTGTAGATCCATGTTTCCATCTGTTAGCATTCTCTCTGCCTTGTGTGAGGTTCTAGCCTTATTTCCTCTAATCCTTTCAGTCATATCTTTCCCCATCCTGGAGGGGTTTCCTCATCTGCACTTGTTGATCTGTGTTTGGCTGAGTCCTTGAGGGTAATTCTCTGCATCTGTCTGGAGTTGTCTTTTTGTGCATCTTGCTTCCCTCCATACTCCTTCCTGCACCTTCTAGCCACCTTGCTTTCCCCAGAGTCACAGTTCTGTCACCTCAACTGAAGAAGTCCACCTGGCTCTGCCTGGGATCACCTTCCTGAGCCACTGCCTGAAAACTTTCTTCAGGCAGCTAGCTGGACCAATTATAGGTCTCATTTCTCAGGGATCACTGGCCATTGTCACCTGTTGTTCAATGGCTTGAATGGCTTCATACAGTTTAAACAATATTTGAGTTGTTTCAGGTGAGCAGATATATTTGGTACTTATTACTCTATCTTGATCTGAAGCAGAAGTCCAAAACTTTATTATTTATTTCACAACTCTCAAGGGGGCCAGTGGTGCAGGGGATAATGTGTCTGACTATGGATCAGAAGATTCTATTTCCCAACTGTCATATAATACTAACTATGTCAATCACTATTTTATGAGCCTTACAAATACTAACTTGTAAAATTCTCATAACATCTCCATGAGGTAGCTACTACCACTACTACCCTCCATTTTACAGATGAGCAAACTGAGGCACCTAGAAGATAAGGAATCCATTTAAGTTCATATTGAAAAATGAGGCAGCCCATTTTAACTGCCTACGGAGAACAACAACTATAATGCATTTCAAAGACACTGGCCTTCCTAGTCTGATCAAGGTACTTCTCAGGGTCATGATCAGAAGGTGGAGAGAAGAGCTATGCATGACTATTTTAGCATCAAAGTTTCTAGATCCCTATTTCCACAATATACCAAGAACTTCTGGTATTTCAAATTCATTTAGGTTAGGTCACTACTGAGCCCCGGTTGCAGTCAATCAATCAAGGTGACAATTTAGAAATATTTTAAGCAGGTTAACCAAAAAGATTAAACCTAAAATCTCTGGTAATATTTGAACAGGCCACAACCCACTCTAAGAGTGTATACTTCTTTATAAAATTTAACATTCTCTGAAGCAATTTTTACATATATCTTTCTGATGTTTACTGTTATTATCAATGTCTTGGAATTCTTTTGGTGGAAATGTTTCTCCAACTTATATGAGCTTTACTGACCTAAACACACCCACACATCACACTGTGGAATCTAAGAGTAATTAAAACTCTGGAGATAGTGATGAATGATAAAGGTCAGGTATATGGGAAAGTGACTTCCTTTTGTAAGGTAAATGTCTCAATCAAGATAGATGATGATTTTAATTGAAACTAGTGAATGATTTTAATTAAAAACATATTAAAGATTTGGGGTAGGTGGCTATATTCTCATTCTTCCCATATACTTCCATTTCAGTTTTCAAGAGCTCTTTTTTTTCCTGATTGTTGCATTCCATTTGAAAAAACCAACAACCCAGGGAGCCTGTAAACTCAATTGACATTGTAACAAGGTAACCTGAGCCATCAAACTTTGCACTTGGATTTAAGACACTTCATTCCTCTAGTTTCAAATGATATAAAATAATCTCTTTAACACATTTTATAGAAACTCATTCAGTTCTTAACTATGCCTTCAGCCAAAATTGAAAACAAGTTTCTTGGTTCTTCTATTTCATTAAGCATTGCAGTGCAATTAGAAGAAGCCAGTTTATCTCAGAGATCCTGATTTTGTCATTTATTCTTTTAGGCATGCATTTCTAGGTCACCTTAAAGCCTTCTGTTCAATGAGCATTTCATTCCAGAAAGCCATGGGTGATAATGTAACTAACTTTGTCCCTAAAGATCATGGGCCTCCAGAGACCTTCCCTTTTTACTCTCTTCAGCCCTAATGGAAGCAGGTAACAAATCTGGGATTCACACTGTGGTAGGTAGAATGGCCCCCAAGCTGTCCACACAATAATTCCCATATCCACGTCATGTCATGTGGTAAAAGAGACTTTGTAGTTGTACTTAAAGGTATAGACTTTAAAATAAATTAATCTAGACTAACCAGGGGGTTTATTACACAAGAGATTTTAAAAACAAAGAACTTTCTCCAGCTGCAGTAAGACCAGTTCAGGAGACATTGGAGAGATGTGAAGCGTGAGAGGGACTTAACCCATTCTGGAGACCGCAAGTACCTCTTCTGCTTACAAGAGAAGAAATGCAGGCAGCCCCTATGAACAAAGACCATTCTCCCAGAGAAAGTCAGCAAAGAAACAGGGACCTCAGTCCTATAACTTCAAGGAACTGAATTTAATAAATAACCTCAATCAGTTTGGGAGGAGTTTTATTCCCAAAGCCACCAGAAAGACACACAACCCTGACAATGAAACCTACCTTGATTTCCATTCTGTGAAACTCTAAAGAAGTCCCAGGTGAGTGATGCTATACTAGGACTTCTGACCTTATGAACTGTGACATAATAAATGTATGTTTTAGGTTGCTAAATTCCTTGCAATTTGTTATGGCAGTCACAGAAAACTAATAACCCATCATTTTTTCTGAAAACTTGTGCCTGAAACTAGAACTTACACCAATTCTTGTATCTATATGAATTCTTAATATAATTAATGGACACCTCTTCAGTCTGAATTTAGTCAATTATTAACGTGGATTTATAAAAGAGATGTTAAGTAGCTCACAACATTAAGAGGAAGGAAGAAGAAACAGTTCAGAAAATAAGAAAGAACAAAAGTTAAATATTAGTTCCTTGGCCAAAAGCATGATTAATGAGATGAAGAAATCACCCTCCCTCCCAGGGAACAGTATGATTTGCACCACCAATTCTTCCAGTTCTAGACACTAGGTAACAGTCTTAACCACTGGCCTCATTGCCCCTAGCATCTGCTTGCAAGTGCGCTACCACCATCCCTAGAAATTAATCTCCATTGGGGTGCGTGGGTGGCTCAGCGGGTTAAGCGTCCGACTTCGGCTCAGGTCCTGATCTCACCGTTTGTGGGTTTGAGCCCCACGTCCGGCTCTGTGCTGACAGTTAGCTCAGAGCCTGGAGCCTGTTTCAGATTCTGTATCTCCCTCTCTCTCTGACCCTCCACTGCTCACGCTGTCTCTCTCTCTCTCTCAGAAATAAATAAAACATTAAAAAACAATTAAAAACAAAATTAATCTCCATAATCACACTTTTATGTCATGATTGTCTTTTAATTCAACATCTGGGAACAAATGAACTTCCATGGCTATACCTAGCTTATGTGCATATCCTGAGCTGTCCTTACAGCTGGAAAAGTGACATCTGTTATTCTTGGGCATTATTAAAAGAGATGAGTTCTGCCAACTACCATGTAGTTGGGAGTACTGCAAAAGTAGAGAAAGGAAGAGCTTTTAAAGGATGGGCAAGGAAATGTTCAATGCACCTGAATTATTCAGTTCAACTTTTGCAAGTCTTATCTTAGATTCCTTCAGATCCCTGCTATAAGTTTCAGAGTCTTTCTTCAACATTTTAAATTGTCTGAGGCCTCAGCTCTCATAGACTATATGCTGAGACTGTTGGGTTAAAATCTGAATTTGGACTTTTCCCAAGTAAAATGGTTATATCATTAGAACAGAGATTATAGAAGCATAACAGTGGAACAAACAAAAATGTTCTCTTTTAATCTCAAGTGAGGTGACCTTGGCTATGTCTCTATTTAGGCTTTTAACATTTGTTTCATCAAGAGTTGAAATGGTAATGAGCCTACCTCAAATGGGTATTGATTAGTTAATGTGATATTATAAAGCTATTTAGAGCAACTTCTGAGGAGCTAAATATGGATGCAAGATAAATTGTGAGCAGGTGGTGGACAGGGAAAAATGTATGAATTGTGAGTGTAAAATTAGGTCTTATATACCAGACACTGCCTTTTAAAGCGCTATATGTGTTATGGACTGAATGTCTGTGTCTTCCCAAGATTCATGTTGAAATCCTAACCACCAAGGTGATAGTATTAGGAGACGGGACCTCTGGGAAATGATCAGGGCATGGGGGTTAAGGCCTCCTGAATGGGATTCGAGCCTTGCAAAAGAGACCCCAGAGAGGTCTTTTTCTCCTACCACCACTGAGGCTCCAATAAGAAGTTGGTAGTCTGCAGCCCAGAAGGGGACCCTCTTCAGATCCCGACCATTTTGGAAACCTGTTTTCAGATTTCCCAGCTTCCAGAACTGTGAGAAATCAATTTCTGTTGTATATAAGCTGCTCAGTTTATGGTACTTTGTTATAACAGCCCAAACTGACTAAAACAATATGTTAATCTAAGGAACATAACAAGGTAAAAGTATGTTGCTGTGACATTATCTAAGCCCTCTTGCTTAAGGACAAAATAAATATATATGTATAGGAGTATGTATATGTATGTCTATATCTATATAATTTATATCTGTATCTATATCTATAATCTCTATCTAATCTTTCTCCATTGTTTTTTCCTTTGCTGACTAATGGTGCTCCAGATGACTTGTCCTTTCCTCTCTACAAATCCTCAATCTCCTCAATTCTTGATTTTCTTAGAAGGAGCTGATATATAGCTTTTCTTAAAGAGCATGTATATAAGGAGCTGATCATTTAATTTGAAGGAGGCAGTGAAGTAACTTAGAGCATTCTTATCTTGTTTAAATATAATCTATGTGTATTTCAAACTAACAAACCCACAAAATTATAGGATAACAAAAAAACTGAGATGGAATGATGGATGGATAGAAGAATGAACAGGTAGACAGACAGACAGGTAGACAGACATACATGTGATAAAATAAATACAGCAAACTATTCACTAAAGAATCCAGGTGGTTGGTATATCATGGTTCACTGTATGATCCTTTTCATTTTATGAAACAAATAACTTTATTTTAAAATTAAATGTTAGGAAAACTAGAGTGTTTGATTAGAAAAAGCCTTAGAGTTAATATAGCAGAATTCATCATTGTATGGCATATTACTGTGCTCAATAAATATTTTTTGTATGAATAAACGGAATGAGTTTGACAAATAAAATCAAGGCCTGGGATGGGTAAGGGGACTGCTAAATTACATACCTAGTCAATAGCAGAATCATAGCTTAATTCAGGTTTCCTGACTCTCAAAAAGGTGATCTTTTTTTTTTTTATTAGTCTATGTTGGGGTAATTAATATGAAGGAAGTCCAGTTTAAGACACACATGTGCAAATACTTAGAATACGATATGGTATCTGGAATAAACAAGCAATTTTTCCTTTCTTACCATGAAGCATTGTTTATAGAAATTCTAATGGATTTTGAAATTTGATCTCATCCTTAAGCCACTGATCATTTCTAACACATTTTCACCCTAAATCTTACCTTTATTATTTATTCATCAGGATTCTTCTTTGCTGTGTATGCATGTGTGTTTGTGGGTACACGTGTAGGTGGGGTGAGGGGAGGGTGATGGGTGGTGAAAAAGGAGGGCACGGTGGTTCCCCACCCCCACACAGCTCAAGAGGGTAGAGTTAGCTCTCCTCTTGTTTCCTTTTCTACATCAACAAGTCATATGTTGATATTCAAAAAGTTTGGGGCTAGATATGTTTCACAATTCAGAATATTTTGGATTTTAAAAATGTGTATTATGTATAATGTATATAAACATATGCATTAAATATGTTATAACTCCAAAATAGCATGGATAATACCCCATAATCAAATACATTAATATACCTAAAGTGAAATATATGGACATTTACAACAAATTGGATAAATACAGACTATAAACAGCCTTACATCAATTAAAGTCCAGTCAAATTTTTCTCTTAAATATGGAATCAAGAAAATTTCAGTTTTTTGAATTTCATAATTACAGATGAGAGATTATAGAATAAATGTGTAGTCTGGATATCTTAAAGCCCAGGTGCTCAGGGAAATGAGGAGTACCTCACAGATATACTGTGCTCTCTTCCGGTCTAATGAATTCTCCATTTGTACTGAGGAAACGAAAGGAGAGCAACATAAATTATGGAAGAATTTGGATTAGTAGAATGTAGTTTGTTTCTAAATTGCTCCCAATAGACTAGCAATTCTGTAGTGTTAAACAGTATATTGGGTCCATCGTACATGCAAAAAACATTTGGTAGAAAAAATGCCATGAATGACTCACCAAAGAAACCTTCCTTCTTCAACTGGGTGCCCACTCTTTATCATTTTAGGATCAGCTGAGACGTCATCTCCTCTAGAAATATTTTCATCACTTCTCGGATGAGGTTAAGTATCTGCCATACGTGTTTCCATAACAATCCATGCTGACTTTTAACATACTACATTTTTTCCACTATATTTATCTATTTCCTTATCTGTCTTTTACACTTTGAGGACAGACACTGAAGCTTTTAACCTGTATTTGTTCTTGTTATTCAGTAAGTTCTTTATTATTGAGTGATTCAGTAGGTTTTAATTGAATGAATGAGTAAATAGCTGCTCATTAAATAGGCATACAGACTGACGTAATGGCACTTTCTACTGGCTCCAGTGCAAAAATCTGAAATGTTTAATGAGATTAAATTAAATTTTAGTCTGTAATAGTCTTTTCCAGGTATCAGGAAAAAGAGGAACAGAACACAGTTATTTAGTGGATAAGAATAGTGGATAGAATAGTGGATAAGAATAACTATAAGAATAGTTATTTAGTGGATAAGAATATACTAATATATAAGTAAAGATATCATGGACTGGTCTCAGTTTCAGATTTTAAGAGCTGGAAGTTATATATCAGAACACAATGAGCCTTGGCTGATCTTTGCTCTTCTGTTCTGCTTCTGTGGGCATTCAGTGACTCTTGTCTCTGTCTATTGGTTATATGTCTCCAGCTACCTCTAAGTAACTTGTTTCATTTTCTCTCAGTGTCATATTTCTACTCATTCATGTCTTCCAAAGCTTCATGATATTTTTGTATCTCTTTAGGGAACTTTATATTTTTTCCTTTGGTCTCACTATTTTCAGTTGGAAAAAAAAAAAAACAATTAAAAGACAAATGTCTTATCTTGCCCATAGCCACCAATCAGTACTGAGAACTTCCACTTAGCAAAGTTATTAAAAGTAACAGACACTACGCTTGGAGAAGGGAATAGTACCGGCCCACATGAGTTATGGCTAGGGTAGCAGAGACAGGAGGCAAAAAACAAGCCTAAAAAGCTACTTCTGGCAGCTTTGATCAGATCTTCTGACCATAATTGCCTCTTAGAGTTAGACTCACATGATGTCATCCATTCGTTCTACCTCTATTGCCCTAACACATTCCATTATTGTCTAAACTGCTTGATGCCCAACTACTGATTAATACTCCTCATTTAGCATCCCATTAGCATACATCAATCAGTTCAAAGTTCAATACATGGTCAATAATTCTTTGGGCAACTCTTTAAAAACACCACTTTATGAGCTCTAATCAGGGTTAAACAATGCCTAAAAATATCAATAATAACACTAATCATCATGATCAAATTTCAAATGGTTACCAAAATAATAAAAATCTCTAAAAATTGGGTAAGCAACAAACTTGTCCCCTACTTCCATTATGGCTTAAGCACATCAAATATATGGTGAAAATAAAGAAACAAAAATCATTGTTCATCTATAAACACAAATCAGTAAACAGAAACAGCGATACCCTGTCTAGAGCTACCTCGATTTATGAGGCCGTGAATCCTTTTACTAAAAGGTACTAATACCCTTTACAAAACAACACTGTTTTTTACTTCTTCAATATGATTTCTAAAAATATGTGATAAACTTGCAGATATAATCACATACAGAGACTGGTATGTTTCTTTGCTTTCTTTTCGATTATGAACAAACACCCTTGTAACCTTTTTTATTTAATACTTGTTTTGCATGTATATATGTATATATTTCTACTGTGTGAGGGGGGGTGATGATGATTAGCTCTTTGAAAGCTGGATTTTTAAAATCTTTTAATTATTTAATTATTTTTTCTTCCAGGCTTAAGTCTAAAGATAGAGTGCCAAGAGCTGGGAAGCCAGGACCGGGTTTATAAGGTTTGTAAAACATTTGAGGAATTAGTGGGGATGGAATTAGCATATAGGAATAGAAATAACCCATCTATGAAGGGAATAGCATTAACCAAATCATGGAAAGTGACATACTCAAATGTGTCAGAAGTTGAGTTCAGAAGGACTACAGGTGTCATGTGGTACCAGATAGACAAGAATGTAGGAAAGATAATACAATCATCTCAGATATGTCACCACTGGTGCTGGTGCTTTTTTTCTTTTTAACCAAATAAAGCATTAATAATGGACTACTGCGAATATTCAGCTGTATAAACTGATGTTACATAAATAATTTTAGTTGTCTTTGGTGATAAATATTTTCCATGTTGAAAGCTTCTTTAGAGAAGAGTCTGAGACATCCAAGAAGCTTCATTATACAATATGCAATCTCTACATCTTCTTTCCCTTGTTGTTTTTCTTCATGAAATGAGAAGGCATACTTATTTCTACTGCCTTTTCTCTCAGCAAAATGCAAACTGAAATGGAAATATGAGGCTTAAAGATTATTTTCCTTCACAGTCTTTCAGTGTGACTTGTTGCTTCCACAATGTAACTTTATTCTATAGCTCACTCGGAGATGAATATCCTATATGAGTTTCAAAGTAAAATATAATGTAAATAAATTTCTTTGTGTCACATATAGTGATTAAATATAAAAATTCAGTTTATCACGGCCACACTAGATAATAAAGCATTCCAGTAATCATGTAGAGAATTATTTACCCACCTCCCACCTCTCCTGGGGAAATGGGTTCCCCTGGCATTTATTCCCCATAGAGTTAAATTAAACTCAGTTGTGTTTCCTGATGTGGGTAAGTATCCATCTGTGGCCCTGATTACCACCATCATTATGTGTTATTAACCAATGTGAAAATTATCAAGTTACGTAATGATAGCAGTCAGTTAGCACCATTTGCCTTCACATCCTTGCTTAAAATTGTTTTCTGCAAATGAAAAGAGTTTAAAATTGAAATCTGTCCTTTAAGCAAAGTGGATATCACTTTTTGGTGTGTGTTTAAAATATTACTTGTAGATTATTACTATTAGAGATAACATACTACCTATAATATTATTATTCTTAAATTATTTTTATTATTTTCCAAAGCCTTTATCAAATGTGAAGAATAATCATTGATTTACTATGGGATTAAATACAATTGTCTAGGATGATAATGGCTCTCAAAACCAGACTTGGCTAGTCTTGGTGGTAATTAAAAGAGTGATCTTTTCAGAACTTCAATTTCAGGCTTTCTCACTGAGTAAATTATAAAGAGGCACCCCAGGGAACTTTAAGGAAGTAATGAAGCTTTCATTTCCATATGTCAGATTAGTTTTTTCTAGTGTAGTTATTATCTGAAAAGGCCATGAGCTAATTTCTTGGCTCATTCAAAGCAGAGAAGACCCTGAACAACATTTTCCGATAAAAAGCATACGGAGAAAGTCAGTGCTGATAGGAATTCGCTGCCAGAGCATTCTTCATGCTTGTCATGCTTCTTCTATAGGATCATCTGAGTGCGTTCGTACAAATGGAAAACAGCCATGTGCAGAAGAGAATCCATCTTCTAAAGTGATACAACATTGTTTATCCACAGTATATAAAATTCTTACCAGTGTCAAGGCCACTCCATTCATCAAAGATTTGGAAAACAGATTTTGAGTTAACTTGCTTTATAGTGTCTTAGCCAAACTGTTTATTTAAATTGAAGTTCACTGGATCGCTCCAGCTGGATATCTTGCTATTTTAGAACAGAATTCTAAAATTAGAAGATCTTATTTTGATATACTTTGTAATTGGCCTGCACATGTTATGGATCCAGATGGTACAGCTGATCCCCAATAGGGGCATCTTATAGGTCTGAATGTCCTCAAAGGCCTGCTATATCACACTCACCATTTCATCTTTCTTTCTGTCAGTAGATGATACCAATCACATATTCTTGGCACCTCCTGGGATGCTATTCACTCTAATATTCTTGCTGTTTTAGAAACTAACCTATATCTCCATTCTAGTTCCAGGCACAGCTGCTACTTTATATGGATTGGAACTTCATTTCTTAGAGAAACAAGTTTTGCTGGTGGACCATCCAATTGTAGCGGGGAGTCCTACCATTTCGTATAATGAGGAAACTCATTAATAGATCTCTTGGTGGCACCAGGTCACAGAATATGTCTGCAAAATACTCAAGCTAGTTTGAGTTAATCCAACATTTAATCTTTGTAAAGTACACTTTTGGGCACACTGTATGTGCTCAGTGGTAAATTATTTTTACCACCACATTATCTATAAGAGAATATTATACAGAAAGATGATGAAACTAAATGTGTATAGATCTATTTCAGTTCAGTGTGTAGGATGAGCATGATAATAATAAAAGTTAGATAGCTAATACAGAGAATAAATTCTATTTGGTGTGAGAGGGGGAATAAATATAGAACCCCCCTAAAAAGATGTTCTCCATTTTTATTTCCAAACTTAACTCTGGTTTTCAGCAACTTTGGAATGAAAACATTTTTTTTTTTTAAAGTAAACTTTCCACTCCTGATTTCATGCAGTACCCAAAAACTCCATCATTTGAGTTTATAAGTGGATTAAGTGGGCAATAAACAACTCTTCCATAGTCTGGAAGACTTCAGATAATGTATATATTCCATTACATAAATCATGAAAATCATAAATCTGACAAAACAAACAGAACATCACTTGATTTGAAAAACCAAGATAAACTTCGCCTTCAGAAATAACCCAACAAAATATAATTGATTTTTTCTTTAGAATAATTTGTGACTATGCATTCTCTTAATATTGAGAAAATCTTTACCTTTGGTAAAAGCTAAATTCAGAAAATAATTTTCAAAATATTTCATCGCATTTCTTGGTATCTTTTCCTAACTGTAAACATTTTGCGTCACTGTAGTAAGTGCCTCACCTGATCCAAAGAGGCCAGTAACAAAAGCTGTAAAAGATGCAGTGATTTAAGTTGTAGTTTTTTCTTTTTTACCAGAAAAGCAGATACACAGGAAACTAAGTAGTAATAGGGGCGCCTGGGTGGCTTAGTCGGTTAAGCGTCCGACTTTCGGTTAGGTCATGATCTCGCGGTTCGTGGGTTCGAGCCCCGCATCGGGCTTTGTGCTGACTGCCGGCTCAGAGCCTGGACCCTGTTTCAGTCTGTGACTCCTTCTCTCTCTGACCCTCCCCTGCTCACGCTGTCTCTCTCTCTCTCTCTCTCCTAAAAATAAATAAAACATTTTAAAAAAGTATAAATTAAAAAAAAGATTTTAGAAACTAAGTAGTAATAAAACTAATAAACATAATATAGGAAATGGAAAAGAAAAAAGTCTCTTGATCACTAAAACACATATATAATCCTATTTTTGGGGTTTTCATACAATTATACCTCAAATTGTATGGCAATAGAATGACCTTTTTGCTTAATGCATTATTCATGTAACTCCTTATTAACAAAGACAGTAACAAAATATGATTCTAGATGTTACAATGAACATGGTAAATTCACTTACTTCTCTTGGCACTCTCAGTAGATATCACCTCTATTTATCAGATGAAGAAACTCAAGAGTATTTTGGAAATAGGTGGCGCTAAGGAAACAAATTCAGGCCATGTGTATCTGGAATTAAAATACAATCTAAAGTTCCTAGGCTGAAAGATAGTTGCCTACAGAAAAAAAAGCAGAAGACATGGCCTCTAACTTGACTGAGTTCATAAAGAGGTTTACAAATGTCTCTTTTAGATGTGAAGTTGGAAGATTTGCGGAATTGAAACCCCAAAATTGACCTGACATTTCTCACTCTGGGAATAGGCTAATGACTTCATAATCTTATAATTTCCTGAAATTTTAGAATAAAAATTTGAGATATGAATGATTGTAAAAATTATTTACACTATCTTTCTTGATTTATCTGGTATATTTAAAGGATGTAATTAATACCTCTTATTTTGGGAGTAAAATGATAGAGTTCTAGTATATTAGATACAGAAAACAGATTCTCTGAACCAGTGCTGTCTGATTGAAATTTAAGAGGAATTACATAGGTAATTTAAAATTTTTCAATTACTGTATTAATATAGAGAAAAGATGAAATTAATTTTATTAAAATATTTTACTTAAGTAATATAGACAAAATATAGTCACTTCAGCCAATATAAAAATATTGATATATTTTATATTCTTTTGAGTGGGATAGGAGGAAATGAAATCTTCAGAATCAGGTGCACGTTTTACCTTTACAGCACATCTCAGTTCAGACTAGTCACATAACTACATATAGCATATAGCTAGTGACTATTACATTGGAAAGGACAGCTTTAATCTATACTTAAGAGGTGAAAAAATTAATTAATTATTAGATTAATAAATTTGCCTGAAGTCTCAGGATGAGAACTTTACAATGAGACTCATACACTTCACTCTTAAAATGTTGGGCTTATGAATAATACTTGTTGACTCCTTCTGGACATTTATCATGTGCCACGCACTGTTCCGAGCCTCTTACGTTTATTAACTCATTTAATTGTCATGAGAATGAAGAAGGTGCTATTTCTTCTCTTATACTGATGAGGGACCCAAAACATGAAAATGTTCAATCTTGACCACAGGTATCAGCTTCTAAGTTGTAAAAAAAGAATTTGAACCCAAAGAATCAGACTCCAGTTTATATTCTAGAACATGACAGTTTTCTGGCAGAGAGTAAAACAAATGGCTTTCTATTTTATAGTTGAAAGCAAAGTACAGAACAATACCGTCAGTCAAAGGCAGTATGTGCCTAATGTTTTCATCAATAATAATGTTTGTTGTACTCAACTGAACTCTTGAAATAATGTTGTTCTAGGGAGCAGAAAACATCCTTTTTAGCCAACCCACTGCATATCGAGCAAACTATGTTGTTATGGGCTGAGTGTCTGGCATCCTTCCAGACGAGTTTCAGAATATTTCACTTTCTCTTTCTGATTTGTTAATTTGGTGGATTTCTTTTAACCTATTGCTTTTGGATTTTGTTTGTTTGCTTGTTTTGTTTCATTTTGATTTTGTTTGTTTGCTTTCTTTGATATTTTTGTAGGAGAACAGTGGATTTGTGTTTCTTAGTAGTTCAGGATATTTATTAAGCATCATAGTAACAAAATTTTTCTATATATTTACCTGTATTGCCTTGCCCCTGTTATTAAATGCTGATACACATGGGCTATTTTTGTTATACAAAAAATAATCAATTGATCAATGTATACCAAAATTAGCTCTGCCAAACTATTTGAATGCATTAAAAATATTTGATATGTTAGACATAGCTTAATAATTTATAAATACCTAATCAATTTCTGTGTAAAAATACTGATCTGACTTTTAACAAAATTAAATGTGATATGTCATGAGTCAACTAACCATGTTGGAAACTCCTGAGATCAAAGTATTGGTGACAAAGATAAGATGTGCTTGCTTGTATATTTCATTCACTTAAATCAGTTAGGAATTAATGTTGACTCTCTCTTTTTATTCTTCTCTCTAGGAGAAAATCTTTTTATTCTTCTCTCCAGGAGAAAAGGCAAGATACATCAATGTTTAAAAGCCACAGCATTATAAAGTTCATTACACTTAGCCTGCAAATTTTCCTTTTCTAATTTAGATTAAAGGCTGTAAGATTGAACAGTCATGATTATCTAGGTTTTGCTAGTCTTTTGGAGCTTCAGAAGTTGGAACGAATCCCTGACCTGCTCACTGCTGACCGCTAGACCAGGTACTTCCCCTACCTTCTAACTAATGATTCTAATGACATTCTGCTCTTTATCATACAACTTTCCAACCCTATGGCATCTGATTTGAGGGAACTGAAGACATTTGCTGGAGGGACAACAGCTGTTGTAGACCAACTTCACTGTCACTAAATGACACTACCTGATTATATTAAATCATGGCACTTTTAATATAATTCTTTTATTTTAGAGAGAGCCTACAACGGTCTTAACTACATTGTTTTAAATATGGTTCAAGTGGCCACAATTAACTAAAGGCATTTTCCCCTCCAATTTTAATTTGAAAATAAAATGATAAGGGCACCTCCGTGGCTCAGTTGGTTGAGCAACCCACTTTGGCTCAGGTCGTGATCACACAGTTCCTGAGTTTGAGCCCTGCATCGCTATGAGCTATCAGCTCATGGCCAGCTTCAGATCCTCTGTCTCCCCCTTTCTCTGCACCTTCCCACTCATGTTCTCTCTCTCTCAAAAATAAATAAACACTTAAAAATGCTAATAAATTTTTGCTTCAAATTTTCCACTCAAGTTTTCCTGTTAAAAGTCAGGCAAGTATTGATTTTTTATAAAGTGGTCGTGCAGATGGAAGTAATTTCCCTGATTATTTCACAGCATACCAGCTTTGGATGCACAAACACAACCCTAGAGTCAGCAACTCATAATATGCATTCTGGGACTTGTCTTCTGTAGGGAGCATCATGACTGCACTGCCATGTGTGAATTTCATTTCCCTGTTATGGCTTCTTCAATTCTTATTCCTCTAAGGATGTATTTTATAGGAACAAAACTGGCCTATATTTGATTAAAAAAATAAAACCTCTGTGTGCTCATTACAAATCTTGAATGTTGGATCAAACACTCATTAACTGAATAATATTACCATTATTTTCCTATAAGTATAGGACTCCTATTCTTTGCCTGAATAACGTGAATCCTCCTAATAGGAAAAATAAACTCAAATAAAATTGTATTGAAATGTTAATTTACATAGAAAAACAGTATAAGGTAGGCTCAATGGTAGTTTTGCTTATCTTAGAAGTATATTTTCTAATAGGTCTCTACCGGCTTAGGTGTTAGAGATCTTATTTGAAAACTTCAAATCTTCAGTTCTGCCAGGAAGGCTATATTTGAAAGATAACTGAAATTCTTAAGTGTTTAATTGTGACAGTTTCTTAAATGTTACTGTAATAGTTAATTAGATAAAATGCAGAAAAGAAGAGTTTTGTTATTATTGCCTTAATAAAATAAGACAACTGAAGCCCAGCTTCAACCATATCATTTCCCAGCTTGAAAACACTTAATCATTCTCCATTTACCTATAGAATAAAATGTAAATCCTCCAGCTGTATGTAAGGTCCTCAAGATGTGACCTGACCTATGCCACCTATCTTATCTCTCTGTTACATTCCCTACACCCTAGTTGATCTTATTCTTAAAAATATTCAAGAATAAGATTAAAGAGTCTCCCTTTGATAACCTGTGTCCATGTTAAGTATTCTTATCTTACTCTCATTTCTTTCTGCTATATAACCAGATAGTTAAAATGTTCTAAGTAAATATTCTGCTTTCATTCAAGACAAGGTAATCTGTCTTGGAAAGAATGGACTACATCAATTTAATTAATATGCTGAATTTCCAAATAATGTATTATCATTATTCCATGGAGAATCCCCACACACATAGACAACACTGATACCTTCACAATGGACTCTATTTTGAAAATATTTTTTTTATTTTTTAAATAACATTATGCTCTTTCCCTCTTCATCCCAGCCCCCAACAGCATTACACTTGTCAAGATACACTTACATCCTTTCTTGTGTCATATGAAGCCCACCCTGAATGAGATGTTAGACTGATTCAGAAGTTTTTAGTGATCAAATTTCTACAATGATAGGTTAAGTACTTTAAAAAGAATATTCTTAAAGTGTATGCCATAACAACTAAATACAGCAAGACTAATTCTTTTCTGTATAGAAAGAAATGCCTTCCCCTAACCTCTTACGGCCTGTTTAGTGATGTTGTATCAATCTTGCCTTGGAATACATGTTCTTACCTCATAATTATTGATTGCCACATAATTCACTGACCAGAATAATCTATGACCTTTCTCAGTTAGCAAGGGGTTAAGATGAGCATCATAAATTCCTTTCAAAACGGAATGATCTTGTTTACTATTGATTTGAAACTGTATTTCAAATGGTCTTTAAGATGGTGCAATAACCTATTTTTGTATAAGATTTGGAATGTCAGGCCCCTACACCTGACATTTCTAAACCTATAAATGTAGGAATGATGCTTAAGTGACCTTCTAACTCCTTTTGGCATCCCCCAACTTCATAGGAGGGGAAGCTCGTTTGTATGCAAAGTTACCTGGTATATAAAAGCAAAACTGAAGCACAAGTGACCTTGGGTCTAAAAATAACATGATTTATCTCCAGCATTGCCTTTCTTGTTAAGCTCTCCTTGAGCACCACCACCACCACCACAGGCACAAATAATCTTTCCCATCTCTCAGTTCCCATAGAATCTTATTGATGTCATAGCATTATTGATTACTTTAAATGTTTATCTTACACTAGCCAGAATTTCTGGAGGTCAGAGACTGCCTTACTCATTTCCGATTCCCCGGAACTAGCTTCATAAATAGTAGATGCTCACTAATGATATATGTTAATGAATAGTATAACTTTCCTATCCTCTCTGACTTTCTTTTTTTTTTTTAACAAATGTAGCACTTTTGCTCAGTATTTTGATGATTAATCAAGTGTTGCCTTTAGTTGTTTGTTTTTGCATCCCACCTAATTTTTCAGTCACTAGAAAAAGAACAGATACAAAATTGCTGAGTAGGTAATACTATAATTTCTTATCAATTAATTTATCAGTTCAAATAGTTACTGAGCAACCACTATTCCAAGACAGTTTTGATCCTCAAGTCAGGATTATTCCTTTAAAAGATAAATTCAAGCCTCATTCCAAATGAACCAAATCAGAAATTCCAGGGAAATAGCTGAGAAATCCAGGTTTCAAAAGGTCTTAAAAGGTGATTCTGATCATCAGCTAAGTTTGAAGATTCTTAACTGGAATTTGCCAACAGGAAAGAAAAAAAAGCATGAGACTGAAGATAAATAAGACACAATGTGCTCCATCTCAGTCTCCTGCCATTCTTCACTGCATGCCTACTGAGTAAATCTGGATGCACAAAGAACCCACCACTAAAACTCAAGAACAGAACAAATACAAAAAATCAGAACCAATCTTAACAAATAACAGATCAATGACTTATGACAATACATAGAATATACACACATATGAAGGTTTTAGCCTATGGAGTGATTTTCTGAGACTGAGATATTAGAATCAAGAAACTGTTATGACAAAAGTACCTCTCAACCAGAACAGTGGAACAGCAGGTTGGAGTATACATACGTGCTCTAACATTTCATAGGGTCATAGAAAAATCAAATACCTTTTTAGATTCCCATTCTTGAAATGACAAAAAATGTGGCTTTTGAAATATTAGGAAGTGTGTTTGGCTGATCTCACAAGGTAACCCCATGAGCTCAGTGAACTACGAAAAGTGTAAAGCTAGGAGAAACCTGCTCCAACCAGGCAAAACAGCTTCAATAGACATCATTAATCTTTTATCAGTTGTAATATATGATTTCACATCCATGAGGGCAGGTTGGGACAGAAAAAAATCCTAGAGAAAATCAAACCAGTGTAAAATTATGCACACAGAATTGATGAAAGCCTACAGTGAAATATAAGCAATTCTTGAGGAATGAAAGAAAGATGGGAATTTATTAAAATGATTACATCCTCTCATCTTCAAATGAGAGTTATGGTCTGAAAAAAGTACTTTTAAGGAAGATTTATCTTCGGTTATTCATTAAAGTGTTGTTGAGTGTATAAGAGTATTCTAAGCAGATAATTTAATTCATTTGCAAATGGATGGTATGAAGAAAGTCTGGTCAGAGGCCTAATCAGATAGTTTGATAAGACTTGAATGTGCCTGTTTAGGTTGCCAAAGATATAATTATAGTGTTGACATTCTAAACTCAGTAACATGCTTTTACCTTCAATGGACTAAAGGAAAATTTGAAATCAGTGATCCTTCATTTCACTGCTCTTCACCCTAAAGATTAGAGCAGTTCAAAACCAATAGGTATAATACATAAGTAAAACTGTGGGAGACATTTCACAACACAGAGACACCAGGCTCTGATTTACTTCCCACCATCACGCATTTTTTTCCTTCCTACCCTTATGCTGTTTTGATGATCTAGAGCCTGAAAAGAAGCCCACGTTCTGTTTTCCTCTGACTGTGCACTGTGACTTCCTGCTATAAGCTTCATACTTCATAAAGGCCATCCTGAGATAGAAAAATAGGAAACATATCTTTTACTCTGCCCAGTCCAGAGGATTTTTGATATTGTTAAATTAACCAATCAAACATATAAATGTTAATTATTTACACCATGTCAGTACTGTGGACTGACATGGTCAATCTTCTCTTGCTGAATGTAGTTGAATCATAGTAATGATACATTTAGCCATGAATTGACTAGATAGCTACACAAGACAGTACAGTTTTAGCTGTTGAGCTGTATTTTACTAACTCTCAATTCACATCAGGATTTAAGGTAAATAGAAAAGAAGAAAAAAAACTGAAAGAGTTTGGTGGTTGGTGAAAGATAAGAACTTGCAGGAATAGATAATAAAATATCATGCCTCATGTTAATTATTGCATTTTCTTATTTTTATTCCTAACTTACCCACAATTAAGTCTTTCAGATAAGCTCCAGTTCTGGGAGCTTTCGCAGTGAGGGGAGAGCAAGTGAGAAATTGAAAGAAATGTGTAAGGATTAACAGAGCCACTTTGTTCATCTGCCCTCTTTTTTTCCTGCTATTATTTCAGCATCTGAGTTTTTCAAGAAATACAACTGGACTCAGACATCAGGAGTTCCTGGGAGAATTCCAGGAGAATGGTTGCCTCATCTGGACTCTTCCATTCTGAAGAAAACAGACCCAATTCCCTTATTAACATTTTGGCACCTAAACAGGTGGGGAATATATTGAGTAAGACTGAAAAAAAGCAAAGGTCTAAGGTTGCTTATTTATTTCCAGGAATAATTGTGTCATAGGTTTGCAAGCTGGTTTACATGACGTTGCTTATGTATTTCCCATACATTGACATGACATTTTCAGAAACACTTGCTCTAACTGTATCAAATCAGATCAAATAATTACAACTACTGTCTAATTTCATGCTTTTAAAAGATGAAGCTTATGCTCAGAGATACTAATGTAGAGAAGTAGGCAAAGTAGCTTTAAGCTCTCAGTGGAACATAATTCAAAAGAGTGCATTTCCAAATTCTTGATGGTTTCTAGGACAAGCACTTTTTGCAAAACTCTTTGCAATTAATCTTGTAAACTTCCCAATTAGTCAGACTTATTTTGGGAGAAAGTAGTAGCTGTTCTTCTCATTAGTGTGTCCAACTGTAAGACAGGATGGATTTGAGAATAACCAGGAAGCCAGGTAAATTAAGGTCGATGCTTGAAGCTTTTATTTAATGTTATATCTTGTCCTGAGAAGTTCTTAAAGGAGTATTTGTTAATTTAATCAAAAGTCACAGGCATAAATGCTATCCTGAGGGTGGGGGCTGATGGGATGAGGTGGATGAGAGAAAGGAGAATCAAGCCTGTGACAGGATTTCTAAACTTGGCTCAACATTCATTATCTCAAAGGTGACTGTGTCATAATGACAGATCATGAAGGGGGAGTACAAATGATGAGCTGGGAGGGGGATTTAAATACGGGCAGAGAATGCTCATTAGTTACATTAATCTTGACCTAATGGAAGTCTTGGCTTAGGAAGGTGGCACTTACATGAATGAAACTCATGTCCTAAACGCAGGATCCTGGCAAAGTAGAAACAAGTTACCAGAAGGTCATGGGTCGTAATCTCAATATTTAGTTTATGGATTCTGAGAGATGAGTGGTGAAAAGTAACCATTGCCTAAATAATATTTGGTAATGAAAATTGATTTCAAATGCTATCTCTCTCTCTCTCACACACACACACACACACCTGAATAGATTCACTATAACTCTGATAAAAGTAAATAAAAGTAACTCTATGATAAAAGTAAGTTTAATTTGGGGTGGCTGCTATACTCATGTGCTTGATCCCTTTGGAGATGTTAATAAGGTTTAGTCAAATAATATGCTCTTCTTGTTACCTATGCATAATACTTTTAAAATATGAAAACTCTGAAAAGAAGCCCAAATTGAAGAATGAAAAGTGTATGTGCTGATAATCTCCTATCAATTAACTATTTGGACTCCGAGGCATTTTAAAATAACTAATGGTTGAACTTCAAGAATGTCTAAGTTTACCATCTCCTTCACTTATAAACTAAATTAGAGCTGTTGGAGGATTTTCTTTCTGCCATCTCTTTCTTTCTTTCTTTCTTTCTTTCTTTCTTTCTTTCTTTCTTTCTTTCTTTCTTTCTTTCTTTCTTTCCTTCCTTCCTTTCTCTTCTGTTTCCTTTTTTTTTCCAATTCAAGAGGATCTGTGATAGCAGTTGCCCTTGTGTCTAGCAGCAAGGAGTAAGAAGCTCACTGTTACAAGTTATGAGATATTGCTTGAATAAATTTTGGTAATTTAAATTATAATGAAACTGGCTTATATACCAGACTGTCAGTGTCTGGTTCTGTGCAACCTAAGGCATAAACTATATTACTCTCCAGAGTATTTCTTTAATTCCTGCAAGGTTTATTTCAAATAACAGTAATGTACTTATCCATAGGCTGAAGGTAGTCAGGAGATAGAGGATAAAATAAAGGAACATTAATCTTTTGAAATTAACAGGAATTCTGGTCTTCTAGGTTGTTCACATGATACAATAAGGGTTCTCCAGCTTATATTAGGGAGAATTAGGGATTAAAAAAATGCATTTTGCTAAAGACATATGCTCTTATTTTAATCTTTATATCTAAAGACATTGACATTTAAGTACAGGGGCACCTGGGTGGTTCCATCCATTGATCATCAGACTCTTGATTTTGGCTCAGGTCCTGATCTCACAGTTTGTGAGGTTGAGCCCTGCATCAGGCTCTGCGCTGATACTGTGGAGCCTGCTTGGGATTCTTTATCTCTCTCTCTCTCCTCAAAAGAAATAAACATTAAAATAAGAAGAAAGTTAAATCCAAGGAAAGATAAGTAAAAAAAAATCATTCCAAAGAAGTAGATTTCTTTTATTTTACGAAGTATTTTTGTTACAGCTTTAAGCTTTGCTAAGCAATCAGGTTGTAGACAGAGCTATAATTTTCACTACATTGCTATGGGATAAGTGATTTTAAGCCTCAAATAAAGGAATTATAAAACAGGTTATTCCCTAAGCATTTGGGCTCAATTAGTGTCTTTGAAACTAAACCAGTGATTGAAAGTATTCAGCAAAATGTTCTAGGCACTTGAAATATAACATTGAATAAAACAGAGAAATATGCTTCATTCCTGAAGCTTACCTTGTATTTGGGAAAAGCAAACAATTTTAACCTGTACTTATCAAGAAACAAATAGCACTTACTATGTATAGGTACTATTCTACACGTTTTACAAATATTAATGCATTGGATACTTACTACAACCCTGACCTTTGTATGTGAAGTGATGTGTTACTTGAAGGTAGATGGTGATTACAAAACCTAAAGCAACCTCCATGAGGTTGGTAATGAAGTTTTGATACCAAAACGTAACAGAAACATTAAGACAAAGGAAACTACAGGCCATTATCCCTCATGAACTCAGATGAAAAATTCTTAGAAAACTTCAGCAAAGGTGGGGCACCTGGGTGGCTCAGTCAGTTAAGCATCGGACTCTTGATTTCAGCTCAGGTCATGATCTCACAGTTTGTGAGATGGAGCCCATTGTTGGGCTCCATGCCATTAGCATGGAACCTACTTGGGACTCCCTCTCTCTCTCTTTCTCTCTCTGCCCTTCCCCTGCATTCTCTTTCTCTCTCAAAATAAATAAACTCAAAATACTTCAGCAAAGGGAATCCAATATAAAATTGAATATTTTATATATGTGTGTGTGTATAAGTATATATGTATATACACATATACATATATATGAATGGTAATAAATCATGTCCAAGTGAGGTTAATCCCAAGAATGTAAGATTGCCCCCCCCCACTCTCTCCCTTTACAATTTCAGTACTATTTGCTGATTGATACTTATTCTACAAATATTGCCTTGTGTGGGATGTTCCCTTTCCACATTCTTTTCAGGTTTCCTACACTTCTCTACTCATTATGGCAATTATTATGTTCTTTTACAGTTACTTTGGCCATTAGTTGTTGGAAGCTGCGGCTATGTATTACTTATCTCTGAATTCTTAAAACCTGTCATAATTCTGTTGCTTAAAACATATCTGTTGGATAGAACAGCACTGGGTGGGGGGGGGGTCAGACAGGTCCTAACTCTAAAACTGCCCCTATTTTCCTACTGCTAAAATTCCTCATTAAAGCTTCTGTCCTTGGTGGAAATGCTCTGTCCTTTATTAATATGCAAATATTTCTAACTACTTAACACATTTCAGGTTTTTGTCAGCTATTTACACCCTAGTGTTAATTGGTTTATCCCAGCCCCTCTGCTGTTGTACTTTGCTGCCAGCAGGATTTAATAATGGAAATATGCATACAGAGTGTGTTTGTGTGTGTGTGTGTGTGTGTGTGTGTGTATGTATGCAAGTCTGAAAAGAAAGAAGAGAGGGAGGGTGGAGGGGAAAGAAAAGAGAAAGGAGAAAGAGTCTAAATTTATTAAGTGCCTGAAGGAAAGATCATTGATGAAATTTAGCCTGCAGAGTTTGTCCAGAACCAGAGGAGATAAGTGAAATTTTAGGCAGAATCATGATTGGGCACCTGGGACAACAAATAATTGGGAGTCCTTGAATAATATCCTTTAAATATTTGTTCAACGTCTATTAAGATGGAATAATAATACAATGGAATATTATGCAGCCTTAAAAAGGGAGATTCTGACATTTGAGACAACATGGATGAACCTAGAGGACATTATACTAAGTGAAATAAGACAGACACAGAAAGAGAAAAACCTAAATGATCACACTTGTATGCAGAATCTAAAAAAATCAAATACATAGAAGCAGAGAGTAAAGTGGTAATAACTAGGGGCAGAGAGGTGGGAGAAATGGGGAGACATTGGTCCAAGAGTACCGAGCTGCAATTGTGTAGGATAAATAAATCTAGAGATCTCATATACAGTAGAATGACTACAGTTAATAATATTGTATGGAATATTGGAAATTTGCTAAGAGAGTTCAGGCACTCTCATACACACACACACACACACACACACACACACACATACACACAGATAATTATGTGGGGAGATGGATGTTTATTCGCTTGCCTATAGTAATCATTTCACAAGGTATATGTGTATCAAATCATCATTCAGTACACCTTAAATATGTATAATTTTACTAAAAAAATTAAGGACTTATAAGATTACCTGTTAATTAAAATTGAAAACAAAGATGTATTTGCCTCTCATCTACTTCCACTAGTAAAAATGCAGTTAACATACTGCCAAAAAATCTGCAAGACATTTCTCATTTTGCTATTCACTTTTTGATGTTTTTGCTAGCTGGTCCTTGTATGTGAGTGTGTCTGTATATGCAATTTTCTTAATCAAACTTCTTTTAAGGCATATTGAAATATGTCTACTGTAGATGGTAAATCCCTCTTTTCTGGTAAGCAGATTTATACCATGCAGTACAATTTGTTTTAGAATTCCGTTGGTTATAATTCTACATAAGAGTCACATAATGACACAGTTGCATTAAATCCATTCTATAAATTCTATAATAAATAATAAATTCTACAATAGAATTATGTATATAATTTATATATAATATATTTACATAAATTGTATGTCATGTATAACATTTATATGTCATGTTATTTTTAGATATCTTTAATCTGGAAAACTTTGACAAATCTTTCGTGAACTTACATGACCTTGAAATGTTTGGTGAGTTCAGGCTAGTCTGCATGTAGAATATTTCTTAATTCTGATGGAGTATTTGTGTTGAAGTTTCCATATTAAAAGCTTCAGGGTCTGTATTTTTTGTAGGAGTATTACAAAAGTGATTATTATATCTTTCTTGTTACATGTTATCAGGAGGCACATAATATTGAGTTGGTTCATTACTGCTTAAATGTGATCACTTAGATTATGTCTACCAGATTTGTTCACTATCAGGTTCTCATAACTTTTTGTAATAAATACATATTTTGTGGATTCTTTGTGACTCAGTAAATATCTTCTTTCTCATCATAATTCATCCACTATAGTTCGCCCACATAATTCCTACCTAAACAAATCTATTTATTCCACTAATATGTGTGAAATGGTGATTTTGTAATTCTATCATTTCTTCTATGTTTATCGAAATTCTCCTGTAAGAGGTTTTCTTTCTTCCCATTTATTCCTTTTCTTCATTTATATTGGCATGAACACTTGATCTAAATTTGCTTTATGGGCTATAATATGCTAATACCATTGTTTTTTTGATACCTAAATTCTCCCAGATTTGGTCAGTGGCAGCCATGTTAAGGTAGCTCCAATGTTGTTTGTGCATCATTCCTAGACCCCTTCTTTTTCTTTCTGTTTCTAATCTGATCTTTGAATGTTCTTTTCACCAGTTCACAAATCAGCCATTTATATGAGACCTTAGGTTGATTTTATCAGAAAATGGTATTTAGAAACCAAGATCTGGGTAATAGTTGTGCTCATTACAACTGCAAGGTCTTGTTTCTAAATCCAGTCACAGACAATGCTGTGAAATACACACACACACACACACACACACACACACACACGTACGCATGCACACACACACCCTTATATCTACTTTTGTGTCCACCTATCTATTTATCTGTATTTTATTTATTTATTTACTTATTTACTTATTTATTTTATTTAATTTTAAGCACGAGTTCAATTCCAATCCAACACTGTAAGGATCATTCCAGCCGTTTCCTTTCTATATTTTTAACTTCTAACAGTAATAAATCTGAACCTCATAAAGAATACACTTATATATTGATTTATCTCAGAATAAATATAAAATAATTTAGAATTTCCAATATATACCTCCACAGAAAACAAACTAACTAAATAGAATTCAGTATTTTCCTACAGTATCTTTTGGCCTTAGGGTATATAGTCAACACACTAATTTTGAAGTTACTTATTAACACCCCCTCCCCTGTGGTCTTGTCATTTATTTTAAGTACAGATTAGCTTATTCATTAGAGCTTTTCCTTTTGATATATTTTCTAACCTGGCTAATTGCATTTGTTTTATTGTTTGTTTGTTTGTTTGTTTTGAGTATGTGAAAAACGTAACATGATTTTAAAAATCAAAGCTTTATAAAAAGGAACACACAGAGAATTGTCTCCTTCCTCTTCCTTTGTATCCTGTTCCCATCCTTCATTCTTTCCACCTCTTTCCTACCCACCTTCTATGCACAGCATATCATTCATTTCTGATTCATCTTTCCTGTGTTTTTGCACAATGATCAGAGATATTTATATATTTTTTATAAATCTATATTTTCTGACACAAAACAGTTTATTATAGATAGTTTTTGCTTAAAACATATTCTGGAAATTACTTCCTACTCACTTATAGAAATACAGCTTTTAAAAAAAAATGGCTGCATGGTATTTTATTGTGTGAATGAAGCTATTCAACCAAACACTTTTGATAGAAATTTACATTGTTCTCAATATTTTCCAGAAGCTTTAATTTTAATAAAGTTGAGAATTCTGCTTTTTTATACTTAAATGGACAAAATAATTATTGAAATAAATAAAATTATCTTTATGACTAAGAGTGACTGGAAGACATCTTTTGGTATATAAAAGTGAATACAGAAGACATGGAACTTTTTCAAGAGTTCATATAAGAGCTAGGGAAAGTAGGAAACAGTAGGTTTGGATTATTGTAGGAGGAAAGCAAAAGGTAGTTTTTAGTCATTGTGTAATATATTTATTATACACAATTCTGCATTACATCAGTATCATAGGTAATTCCAGACAAAATATCTGAATATTTTAGCTCTATACTCTGTTTATATGTGTAGTCTTAATTATTAAGTATCTATAAGAACTACAAGAAGAGATACACCTGGATAAGAAGAATAGAAATTATTGTTGTTTGAGAAAAAAAAGTAAAACTGCCTGTATCCAAGTAAAATTACATGTGTATATATAACATACACACACACACACACACACACACACAGGCAGAGAGAGACAGAGATAGTCAGACAGCATATATAGATATTATATACTACACATCATATATTTTATATATTATATGCTATATTATATTTCATACATATATCACCATACAAGTTACTAAAGTAGAGTAAAAGAACTCATTAATTGAAACTAACCTCAATTATTATTATCTATATTACTAGATTGAAAAAGCCTCTCCTTAAATCAAGGGGTGCTTACATAAGGGGAAGTTTGTAAGGTGAGGTGACCCCACAAACAAATGAAGACAGGGCAAGGCCTCTGCTCTGAAAAAGTGTCCTCCATTTGGGATCAGTAGTCTATGCTCAGTATACAGTAAACATGCATTCATTTCAAGTAACAAAACATATAACACAAAAGAGATTAAACAAAAAAAAGTAATTTATTGGCTCAGAAAACTCAGGCCAGAAGTGTCCATTTTGGAAAAGTTCTTATCTAACTGATTATGTCTCCAAGAACCAGATTCTTTTATGTCTCTTTACTTTGCTGTCAATTACATCAGTTTTGGGTTTTTTTTATCAAGATGTTTGCAAGAAACATCCAAGAACAAACATGACTCCTTATATTGCTATTCTTGCCTGTTCAACACCAGTAGGAGCTAGTGCATCCGTATACTAATGATCAAGCAATAGACATGTGCTTCATTTTGGGACAACTTAGATTACATTTCCACATTGAATCAAACAGCATAGCCGGATGATTGAACACACTTGTTTTACTTATTGACAGCTATTTGAAATATCTATTGCTAGAGCTTGAGATAGGGTCACTCAATTTCAAATCACAGGCTGCTATTCAGTGGGCTGAAACTGACTGGATGCTGCAAAAATCTTCAACAATATTATGGAACACCTGGTAATCATGTCATATGTCCCACTATATCTATTTGAAAACAGGGGAATGGGGGAGGTACTCAGTTGATGCAGCTTCTCAGATTATTTCCATACTTTCATTTTATTTATTTTTTCTTAAATAGTTTATTGTCAAGTTGGTTTACATAAAACACCAATGCTCATCCCAACAAGCGTCCTCCCCCATGCCCATCACCTCTCTTCCCCTCTCCCCCACTCCCATCAGCCCTCAGTTTGTTCTCAGCATTCAAGTCTCTCATGGTTTGCCTCCCTCCCTCTCCCCAACTATTTTTCCCCTTCTCCTCCCCTATGGTCTTCCCTTAAGTTCCTCCTAATCCACCTATATATGCAAACATATGGTATCTGTCCTCTGCCTGACTTATTTCACTCGGCCTAACACCCTCTAGTTCCATCCATGTTGCTACACATGGCCAGATTTCATTCTTTCTCATTGCCATGTAGTATTCCATGGTATAGATGAACCACATCTTCTTGATCCATTCACCCATTGATGGACACTTAGGTTCTTTCCATGTTTTGACTATTGTTGAGAGTGCTGCTATGAACATTGGGGTACATGTGCTCCTATGCATCAGCATTTCTGTATCCCTTGGGTAAATTCCTAGCAGTGCTACTGCTGGGTCATAGGGGAGTTCTATTGTTAATTTTTTGAGGAACCTCCATACTGTTTTCCAGAGGGGTTGCACCAGTTTACATTCCCACCAGCAGTGTAGGAGGGTGCCCGTCTCTCCACATCCTCGCCAGCATCTAGGAGTCCTCTGATTTGCTCATTTTAGCTACTCTGCCCGGCATGAGGCGGTATCTCAGTGTGGTTTTGATTTGTATTTCCCTGATGAGGAGGGACGCTGAGCATCGTTTCATGTGTCTGTTGGCCATCTGGATGTCCTCTTTGGAGAAGTGTCTGTTCACGTCTTCTGCCCATTTCTTCACTGGATTAGTTGTTTTTTGGGTGTGGAGTTTGAGGAGTTCCTTATAGATATTGGATACTAGCCCTTTATCTGATATGTTCATACTTTCATTTTAGAATTCCATTAGTAGTATCTCTTTTCCTTAACTGGTGATGTGCAGGCTTCCAATTACTATAGGCCTCTTATCTTTTCAGCCAAAAATTAAGAACAATGTTTTAGGTACTTTCTCTAACCCATTTATTGAATAAAAAGAGGTGAGTGCGGGGAGAAAAGGTTATAGAGATGTCCTCATGTTTCTTCTTTATTTCCGAGACTCTAAGAAACTTGAGATAAATTATCTGTTACAAAGAAATTTTGGTAATATGTTTAACATATTTTAAGAGATTTAACATATTCTAAGTTAGAACCAAATATGATCCTTTCTTTCCATGATGGCAAGAAAAGAAAAGTGGAAAAGATGTCATTGGCTACAAAATAAGACATTTCCAAGGTTGGGGTACTGTGACTCGGTAGTTTCAACTTTTCTGGTTTTTCTTTACGACATGTTATATGACTTTGTAGTGTGGGGACATTGTCTGCAGAAATGAAATCATTTAATTTGACACTTGCTGTTTTTAATTTCTTTTTGGTAAATGTGTGTGCTGTGCCTTAAAAAAAAGAACAAGAAAAAGAAAACTAGAAGAACTGCTAAATGATATAACTATCTGCCAAGAGAAGGGAAGTCTCATTTTTGGGAAAATAGACAATCACATTAGGGTAGCTTGATAAAAATGAAAATTAATTATTTGTAAGCCTTAAGGGAAACCATTAGTCTAAATAGGAATGCTAAAAGAACACACTGTATAAGGAGAAAGGAGGCTTTTTTCCCGTCACACTGACTAATTTATGCAGAATCGAAACACAAATATAATGATCACGGTATATTTGTTTCCCCTGTATTGTTTGAATTAATGTCTCCAAGGAAGACTAGCAAGTTAAATCAGCATTAAGAACATTTTCGTGAATTTCAAAGTCTCAAATTAGCATTAACTATTTGTTATTCAGAATGCCAATCTTCAAAACTATCTTAATGAAATTATCTTTGTTTTTAGAGGATATTCCTTATTATTTGTTCAGTGTTTTGAATGTAGCAAAAGCTCCTCAAAGAGAAAAATCATGGGGATGAATTTGCTAATTAAATTCCTTAAAGGGAAATAAAAAGAACAGACACTAATTGGATCCTGGATTAATGAGTAGTCTTCTTGGGGGCTCAATCAGCTTTAAGATTATGGGGAGAGACAAAGGACCTCAATTCCTGTTAGGCAAGAGGCATATTTATGATAAAAAACATGAACAGGTCCAAGGAGTCTTAAGACCCATATGGAATTCACAACCATGATGGGGAAGACACAATCTCTGGAATGGGTTAGGTCAAAGGGAAAGAGTCAGAAACCTTTGGAAGGAGGGGGAAGGCCATGACTGTCCTGACAGCTCCATTTTATTGCTCCCCATAGAGACTGTACAAATGACAGACAGGGTAGACAATGTTCAGACAACAGTGTAAATTTCTGGCTAGATGGCAGTACTATGTGCAATATCTACACATTGTCTTTGAAGAGCAGAAGCCTATTATCCTGTAAGGGTCTGAAATAATAAGTTATTTGGTGACATACTCTAGAATTTTTCCTCCCTCTCTCCTAATCTCCACATGGCAGGATCAAGAATTTGGATAGAGCTCGACTACTTGTAATTCTACAGGATAGTGATGACCCAGAGAAACGCTGTTTTATTACTGGGGATATTTTTGTGATCTCAATATACTTATGACCGGTAGCCTAAAGGACATCTATGTGTTAACTACATATATCCTTTTATACTTTTTGATTTACTTTTATAAATAAATGGAGGAATCAATCAATATATTCAGAACCTGGTACCATGATTATCATTATATCACTTCTATATCATTCAATTTTCAGGTATTAATATGATGCATGGGCTTTTTTAAAAATTAAAATTTCCTCCTAAATAAATAGAAATACTTATCACCTGAAGTTTTAAGAAAGTTGAACCATTAGATTTTTTTTTTTTTTAGATTCTTTTTTCCTAAAGAATGTGAAAGATGCCACAGAGCCCTTACTGGTGGGGGGCAAATGCCTGGGTTTCTTGTCATGCAGACAGCTGACTTCTGTGCTGGATTACCAGCTTATTCACCCTCCCGTCCCATTTTGCCTGCCATGACTTCCGCACAGAAATAAGGAAACAGCTTGGGGAAGAAGCTGGAGGTAGAGATTATGAGTAAAGATTTAGGAGTAAAAGATTCTGCACAACTCTGGAAGTAGGTGAAAGGAAGAGATGGGTAAACAAACATTCCTTTCTACCACCAGTTGGAAGCATCTTCCACTCCTGACATCAAGAAGTTAATTCTTGAATTCAGCATCTCGTGTGTGTCAGGCTGAACACTGTTGGGATGTTGCTTTAGTCAGATAGCAGAAGACGTCTGATTCCCTCATTCTCTGGGTTTCCATTCTGGTTACATGTCTCCCTGTATGGATAGTTTTCCAGTCTAGACTGACTTTTATTCTCCCTTATTTTTTAGATCAGCTGGCACAGGCTTAAATATTAGATAGTATTCTTACAAGGAATAAGAATATAGAATATTAAATAGTATTCTTACAAGGAGCTCTGACTGAATCTAGGTTAAGCAAGATGAGGGGTTCTTTGCTTTATGAAAATATATGTAATGCCTAATCTAAGTGAACAGATGTATTCAACACGACCTCATTTTCAAGATAACCTCACATTTTGTATTTTTATACAGAAGTCTTGGAGTAGTGGATGGGAACCAAACCAAAGGTATAAGAGCATGAAGAGGAAGGTAACTTACACAAGCAAGATTAGAAGAAAAACAACCTCAGAGGTATCTGACAGTGATGTGAAGCCAGAAATTTTGAAGAATAATTGACACATATGCTGGTAGAAGTTAACAGCCTACATTGCTGGAGTCCACCACCCAGATTTGGATCTCCCATCTTAATGCTTTGAATTTCTCATAAGAAATAAGGCCACCATTCTTTACTACCTATTTTCAAACTTTTTATGACAATTGTGAGGGCAATCATTAGTAAGTGCTAATTATGTTATGAAAAAATTCTTGTTAGTTAAGTATAACCAGTGAGAGGGAAGGTCTCTGGTAACTTATCACAACAATCTTATCTTTACTCTGATCTGTTTCGCATATTCACTAATAACTTGTGCAAGAATTTTACTTATCACATGTGTGATATTTTACCTTTCTAGGTAAGATAGAAATTATATTGGATGAAAGGATCAGCAGTAATAAAATAATTTGGCACCTGGAGATGTAAGGCAAACTAACAAATTGAAATTTAGTATTTATAAAGATGATAAGACCTTAATTTGCTTGAAAAACTAATTGCTTAAGTACAGCCTTAGTGGGAGCAGGGGACAAAATTTAGTCTAGTAGGTGAAAAGCAAATGTAAGGCTTTAAGTCAACTGGAATCTTTCTAGAAAGCAGCATTGTATCCTAAGTATTAGAAAAATCATTATTTTAGGCTACACAATGGATTTCCCCTTTCTAAACAAAAACACCATAGCTCTTCATTCAGGTTTTTGGGTGCCAGAGGCAAGCTGTTCCTCACTTAAAGGAGAATATTAGGATGAGGAGGGGAATGAGAATGTGGCTGGTGTCAAGGTGGAGAGAAGGTAAATGCTAAGCTGAGAGAAGAGAAGACAGAGGGAACCAAGAAAAAAAAAAAGAATTACCTTCAAATATATAAGTAGCCTCCTGTCAGTTAGAGAAGAATTAGTTGTAGACCTGATAGTTTGAACCTGAACCACCAGAAGGAATTGAATAGAAAACACACTTCAATCACTCTGGAAGAATTTTATTGCTTTTTAATGTAAAGTTTTTAAGTCAAAAAATCCATGAATATTTACGGCAGAAATTTTGAAAAATCAAGAAAGGTAGAAAGGAAAAAAACTGCACGTAATCCCACAAATGTGGAAACATTGTCCCCTGCAAACAGCTGAATAAAAGCTACTTATGTCACTGATAGGAGTGAGATTATTTCTGACATTCTGTGTTCTCACTGAATTATTAGACAACTGAGAAAGTATATGAAAGCAATCAGAAAACTAGGCAAAAAAGATAGGGCAATGTGAGGGCAGCCACAAGCGTGATCACCCTTATCAGCCTGTTTTGAGATGTGGTCTGCCTTGTGCAGGTGAGGATTATTTGTTCCTCTGCATCATGAAACATGCAAGTATTGTCTCTTAATCTCACCAAAAGAATAAAAACTACAATTTTGTATTCTCTGAAGATCAGTCAAAAATCCTATGCAAAATACATCCTGTATAAAACAGCTGATAATTTAGAACAGAACACAGTTATTCAGTTGTTAAGTGCCTATTTCTTTCATATTTTCTTCTTGGTTTAAAATAAAGATTATGATTACGTAAGTGAGGTGCCTCCCGGCTAAGCTTTAACCAAAACTGTGTCACTTAAAGATCTCATTGCTTCAGTTCACTGTATCCACTCCTAACCCTGCTAATTTGCTAATTGGGTATGATTTCTGCCAGTAACTCGCCAGAATCCTTACCCAGGCAAAGTTAACAAGTCATTTTATAGGTGCTGAACTGCAGTTTTGGTTGCCTTTTCCATGCTTAACAGACTCTGTTTTCTTTGTGACACTATTTGGAATCCTTGGAGAAGAGGTTTCCTGTTTTCTGTCATTTTACACCCATTATCTTGTTCCATTGCTATCTTGACATGCTCCCTTCTCACAGCTTTGATTCAGGAGCCTGAGATAATAAATGAGTTTAGGCTGTGTTTGGGAGAGACTAGAAATTCTCAAGAATGAGTGTCCTCTGTAAAGTTTACACAGCTTCGCTCTGCCCCCATTTGGCTCTGTAGGCTAGCCAGGGCTGGGATCCTCTGGCAGGCGTCATTATTTCTTCCCCAAGCAGAGTTTACATTCACTTCATGGGCAGAAGAGGTGACCCTTGTGCCAAATACTGCTACCTAGCAATTGGAGCCTTTGCTTACACATTGTCTGAAAGCTCAGACAGGAATATAGCTAAGCTATGCATGGCTTTGCTCATCACAGCCTCAGGAATAATTCCTGGAGACTGGAGAGGGATCTCACTCCATTCTCTCCACCAGTCTACATCACCTTAGCTGTATCCCTTTCTCTGGTCGGCCATTCTAAAATAAGTTCTCTTGGGGGGGCCTGGGGACTCAGTCATTTAAGCCTCTGACTCCTGATTTTGTGTTTTTTTGTTTGTTTGTTTGTTTACATTTTTTTTTTCTAGGAGAGAGAGAGAGACAGCGTGAGCAAGGGAGGGTCAGAGAGAGAGGGAGATACAGACTCTGAAATAGGCTCCAGGCTCTGAGCTGGCAGTCAGCACAGAGCCCGATGCGGGGCTCGAACTCACAAACCACGAGATCATGACCTAAGCAAAAGTCGGATGCTCAACCGACTAAGCCACCCAGGCGCCCCTCTCTGACTCCTGATTTTGGCTCAGGTTGTGATCCTATGGTTCGTGAATTCAAGCCCTACACTGGGCTCTGCACTGGCAGATTCTATTTCTCCCTCTCTCTCTGCCCCTCACCCACCTGTGCGTGTGCACTCTCTCTTTCAAAATAAATAAATAAACTTTAAAAAAGCAAATAAAAAGGGGGCACCTGGGTGGCTCAGTTGGTTAAGCATCTGACTTTGGCTCATTTCAGCTCAGGTCATGATCTCACAGTTCCTGGGTTGGAGTCCCGCGTCGGGCTCTATGCTGACAGGTAGCTCAGAGCCTGGAGCTTGCTTCAGATTCTGTATCTCTCTTTCTGGCCCTCCCCTGCCCGCTCTGTCTCTCAAAAATAAATTAAAAATAAGAAAAAAACATTTAAAAAATTAAAATAAAATCTCCCCCATCATTCTCTATCCCATTATCTTGCTTTCATTTTCTTTGCATTTTCACCATCTGACCTATTATATTGTATTTTGCTATTCAGCTATTGCTATTGCTTGTCTCCATCTGCCCCCCCCAACCCCTGAATGTAAGCAGCCTAAGAGCAGGGACTTTGTTTTTGTCTAGGACTGCAACCCCAGTGCCTAAAATAGTGCCCAGAACATTACAGATTTTCAAGAAAACTTGTCGAATAAATGATAAATGACTTTGCTGGAGTGGTTTATAGAAACAGCTGAAGAATGTGGTTTGCCTTATCATATATGCTTGTTTCCTTGCCCCCAGCATAGGCACACACTTAATGTACACACCCAGAAATCAAGGGTGGCTTGTATGGTCATCCTGTCTTATGTTAAAAAAAAAATACGTACTCAGTAAACATTTGTTAATTGAACAAATGCATTAATGAAAGCATGCATCTGACAACTAAAGGTTATGTAAAAATATTTTTCTAATTGGAGCACTGAAAGAATAACCCAGGAAGAAAAGAAGAGAAGAAGTGAATGAACAGGACAGCCTTTCAAACCTTCTTGCCTAACTGGAAAGACATTATGAGAACGGCACTGAGCTTTTCCCTCTAAACGTTAATAGTGAGATAAGGAGAAAACCCTAGGTGACCAAAATAAAATATGAAGCGAATGTGTCCCACTGAATGATAAATAAGTTGAAATTCAATAAAAGAGTTAGAAAAAAATACTCTAATTAGCTCCCCATTTTACTGGAGAAACAATTTTAACTCTTTGGTCACAAGTGTTGACAGTATTCTCATCAAAGAGGCACAACTGAAGGAAACAGTAAGGCCGCCCAGAGTGTCTTCCACCTCAAGATGCAATTTAAAAATAACTTTCTGTCTTCTCTAAAGATACGGAAATAGGGTGAGGAGATCAGAGAGCGGGATCCGGCGGAAATAGGTATTTTCAGTCCCTTAATAAACATTGACTTGACCTGCCTTTTAAGACTGACAGCCCCCAGGATACTTCCAGGCTTGCTGCATATAATCTGGAACCCCCACAAGGTCCTGGGACAAAGGATCAATTTGCAAGATCCCAAGGACCTGGTGGCACCTTCCAGCTCCTGAGAAAGGCATCTTGATTAAGGTGCACACATAAATGTGCAAATGTTCTTGGCTGCTTGGCAGAGAGCCCAGCGAGGAAAAAACATCATGCTTCTTTTTGCAAAGTGCCATTAAAAGCCATGGACCATGCCAGATTGAGTTATGAGATGCTTCTTAGCTTTTTGGCTTCCCTGGTATGTCTTTAAGGGTCAGTACAAAGTTTCTCCATAGCCATTTCTCAGTTCCTAAATTACAGCTACAATTTGCAGAAGGATTTTCTCCCACAGTTGATAATTAATAAAATATAAGAATATATAAGAATGAAAATATAAAATATAATGCTGATAAAAAACATAAATTGTACATAGTACTATATGCAGAAAGTGCTGTCTCTGTATGAACCGCTTTATTTTTTACAGTCTTTTTAAAAAAACGTTTTAATGTTTATTTTATTTTTGTGTGAGAGAAAGACAGAGCACAAGCAGGGGAGGAGCAGAGAGAGAGGGAGACACAGAATTCAAAGCAGGCTCCAGGCTCTGAGCACTCAGCACAGAGCCCTACACAGGGCTTGAATTTACAAACTGTGAGGGGCGCCTGGGTGGCTTAGTCAGTTAAGCGTCTGACTTTCGCTTAGGTCATGATCTCGCGGTTCGTGGGTTCGAGCCCCACGTCGGGCTCTGTGCTGACTGCCAGCTCAGAGCCTGGAGCCTGTTTCAGACTCTGTCACTCTCTCTCTCTCTGACCCTCCCCTGCTCACGCTCTCTCTCTGTCTCTCTCTCTCTCTCTCTCTCCTAGAAATAAATAAAAAAATAAAAAAAAAAAGAATTTACAAACTGCGAGATTACTGAGAGATTACGACCTGAGCCGATGTCGGACACTGAACTGACTGAGCCACCCAGACACCCCTGTATGGGCTCCTTTAAAGAAAAGTCCTTCTGATTTCTGACAGCTTTGTGTGGATATTTCTTAACAATAGTTTTCTTCTTTTACACACACACAAAACATGCAACTTCCTTTGTTTCTTAAAATTTTATTGTTACTTTTTTTCCTTCTTACATGCCTTCTTGATCATAAAACAGATCCATCAAGTCATCTGCTTACTCCTGGCTAAGAGATTTCTAAAGAGTTCTACTATACCAGAACAATGGTTGCTTTGTTTATCAGTTTTGACAGATAAGCCCCCAACTGGTATAGATCATGTTTTATTCAGAGCTTTGAACCAAAGGAGCAATCATAATGAAATTAATTACTTCTTTTATTGAAAGTGTATCATATGCCAGGTACAATTTACATATATTAGGTCATTCAGTCTTCACAACAATTCTGTGAGGAGAATTACATTCGGATAGGTGAAGGAACCAAATCACAGAGAAGTCACATTCCTAGGAAATAGCTGAGATCCAAAACCATGTGAATGTCACCAGATCCTCTTAACAAAAATGTGTGTAGTAGGCCCTCACATGTACGCTGAATGGACTGTTATCTGTTGAGTGTAGAACTGTTGGAGGCTTAATATAGCCAACATGACCATATGCCCTCAAAATAATTCTGGAAACACCCACAGTTCATCTTGTTAGTATTTCCATTGCAAATCTGCCCTAGTCTCCCAGATGCCTCACATCCTTACCACCCTCTTGCCTAGTGACTCCATCTGAGTCCAGTTTAGTTAGTATCATTGCATCTAGCAATAACAAAGTCCTATTTGCAGCGGTGTCAAGGTATGCTTGGGTGCACTTCTGTGTGTCTCCCATGCCTCTCTCCCTTGCAGTTTAATTCAAAAATACTTAGTGAAATCCTATTTATGGATATGTCCCCTTCTGGAGATATGAAAAGGGTACATAATTTTTTTCCCGACATTCTCTGCTCTTGGGCTGTCATTTCACATGCAATCTTTACTTTTTCCCTGATAGAACTATCTTGCCCAAGTTCTCAGTCTAATCTTCAAAGACACGCAACCAGAAAGCCCTGTTGCATGGGAAAGTTCAGCTCATCATGAGCTAAAAGAGACAGACAGTTCATGATTCGCAGCCTTAGCATCAAGTGAAACTACCTAACTCCTGAGGAAAGCTGACAGACGCTCCTAAAATGTATCATGTTTCCCCACAATGAGAGTTGGCTACAAAGGGTTGGAAGATAAAAGACACCACTAGAACAGTGCCACTTTGAAAAGTTGCTGCAAATTACATATATCAGCTTTTATTTTTAAAAACCATCATAGAGTTAGAGTAGGGCTATTAGAAGCTTATTTTGTAGTCCAGTATTTTAATAGGTGGTTAAACTATCATATCACAGTACCTCATGTACGGTAGCCAACAGAGAGGGTAGCCAAGCCCAGCTTTTATATAAAGCAATTACACTGTAAGCATCTAATATTCCTTGAGTATTTATTGTATGCAGGCATGGCGCTAGGCACTTTTCGTGTATTATTTCATTTAATACTCTTTATTACTCTCAGAAACAGGAACTAATATAGCATCCTCACTTGGCATATGAGGAAACTGAGTCACAGGAAAATAAGTAACTCTCCCAAGGCCATAAAACTAGTAAATGGAACTAGAATTTGAACCCTGGCAATATTAACTATTGCAGTGGTCTTTGCTTGCTTAACAGGAGGCAGGAGAATACCCCTGGGAATGTATTTGGATGGAAATAGAAGAATATAAGACTAGAGAAGCAATAATTCTTTGTTTTGAGGGCACTTTCTCAGAATACAACACTGAAGAGAACTACTACAGCACTTAGTTAGGCCAGTGATGCCCCTCTTGCCAGATCACTGGGATTAGGACAAACTTCCTGCTAAGATGGTTCTTCGAAGTCTAAAGAAACTTGACCAGTGCTGAACAAAATAGAATGCCTGAGGTACCCTGGAAGATGATAGAGGAAGAAAACAGATTGGGGAAAATGGGCAGCTGGAATGGATATATTACGTAAATTAAGGTACCCTGTTCCCCAAGGATTCTCTGCCATGGAAGGGCTCAGAGAACACACGATTTATCAAATGTATCAGAAATGATTTGGTAAGAGGGGCATCACTGACATAACTAAGTTCCATAGTAGCTCTCTGCAGTCCATGGCTGATAGTAGGGAATACACTTATAAACTTGGGCTTATTAATATTCATGAAGATGACGAGGTCCCAAAGAAATAGAGGCCAAGTGGTGATACTTTTTTTTAATGTTTTATTTATTTTTGAGAGAGAGAGAGAGACAGCATGAGCAGGGGAGGTTCAGGGAGAGAGGGAGACACAGAATCCGAAGACAGGCGACAGGCTCTGAGCTAGCTGTCAGCACAGAGCCCGACACAGGGCTCAAACCCCACGAACTGTGAGATCATGACCTGAGCCGAAGTCGGATGCCCAACCAACTGAACCACCCAGGTGCCCCCCAAGTGGTGATACTTAACTGTCAAACAATTTCTGTGATAGCCAACAAGGTTGAAAGGACATCCAGTGGGTTTTGCTTAACCCACACAGAGTTGTGAAAATGGCTAATGGAATATGGTGCCCCTACAGAAAAGTAGGCAAGTATTTTATTTTTAAAGGTTAATATCAACAACTGAAAAGATGTAGGAATGGAAGACAGGAGACTAAGGGTGGTAAAATGTCATAATCTCTTGTTCAGATCCCAAACATAAGGCCATTTTCAAATCCAGAACCTACTGAAAGAAAAGCTGGTTGATTTAATAAGAGGAAGCAATATAAAACATCATAGCAAGGATATACTGTGAAAAGTCCCCCAGTTTCTCCCCCAGAGGAACCTATGGGTATTTACTTAGGTAGTTTTACCTTGGGAAAATAAGAATATTCAGACATTCCAAAGAGTATTGGGCACATTGTCTTAGTTGATACTCAGAGAAGCAAAGCATCATTATGGCCACACTGTTAAAGGCTTATAGGAACCGGGTGATAAATGAATTTCTGACACATAGCACCCATAGCAAAGTGTCCTTCNATGTTTATACTTTACCAATGATGCCACATTTGGTACAGTGGATAAAAACAGATCTTTTACTTAGGGAAGCTTACACTAGTCTAAAGTCTATAGCAACTATCCTGAATCCATCTAGATTCTACGGGGGCAAAATGGCAAATTAAATCTAGACATGTGTGATGGTTTATTTTATATCAACTCGACTGCCTGAACATTTAGTTAAATATTATTCTGGGTATATCTGTGAAGATGTTTCTAGATGAGATTAACATTTGAACTAGTAGACTGAGTAAAGCAAATCGCTCTTCCTAATATGAGCAGGTCTCATCTAATCACTTGAAGGCCTGATTGATTGAGCAGGAAAATTGGTCTTTTCCTGCCTTTGGACTCAAACTGAAACACTGGTCCTTCCTGGATCTTGAGCCCCATGGTTTTCAGAATGGAACTTACATCAGTTCTCCTGGTTCCCAGGCCTTTGGATTCAGACTAGAACTACACCATTTACTCTCCTGGGTCTTCAGCTCATTGACTAAAGATCTTGGGACTTCTCAGTCTCTATAATCATGTGAAACAATTACTTATAGTAAATCCCTCTCAACAGATAGATTGATAGATTGATAGATCTATAAAATGATAGATAGGGGCGCCTGGGTGGCTTAGTCGGTTGAGCGTCCGACTTTCGCTTAGGTCATGATCTCGCGGTTCGTGGGTTCGAGCCCCGCGTCGGGCTCTGTGCTGACTGCCAGCTCAGNTGATAGATGATGATGATAGAGAGATAGAGAGATAGAAGATAGATAGATTCAAATGCTTTGGTTGAAATTTATCAGTGAATTTGCTCCAACACTATACTTCCCACTAGCTGCTGTTAGTCAATGACTGGCAGGAAGAAAAAGTAAGGCAGGACCATTCCTGGGAAATATGTGGCTCCTGGGACTGGCAACCTTGGCTCAAGGACTTCTTTGGATTCTCCCAAAGCAGTTCTTGAAATAAATTCTTGAGCTTAGTTTCTTTGGGAGATGATGCCATTATGCTGGTGTGGGAAATCAGAGAGATGAGACAGGGAAGGAGAAAGAGCCAATATAAGGATGTGTTATAGAGACTACCATAGTGGGCAACCGTGACTTAATTCTGCCAGAACTTCCTGAGAAGGGTATAAGTATCTCCCAGAATGTTCTTCCTGAAGGGCAGGAACTGGATCATTTACACATGAACTGCTATCTCCCGCTGTCCCAGGGTTGCTTGGCTTCTGCACATCAAAGAACACCCTAGGGCAGAGTGTAAGACACATGATGCAGGGGAGGGCAGAGACACTGCCTGTCCTTTTCGCAATGAATTTCCAGTGCCTTGCACATACTTGTTTATCAATAAGTATTAAAGTAATTAGTGGATAAATGAGTGAATGAATTTATTGATTGTTAAAGATTATTTACTTTAATAGTATTATTTAGTAGTTCTCGAGTATTAGTCTGTGTATGGGCAGTATCATATGCACCTGTGGGCTATTTAAAAATTGAATATTCTTTTGAATACTGGTGATTCAGTAGACCTGGTATAACCCAATATTCTTTTTTTTATGTTTATTTATTTTTGAAAGAGAGATAGAGACAGAGCAGGAGGGAGAAAAAGAGAGGGAGGGAGAGAGAATTTCTTTGTGCGCTGTTTGCACAAAGCTCAATGTGGTGCTTGAACCCACAAACCATGAGATCATGACCTAAGCTGAAGTCCAATGCTCAACTGACTGAGCTACCCAGGTGCCCCAGTCCAATATTCTTAATTAAAATATCTTTCTTGTGATTTAGAGGCAAAGCCTGCAGTGATCTCATTGTACTGATCTATTGATCTGATTCCATTCACTAAAGTGCATTTCTCTTCACTTCTAGTGGAAGATATTTCGTGATATGTTCTGTCAAACAACCAAATTGTATTTTTTTAGTTTTTGTATATAAAACTTTTACCCAGTTTGACACCTTTCATTTGTCAGTGATTGAGAACAGTTCTCAAGATGGATTAAGTTTCACATCTTTTCAATTTCCCAGTTAGGAATTATCAAGAGTCAATAATTACAAGCCCAGTTTAAGTACATCTTAAGTCTTCAAAAGAGACTTTTCAGTACACATGGGTTATCAGATTGCAGATGCACTCAAGAGAAGACACAGAAATAACCGGAGTCCAGGCTTTCAGCATTGCTCAATTTCACTTCTGATAAGTTTTAATTCTCTCTGTCATCTAAAAGCATAGACCACGGGGGCGCCTGGGTGGCTTAGTCGGTTAAGCGTCCGACTTTCGCTTAGGTCATGATCTCGCGGTTCGTGGGTTTGAGCCCCGCGTCGGGCTCTGTGCTGACTGCCAGCTCAGAGCCCGGAGCCTGTTTCAGAGTCTGTGTCTCCCTCTCTCTCTGACCCTCCCCTGCTAACGCTGTCTCTCTCTCTCTTTCCTAGAAATAAAATAAAAATATTTAAAAAAAAATAAAATAAAAAAAAATAAAAGCATAGACCACGGGATAGAAAAGTAGGCTTCTACAATTTCAGAAAATGAAGTCTTAAAGGGTAGGGGAAATCGATATAAGAAAAATGGTTTAGGAACTTTGAGATATAGAAGCATGAATTCCATTTGTCCTAGAGTCTCCTGGGCACACACTGTAGTTTTACACAAACGGTGAAGCAGCTGCTTTGATGTCATCTTTTGGCCATTCAGACACACCCTCTGATGGAATTCTTCCTCAGGGGCTCCATCCAAAGGAGTTCCACGTATAAATTAATATGTAAACTGAAGACTTTTATTATCTCTTTCAGGCCACACCATTTCAGAACAAGATGACATTAATAATGGAGCAGTGAAAAAGATGTGACCCATAAAATCTTAGCACTGCCTCCGACTTAAGTTTATTTTCACATTATAAAATACTATAGACTAAAAAATTTCAAAAAATTCTAGAGAGGAGCACATAGAAGATAAAAGCATCTGTATTTCTACCAACTAAAGACAATTAAAAATTTTGGTGCTATTTCTTTGTATTTATACATGCTTATTATTTTGTTAGGTTAATAAATGAATACATGAAAATACAGATGATAGATAGATAAATAGATCGATAGGTATATAATGCTCTTCTCCTATGTATATAATTTTTTGTGCATTTTCCACTCCAGAGTATAAGAAAATGATTCATTGAAAATCCTTTATAGAAATAATTTATTATTCTGCCTCACATTCTTCTATCTATATATTCCTTATTTTCAAACATTCCTGTTATCTAGATTTATTTTCTCTTTTTTTAAAATATCAATCATAATGCTATGATCATCTACATACAGAAAGATTTTTTTCTATTGTGTTGCTTCTTTAATTTTATAAAAGAAGAATAATGATTTCAAGGGGTTTGAATGTTTTTTATATTTCTTGATGTAGTATTTTTAAACTCTTGAGTAAAAGCCAAATTAAAGAGAGAAAATACACATAAAGATATATGTGGATTTCACAGTGTTTCCATTTTTAGTGTATAATTGTTTGGACTTATTCTGAAGTAAAGGACAAAGAAGAGTGGGAATACACATATCTAAATGGGTGTTTCCCACTGGAGAGCTTGATAACAACATGGTGATTTTTCTCCTTTTTTCCTTTTTCTTCTTTAGCCTTCTTGAATTATCACATTGTGATAATTAAAATAGGAATTGTAGGGTACAAATGGAAAGATATTATCCATTTATTCACTCAACAAATATTGAGTAACTATATGTGCCAGGAAACATTCTAAGTACTGAGATACTGAAGTGAAAGAAGACTAAACCTACTGAGGAATAAGAAGAGTGTGAGGCAGGAGGCAGAGGATTTAGGGGAGAGTCATGTATAGGAAGTAACTGATTTGCCACTTTGATTTTAGGGCTCTAGGAAGACAAACTAATGCTCAGATGTGAAGGACAAGTAGGAATCAATCAGTACTAGTGATTTTAGAGAAAGACCATTAAAGGAAAGATGAACAATGCATACAAGTTTTCTCAGTGAGAAGCCTGCTCTATCAGAGGAAATACAAGAATGGCAGCATAAATGAAATCTATTTTTGTCTTCAACTATGAAAATAGAGAAATATAACAAGTCTTTGAAGTATCTATGTTATCCCTAGAAATGCCATAAACTTTCATATTAAATTATAGTTTTTATAGATATATTTAAAAATATTTATGTTCACGATTACTTCAAGATTATAATAGCTATTATGTTTGTTGCTAAGTATTATTATTTAATGTCTTAATAAAATAGCATATATATTACTGCAGCAAATTTCTTTTTAACAATATTTTGATGATTTTATCAACATAATTGCTTTTCTTTTTTTAAACTTTGTGCCTGATACTCATTATTCCGAGAAAGAGTTCAGAGTTAAAAGTATTCATGACACCAGAAATGGTTATAGACCCTGGTCTGAAGGAAAAGAGAAAGTCTGTGGGAGTTTTTTTTTTTCTTTCAACCATATCATGGAGAGAGTGTGTATCATTAGTCTATGGTCTGTCTGTGCAAATGAGTCATTTAACCCAAATAACCACAGCAAAAATTAATGTTCTGTGCTTTTTTCTTTCTTTTTAAAAAATACATTTTAGGGAAGCCTGGGTGGCTCAGTAAGTTAAGCATTGACTATGGCTCACATCATGATCTTGCGGTTCATGAGTCTGAGCACCATCTCGGGCTCTGTGCTGACAGCTCAAAGTCTGGAGCTTGTTCAGATTCTGCGTCTCCCTCTCTCTCTGTCCCTACCCCGTTTGAGCTTTCTTTCTTTCTCTCTCTCTCTCTCTCAAAAATAAATAATAAACATTAAAAATTAAAAATATATAAAAAATAAAACATAGACTATTTTTTGGAGCAGTTTTAGGTTTTCAGCAACATTGAGCAGAAGGTACACAGACTTCCTGTACACTCACCAATCGCACTCAGATATAGACTCCCCCATTATCAACATCTCTCACCAGAGTGGTACATTTGTTATAATTGATGGACCTACAATGACCTATCATGGTCACCCAAAATTCATAGCTTATATTAGGGTTTACTCTTGATGTACATTCCATGGGTTTGGACAAATGTATGATGTATATCCATCTTTATAGCATCATACAGAGTAGTTTCACTGCCCTAAAAATCTTCTGTGCTCCACCTACCCATCCTTCTTTCTTCACTAACCCCTGGTATCCACTGAAATTTTTCCTGTCCTTATAGTTTTTGCTTTTTTCAGAATGCCATATAGTTGAGATTATACAGTAGGTAGATTTTTCACTAAATTTTTTTTCACTAAATACTATTCATTTAAGTTTCCTCTGTGTCTTTTTATGGCTTGGTAGCTCATTTCTGAATCATATTCTACCATCTGTATATGCCACTTTATTGATTTGTTCATATTTTGAAGGACATCATGTCTTCTAGGTTTTGGCATTGGGAATAACGCTGCTGTAAATATTCACAGGTGGGTTTTTGTATGGACATAAGTTTCCAACTCTTGCTGAATTGTATTGTAAGAGTTTGTTTAGTTTGGTAAGAAACTGCTAAACCATCTTCCACACTGGTTTATCATTTTGAATTCTCACCAGCAATGAATGAGAGTTCCTGTTACTGCACACGGTAGTCAACATTTGATGCTGTCAGTGTTTGGGATTTACGCTACTCTAATAGATGTGTAATGGTATCTCCCTGTTGTTTTAATTTGTATTTCCCTGATGACGTACAGTGTGAAGCATTTTTTTTCATGTACTTATTTGCCATCTGCATATCTTCTTTGTTGATTTCATAGTTTATGTAATGCATACTTCCTGCCTAGCAAAGGTATTTTTATTAAAAGATGGTTGGTAAATATTTGTTTAGGTAATTGACTTTGGCTGCAAAGAATGTAGAACATCTAGCTCATAAGTGGTTTCCTAATGCAACTCACTGAAGAACTGTTCTAAATATTTAAATGTTTAAATATTTTTAAAAAATTTAAAAATCCTTTAGAAAAGTGTAGTGAGCAGAATAGACTTATGGTCTATTCCAGCAGGCATACTTTATTAGGGAGCCATAAAATGTACCATTAAATGAAAAGGATAATTTCTGAGCCTTCTCACTGTCACTTTGCAGTTGCTCAGAAATCTTTAAGAGGGCTTCACCCTACATTAGATGAAATCCCAACTGGATCATTGTGATGTGACAAGTAATTTGGCCTCTTCAACCCTGTCAACACAGGTAAAAAAACTGAATGAAAATTGAATTATTGTATATCAACCTTCTTATCTCGGTTTATTTTCCCTGGGTAAAGGACAAGTAAGCATTTTCCATCTACTCGTAGTGCAAAAATATTCCTTTGAATTCATTAAAAAAAAAGTCTTTACTAATTAAGTGATCCCTGGAGTTGTCATTTTAAATGTCTAAAGATAATTTGGTACAACATATTTAGCACTTTTCCAGAAAATGGAATACACTTATCTGATAACTGAAGAGCTTGAACTATGCATGCTTTAATCAGAAAAGCATGACATTTGCATTTAGATTTTACTCTCATAGGTCAGAATGAAGAAAGATTATAAATATGCATGACTAGAGATGTGTAAATGTCATTATTTATTTAGTTGTTTTGAAAAAACTCGTGATTCTCTGTGGAGATTTCCAGTACAATCTGGAAAACAACTGAGAGACTTTGTTATGTATAGCTAGTGTCATATATGTATATATATAATTCCTGGATAGTCAATGGATTGTAAATGCTAAATGTTTTCTAGGACGTCTATAATTTTATTCTGTATTTTTAACACTTTATTGAAACATAACTGATCATAGTTTTATCTATTTATTAATAAAAAATTTTGTTTAACAATAGATTTAGGACCACAGACAAGTTCCAAAGGTGTACAAAGACATCCTGTATACTGCAAACCCAATATCCCTTATTATTAACATCTTATATTGCTGTTATATTTTTAAAAATGAATGAAATGATAATTATACAATTTATGAGCTAAAGTCCATGCTTTATTTAGATTTCTTTAGTTTTCACCTAATGCCTTGTTTCTGTTTAGAATCCCATTCAGGATATCATGCTGCATATAGTCATCATGTCCATCAGGTCTTTGTTAGGCCCCTTTTGGCTGCAACAGTTTCTAAGAAAATTTTGTCTTTGATGACCTTGACTGTTTGGAGAAGTTCAGGTCAGGTATTATGTAGAATGCCCCTTAACTGGAATATGTCTGATGCTTTCCCCATGATTACAGTAGGGTTATGAGTTTTTATGTGGCAACTACAGAGGTAATGTGTCATTCTCATCACGTCACATCAAGGTAAGTATTATCAGCATGACATCACTAATGGTGTTAACCTTGACTACATGAATTAAGGTGGTACTTGTCAGGTTTTTGTACTGTTTCTTTTCTGCCTTTTTATACCCAACTCTTTGGAAGGGTCACTATGTGCAGCTACCCTTAAGGAGTGAGTAATTATGCTCCACCTACATTAGAACAGAACATCTACAAAAATTATTGAAATTCTTCTGCATGGGAGATTTGTTTCCTCTATTTCTTCTTTCTTTCTTTCATAATTTATTTATATAAATATGCCCTCAGATATTCATATTATATTCTGGGTTATAATCCATCACTACTATATTTATTTTGTCGTTCAAATTGTTTCATCTTTAGCCAATGGGAGCTCTCTCAGTTGCCTTTTGTATACTTCTTTTTAAAGTTTATTTTGAGAGAGAGACAGAGAGAGTGGGGAGAGAGAAAGAGAGAATCCCAATCCCAGTCAGGCTCCATGCTGTCAGTACAGAGCCCGACATGGAGCTTGATCCCATGAATAGCAAGATTATGACCTGAGCCAAAATAAAGAGTCAGTGCTTAACCAACTGAACAACCCAGGTACCCCTCTGTGTCCTTTTTAAATATTCCCATCATTGATGTTTTTCAAGTACTTCCTTATTTTCAGATACTATATAATGCTCCAGGTTCATCTTGTGTATTTCTTCCTCCAGCACTAGAATCAGCCACTTCTTTAAAGAGACCTGGCTTCTACATGGCAATGAGAAAGAATGAAATCTGGCCATGTGTAGCAACATGGATCAAACTTGGGGGTGTTATGCTGAGCGAAATAAGTCAGGCAGAGAAGGACAGATACCATATGTTTGCACGTATAGGAGGATTAGGAGGAACTTAATGGAGGACCGTGGGGGAGAAGAAGGGGAAAAATAGTGGGGGAGAGGGAGGGAGGCAAACCGTGAGAGACTCTTGAATGCTGAGAACAAACTGAGGGCTGATGGGGATGGGGGCGAGGGGAAGGGGGGTGATGGGCATCTATGTTAAACTTCATCTGCATCTATGTTAAACTTAACATGAGTTCATTTTGATGTCTTCAGTTATAATTCATTATCCCATGCATCATTCTACCTTTCCTCTTGCTTGTCTGTAACCCTCCATTCTAACAGTGAGAACCCTGACTTCCCCTATCTACTATACACTTAATTATTTAATTCTAGTTCACATATACAGTGACTTCAGAAATCTTACTCTCTATCTCTATAAGAAATAAATTTACTAACTAGAGTACAGACACTTTTGCCATTAGTTTTATAGTCTCCACTCATTTTCAAAGTTATATACAACAATTACACATAGAATTCTGTTGTTAAAAGAGTTATGAGGACTAGAAACATCATAGGAGATCTTCCTTCAAGTGAGGGAAAATCTGAAATCCACAGTGATAATCAATTAAAATATGTAGGATATTTAAATGCTATAGCGGAGGAATAAGTTGTCCTCAAAACCTCTTAGGGTCCCTGGTTTGGTCTGAAAATTAAACTGACAAGACATATTAGCAGAAGAAAAGCATATACATTCTATTGTATTTTTACATTTACATGGGAACCTTCACAAGAGAATGAAGACCAAAAGAAGTGACAAGGGCAAGAAGTTATTATACCTTTTACATTTAAGGAAACAATATATTTGTAAAGAACTGGGACAGAGGGATTTAGGCTATAGGTAGCAAATGTTTAAGAAATAAGTAAAAAATTAATTAGGGTTAGTTTACAAGGTTTCTTTGCACACATTCAGTTCCAAATTCCCCATCTCTGCTGATAATAATGTCTTATTTCCCCCCAGTACAGATGGGATACATTCCAGATGAGAGTTTTATGACTATTTCAGGAAAGGGCAAGGGGGGTTGGGGGGGGAGGTTAGAGTGACTTCCTGCTTCTGCTGTTTTTTAATCCTCTTTAGCTTAAGATATTCAGTATACCATGGTGCCATATATTGGGGGTAGTGCACCCTGAACTCTGTCAGTGCCTATTTGTTTTTGACTTTTGAACAGTCTATGGTATGTCACAGCAATTAATTCTAGTAGTTTTACTTGATGCAACAGAAAAATGTGTAACACCATGAAGATTTGTTTGACACGTGTTTAAGGCAAAAAAACTTCAGGATAGGTTTCTTTTTTTTTTTTTTTTTTTTTGGGGTTTTATATATAAAAGGACATTNGAGTTTTTTTTTTTTTTTTTTTATTTTTAGGCTATATACTCTAAAGTGACATTGCAGAAAAAAAAAGACTGAAAATATCTACATCCCAAAATGGCAAATAAACATTGTCGATACATAATAATATCATGGATGATTTTAATTTTTCAATTATTAAAAATATTCTACAATGAACAATTTGATTCTATAATATTGGGAGAATATATGAATAAGTCTCAAAAGTCATTCTTCAGATTCTAGTCTAGATGTCTAGGTGATATTAAATAATATCAAGCAGAGAGAATTTCATCACAATTAGAAGTCCACAATCAGAGATACTCATGGTTGGCATGATCATTCCAGATTATATTCATAGTTTTCCTAGTCTGGCCAATACTGTTTATTTACACCTTATCTACTTGCATTTGCTCTTTCCTTAATAAAAACTGAATTCTTTTTGAAAAGCAGTTATAGAGCAAAAAGCTTACTTGTCTGAAAGAATAGAAGTATTAATGATGGAATAATAAGCAACTGGATCTTACACTGGACACAAATATTATCTAGTAGCAGTTAAAATTAAAGGGTTAATTGACCTACACATTAAAATTATTTGGCAGATTTAGGTTGCTTGGTTAATGATCACTGTATAATGCAGATGGAAAGAAAACAGCCTTATCATTTTGTTTTGTTTTCTAATTCAAGTTATTTAGCATATAGTATAGTATTGTTTTCAGGAGTAGAATTTAGTGATTCATCACTTACATACAATACTCAATGCTTATCCCAACAAGTGCCTTCCTTAATGGTCATCACCCATGTACCCCATCCTTCCTTCACCTCCCCTCCAGCAACCCTCAGTTTGTTCTCTATATTTTAACAGTCTCTTAAGGTTTGCCTTTCTGTTTTTTTTTTTTTTTTCTTATTTTATTTTTCCTTCTCTTCCTCTATGTTCAACTCTTTTGTTTCTTAAATTCCACATATGAGTGAAATCATATGATATTTCTCTTTCTCTGAGTGACTTAATTGCTTAGTATAACACACTCTCGTTCTATCTACATTGCTGCGATTGGCAAGATTTCATTCTTTTTGATCACCAAGTAATATTCCATTGTATATGTACACCACATCTCCTTTATCCATTTCATCAGATGGTGGACATTTGGGCTCTTACCATAATTTGGCTATTGTTGATAGTGATGCTGTAAACATTGGGACACATGTGCCCATTCAAATAAGCATTTTTGTATCCTTTGGATAAATACCTATAGGGCAATTGCTAGGTCATAGGGTAGATCTATTTTTGACTTCTTGAGGAAAACGCCATACTGTTTTCCAGAATGGCTGCAACTGTGGTTCCTACCAACAATGCAAAAGCTCCCCTTACTCTGCATCCTCACTAACATCTATTGTTTCCTGAGTTGTTAATTTTAGCCATTCCAACAGGTGTGAGGTGGTATCTCATCGTGTTTTGATTTGTATTTCTCTGGTGATGAGTGACATTGAGCATTTTTTTCATGTGTCTATTAGCCACCTGGTTGTCTTTTTTTCTTTTTTTTTTTTTAGTTTATTTTGAGAGAGAGAGAGACAGAATGCAAACCAGGGAGGGTCAGAGAGAGAGAGAGAGAAAAAATCTCAAGCAGGCTCCCCATTGTCAGCACAGAGCCTGACATGAGGCTTAATCTCAGGAACCATTAGATCATGACTTGAGCTGAAACCAAGGGTCAGTTGCTTAACCAAGTGTGCCACCCAGGAGCCCCTGAATATCTTCTTTGGAAAAGTGTCAATTCATGTCTTCTCATTTCTTAACTGGATTATTTGTTTTTTTTGGAGTGTTAAGTTTCAGAAGTTCTTTATAAATTTGGATACTAACACTTATCCAATATGTCATTTGCAATATCTTCTCCCATAGGCTGCCCTTTAGTTTTATTGATTGTTTTCTTCATTGTGCAGAAGCTTTATCTTGATGACATCCCAATAGTTCATTTTTGCTTCTGTTTCCCTTGCCTCTGGAGACGTGTCTGGTAACAAGTTACTGCAGTCAAGGTCAAATAGGTGGCTGCCTGTTTTCTCCTCTAGGACTTTGAATGGTTTCCTGTTTCACATGGAGCTCTTTCATCCATTTTGGATTTGTATTTGTGTAAAAAATTTCATTCTTCTCCATTTGCTGTCTAGTTTCCCCAACACCATTTTGTTGAAGAAACTGTCTTTTTTCCATTGGATATTCTTTCCTGCTTTGTCAAAGATTAGTTGGCCATACACTTTTGGGTCCCTCCTTGGGTTTTCTATTCTGTTACATTGATCTATGTATTTGTTTTTGTGCCAGGGCCATACTGTCTTGATGATTATAGTTTTGTAATACAGTTTGAACTCCAGACTGTGATACTTCCAGCTTTTTTTTTTTAATTTTTTTCTTCTTTACTTTGGCCATTCAGGATCTTTTTGTTTCTGGTATCATACAAATTTTAGAATTGTTTGTCTAGTTCTGTGACAAATGTCGACATTATTTTGATAAAGATATAACATTGAATGTGTAGATTTCTTTGGGTAGTATACATGTTTTAGCAATACTTATTCTTCCAATCCGTGAGCATGGGATTATTTTCTATTCTTTGTGTCTCCTTCATTTTCTTTCGTAAGCTTTCTACAGTTTTCAGCATAAGATCTTTTACCTCTTTGGTTATATTTATTCCTAAGGTATCTTATGGTTTTTGGTGCAACTGTAAATGGGATCAATTCCTTGATTTCTCTTTCTGCTGCTTCATTATTGGTGTATAGAAATGCAGCCAATGTCTGTACATTGATTTTTATATACTGCAACTTTGCTGAATTCATTTATCAGTTCTAGCAGTTTTTTGGTGGAGTCTTTCTGGTTTTCCATGTAGAGTATCATGTCATCTGCAAAGAGTGAAAGTTTGACTTCTTCCTTGCTGATTTGTATGCCTTCTCTTTTCATTGTCTGATTCCTGAGTCTAGGGCTTCCAGTACTATGTTGAATAGCAGTGGTGAGAGTGGACATCTTGGTCATGTTCCTGACCTTAGGGCTAAAGCTCTCAGATTTTCCCCCATTGAGGATGAAATTAGCTGTTGGTCTTTTATGTCTGGCCTTTATGATGTTGAGGTATCTTCCTTCTATCTTTACTTTCTTGAGGGTTTTTATCAAGAAAGGATGCTGTATTTTGTCAAATGCTTTTTCTGCATCTATTGAGAGCATCATAATGATAAGGGAGCATAAAGTAAGCTGGTAGTCTCAAACACTGCCCCTCCCCCAGGTGGCACATGTGTGATATTCCTGGGGCACTCTTGGCTGCCCAAGATCCAAGAAAAGGGGAAAACAAGTGGTTAACTGATGGAGATCACAGTCCTGCAGGACCTGAGTCTCCATCTATTTATAAATATCATAGTAAATCACAAGAAAAAGGCAATCTTATCAATAGCCTTATCTCCAGAAACCTATAGACACAACTTTTCCTGGAGTCCCAACATCATCCCTCCATAATGATGTGAGAAACAAAGCAGAAAGAAATGGCAGGTGGAACTAAATTCCCTTATAACCTGCAGCCCATTGACAAATACGTGAGGTAAGTAGAGCAAAATGTTTCTCCAGGAACTCCCTACTGTCTTTTTTTTTTTTAATTTTATTTATTTATTTATTTTTACAAATAGTTTATTATCAAGTTGGTTTCCATATAACACCCAGTGCTCATCCCCACAAGTCCCCTCCTCCATGCCCATCTCCCTCCTACCCCCCTACACCCATTCAGTCCTCAGTTTGTTCTCAGCATTCAAGAGTCTCTCATGGTTTGCCTCTCTCCCTCTCCCCCACTATTTCCCCCCTTCTTCTCCCCCACGGTCCTCCATTCAGTTCCTCCTAATCCTCCTATGCATGCAAACATGTGGTATTTGTCCTTCTCTGCCTGACTTATTTCGCTCAGCATAACACCCTCAAGTTCCATCCATGTTGCGACACATGGCCAGATTTCATTCTTTCTCATTGCCATGTAGTATTCCATCATATAGATAAACCACATCTTCTTGATCCATTCGTCCATGATGGACATTTAGGCTCTTTCCATGTTTTGAGTATTGTTGAGAGTGCTGCTATGAACATTGAAGTACATGTGCTCCTATGCATCAGCACTCCTATATCCCTTGGGTAAATTCCTAGCAGTGCTATTGCTGGGTCATAGGGGAGTTCTACTGTTAATTTTCTGAGGAACCTCCACACTGTTTTCCAGAGGGGTTGCACCAGTTTACATCCCCACCAACAGTGAAGGAGGGTGCCCGTTTCTCCACATCCTCGCCAGCATCTAAAACTCCCGGCTGTCTTAATGCTAATGATTTCCTAGAGGGTAAAACAACCTTAGCTTGACAATAGCTAAGCCTCCAGTATCTTGGGAGTCTTCTTTAGCATGTGAAAATCTCATTGAAAACTTCCCCTGGATTTCACCTCCCCAAGCTCCATAGTATATAACCAGTCTCTCCTCATGGTTGAGGGGCAGCTCTTCGTGCCGTTGGGTCTTGTCCCCATGCTTTAATAAAATCACCTTTTTTGCACCAAAGACATCTTCAAAAAGTCATTCTTGGCCTTCTGCTCTGGTCCCCATGAACCCCACCATCACCCCCAAAAACCTCATCAATTACTGTCTGGTCACAAGCTTGATTTTGGTTTTGGTTGTGACCTACTGTATATGAAATTGGCCTAAAAACTTACTGAACATTTGTAGAAAGCAAAAGCAGGAAGAATATGTGTGATATTCCTTGGACACTCCTGGCTACCCAAGAACAAAGGAAAGGGGTTTGCATGCTTGCCACGGTGATGTGGGAAACTGAAGCAAATGAAAAATTAAATTCCCCTACTGCCTACAGCCCATTGACAAGTCCTTGAAACCAGCAGAGTGACCTCCCTCTAGGAGCTCAGCTGCCTCTCGTGATGACACTTTGCTGGGGGTAAAAGAGAACCTTGGCTTAATATTATCTCAACCTCAAGGATCCTGTAAGTCTACTTCCTTTATCTCAACTCCCCAAAATATATGCTAGTAATCATATTCCAAGCTTATGGCCCCCCAAAATACATATGAAAGTTTTTATTAAACCTCATGACTGAGGTTTTATTAAACGGTAATAAGTGGTGATTCCCTATCAACAGCTAGCCCCTCAAGGTTCTGGAACTTTGCTTCCAAAATACCTTAGAGACTTATTCTATTCATGACCCCCTCCCAACTTGAGGGTATATAATGAATTACCCATCACAACCCTGGTGTGGCTCTTCCTGCCTGTGGATCTTGTCCCTATGCTTTAATAAAATTGCCTTTTTACACCAAAAACACCTTCAGGAATTCTTTCTTGGCCATTGGCTCCGAACCCCATGAACCCCAACAAAATGCCAAAATTTCATCACATGAACTTGTAAAGATTAAGCTCTGCCTTAGGATTTATTTAATGTAAATGGCATTTGGTAACAAGTTACACTTTCTAAAAATAAAAATGACAGAATCCCCCAAACTCTGATGATTAGATTCATAGGTCTATACCCGGCATAGCTTTAGGAGCAGAAGGCCTAGACATTTACCTGTTCTGTGGAAGAAAGCCATTGTGTGAAATGGGCAGGTTGAAACCCTTGCACTTTCTTTTAGTTTCTTTGAGTGCACTATGTTTCTTCCATCCTCCACATATGCTTCCTTCTGCTTGGAGAGCTTTTCTCTATCTTTATTTGGTTAACTCTTACTTAATCTTCAGGTTTCAACTCAAATGCCATATCCTTTACAGTCATTATTACTTTTCGCAATGATTTGTTTGCATGAAAATAGAACCAAGGTCCGTTTGGCTAAATGGAGTTTATCCTTAGTGCCCAGCAGAGTGCGAGGGACCATTTCCATGGAAGCCAGCTTCAAGAAATCTATGAAAGCTGAGCAATAGTCTATGGAATCTCTTATGTCCAACATGTTCTTGTTGATTTTAATGGAAATAGACTGGTGCACAAATTTGAAACAAACCAGTTCTGAAAATAGAATACAGAATACCATACACAGCATTTTGTGCTTCCTGGAATTAGTTAATTGGTTTTTTTCTTTTTTTTAGAAATTAGTCAAAGAACCTTAAATTCAAAAGCTGGCACATCAAAATGAGGGTCTATCACAAAAAACAAATCACATGGGGAAGCATATTGCCAACCATTAACTTTCCAAGAGCACACCAGGACGTGGAGAAGGAGCAAGCAGGGATTCTATATAGCATTTGTTAATCCTGAATGTATTTATGCATTATGAAAAGGCTTCTTTTTTGTAAACTATACTGCTATTATGAAAACTAGGTATACTGCTTATCATGGTAGTAGATTAACATGCTTGATTTAAATGGGGGAGCTTTAAAAGTCTTAGAATATCATTTTAAAAAACTCATTCTCAGTTTTCTCAAGACTTTGTGGGAAGGAATAAAATGCATCTTGCATTCAGTATTAAAATGTTTCGGTTTTGGGGCGCCTGAATGGCTCAGTTTGACTTCGGCTCAGGTCATGATCTCATGGTTCGTGGGTTCGAGCCCCATGTTGGGCTCTGTGCTGACAGCTCTGAGCCTGGAACCTGCTTTGGATGTGTTTCTCTCTCTCTCTCTCTCCCCCTCCCTCCCTCTCCCCCCTCTCCCACTCATACTCTGTCTCTCTCAAAAATGCAATGCATTGTTTGGGCCATAACAAGGCATTTCTACAAAGTTAACCACATACCCACACACGCGCACATGCAAACACACACACACACACACACACACACACACACACACACACACCATGAAAAATATACATTCTTCCCATAGTTAAAATAAACGTTTGGAAGATTTGTATTTTCTTACTTGTCTGCATTTGAGTTGAGTAAGTCATTGCAGAGCTATATTTTCTCTTGACTTGTATTAACTCAAAAGTTAAAAAAGCACACAATATTTTCATCAGAGGACAGAGTAAATACTGTCGTGAGAGACGTTTATGGCTCAAATAAATTTCCCAATGGAAGTTAGGGATTTATTCCATTCCCAATAATAAATTAACTTAGAAAATGTATAATTGCCATTTTCAGCTTTATTTGTAATTAATAAAGGGAACAACATAGAAATTTGTTTTGTTTTGTTTTTAACATGGAAATTTTTAATACCAGAGATAAGAATTCAAGCTCAAGTAAGAGCAGGTGCTGGGGAGTGCCAGAGCAGGTGGAAGAGACACTGATCCTCAGGTGATAGAATGTTTTATTGTACAAACTGTACTTTTGATAATTCCATGATGAAAGCAAAATCCATGATATCACTTTTACATTGTTTGTTGACCTTTAACTTACATAAATGTTAAATTGTAGCTCAAAGAATAAAGAATCATCATTCTACAGAATCTTAGAATTAGGAAAGAAAGAAAAAAAAGGAAATGTACCTGAGACACAGAGGTTTGTTAAAATTTAAAAGTCATTTTAACATTGTTTAAAAGGAAAACCACAGGCCCAAAATGGCATGCCTTAGGACAAGTCACCAAACTGGAGCTTAAACCTAACTTCATTGAAGTTCAGACCCTCTCCCTCCATATATAGTCTTAATTGATCAGTCAGGAATTTTCTGGTAACAATAAGGTAAACTGTCATAGGGGTCCTCTTCATTACCCAAAGGAAGATAAGATAATCCACCTAATATGATCTTTTTGTCTGCAAAAGAAGGTGGCCTCACCTTAAATATTATTTTTTTCTGTTTATAAATCCCTTGTTCTGCCTTTAAAATCCTTTCCCTTTTTGTATATCTTGCTAGATACAGTATTGCCTGATTCATGAATTGTTTAATAAAGACAAGTAGATATTCAAATTTACTTGGTTGAATTTTTTAATAATATGAATACATTTCCTTAAGCTTAATATTTATAAACTAAAAATAAATGTAAGTTCAAATGAATATCCATCTAAGCCTATTTGAAGCCAGCAAAGTTTTCCAAATAGTTGTCTAAAATTTCTTCCAAAAAAAACCCATCTAAATAGTCAACAGAGATTATTATATTCTGAAAAAATAATAAAGGGTGCTTCTTTCTTTAATAATAACTTATAAAATTTTGTTCTTAACAATGGCCGAAATGCTGTAACCCCTCCAATGGGATTCTGGAGTCCATGTGACATGGAGAACAAAAGCAGAAGAAAATGCAGTTAAAATTAAATTTCCTTGTAACCTGCAGCCCATTGACAAATTCTTGAGGCAGGCAGAATAGAGCGTTTCTCCAGGAACTCCCAACTGTCTTAATGTAAATACTTTGCTAGAAGGAAAAACAACTTTAGCTTGGCAATAGCTAGACCTCCAGGATTCTGTGAATCCTCTTTAGCATTATGAAAGTCCTTTTGGAAATGTCCCCTTGCCTTTACCTCCCCCAACCCTATGGTATATAATCAGTCACTCCTCAACCCCAGTGTAGCTCTTCCTGCCCATGGGTCTTGTCCCTGTGCTTTGATAAAATCACTGTTTTGCACCAAAGACATCTCAAGAATTCTTTCTTGGCCATCGACTCTGAATCCAAACATTTTGCACATCACATGTGCATCCAATAAATATTAATTCTAATTCTTTTAAGGGAGGACTAAGGCACACTAATGGGGAATATGAAGTAGGTAAATGACTCAGAATCTCTAGGAGGGAAGAGAAATTAAATTCAACAAAAATGTTATAAATGAATACAGACATCTATGTATGTTTAAGTGGCCCAAAGGATGAGTTTCAAGAAGAGAGAGGGAATCTGATACTTTCCCTGAGATTTAGCAGCAGCAAACTGTGCAAGTACTTAAGGCAGACATAACAGTTCAGCAAAACTGCTGATCCTACAGACAGACTATTGAGTCAGCATATTTTTAAACCTCAGGTCAGTCACTGAACTTCTCCAAGTCTGGAAGAAAAAGAAGTCTTTAAATTGCAGGTATGGCATAGCCTGAAGGCAAGGGCACAATCAAAAGTGAAACAGTAGGAAGTGAGAGGAGAACTATGTTGAAGGCATAGAGAGAGCACAGGTATAGACAGCATGTCTAGCAGACTCAAAAGGGAAAGGAGAGACAGTCTTCCTCTTCTCTTGGGGTTTGGGGTTGTTATTTAAGATCAGGATATGGTGTACGTGTTCTCTTAGGCATCAAGTAACTGGTTAGAACGAGGACAAGGGTCCAGGTGTCCTCCACAAGTCACTTATTTCTTGGAGCAAGAGAGTCTTGGCACTGAGATGCCAAAGGTTGATGGTCTGGAATGCATATGTAATGGTTTTTTTCATCCAATCATTCTCACCTGGTCTTTCTTTAAATGTTATGCATTCTAAGGAAATCATTAACTCCTTGTCCCTTATAAGGAAGACATACACTATTGCACTATGAAGAATGTGTAAAGTGAGGGTGCATTTTGATAGTTTACTTTATCACATTTAGAACATTCATCCATTTTGCATTTATTTTTGTGTATGACGTAAGAAAGTGGTACAGTTTCATTCTTCTGCATGTTGCTGTCTAGTTCTCACAGCACCATTTGTTAAAGAGACTATCTTTTTTCCCATCGGATACTCTTTCCTGCTTTGTCAAAGATTAGTTGGGCATACATTTGTGGGTCCAATTCTGGGTTCTCTATTTTATTCCATTGGTCTATGTGTCTGTTTTTGTGCCAATACCATACTGTCTTGGTGATTACAGTTTTATTGTATAGGCTAAAGTTCAGAATTGTGATGCCTCCAGCTTTGGTTTTCTTTTTAAACATTACTTTGGCTCTTTGGTGTCTTTTGTGTTCCACAAATTTTAGGACTGTTTGTTCTATCTGTGCGAAAAATGTTAGTGCTGCTTTATTTGGGATTGTATTGAGTGTATAGATGCTTTGGGTAATAATGACATTTTAACAATATTTGTTTTTCCAATCCATGGGTATGGAATGTTTTTGCATTTCTTTGTGTCTTCTTCAATTCCCTTCATAAACTTTCTATAGTTTTCAACATACAGATCTCTTACCTCTTTGGTTAGGTCTATTTCTAGGTATTTTATGGTTTTTGGTGCAATTGTAAATGGGATAGATGCCTTGATATTTCTTTCTGTTGCTTCATTATTGGTGTATAGAAACGCAACAGATTTCTGTACACTGAGAAAACAGGCAACAACCTCTTTGACCCTGGCAGCAGCAACCTCTTACTTGACATGTCTTTGAATGCAAGGGAAATAAAAGCAAAAATGAACTATTGGTACCTCATCAAAATAAAAACTTCTGCACAGCAAAGGAAACAACCAACAAAACTAAAAGACAACCAAAATAATGGGAAGATATTTGCTAATGACATATCAGATAAAGGGTTAATATCAAAAATCTAAAGAATTTACCAAACTCAACACCTAAATACAAATAATCCAGTGAAGAAATTGGCTGAAGACATGGATAGACACTTTTCCAAAGAAGATATCCAGATGGCTAACAGACACATGAAAAGATGCTCATATCACTCATCAGGAAAATACAAATCAGAACTACATTGAGATACTACCTCATACAGGTCAGAATAGTTAAAATTAACAACTCAGGAAACAACAGATGTTGGTGAGGATGTAGAGAAATGGGAACTCTCTTGCACTGTTGGTGGGAATGCAAACTGGTGCAGCAGCTTTGGAACACAGGGTGGAGGTTCCACTGTTTAATTTAAAAAATTAAAAATAGAATTACCCTATGACTTAGCAATAGCACTACTAGAAATTTATCCAAAGGATACAGGAGTGCTGATTCAAAAGGGTACACATACACCAATGTTTATGGCCGTGCTTTCAACAATAGTCAAATTATGAAAAGAACCTAAATGTCAATCAACTGATGAATGGATAAAGAAGCTGTGGTTTATATATACAATGGAATACTACTCAGTGATGAAAAAGAATGAAATCTTGCCATTTGTAACAATGTGGATAGAACTGGAGGGTATTATGCTAAGTGAAATAAGTCAGGGAAAGACAGATATCACATGTTTTCACTCATATGTGGAACTTGAGAAACTTAACAGAAGATTATGGGGTAAGGGAAGGAAAAAAAGTTACTGAGAGGGAGGCAAACCATAAGAGACTCTTAAATACACAGAAAAAAACGAGTGTTAATGGGTGTAAGGGGTTGGAAGGCCAGGAAAATGGGTGATGGGTGTTGAGGAGGGCACTTGTTGGGCTGAGCACTGGGTGTTGTATGTAAGTGATGAATCATGGGAGTCTATTACCAAAGCTAAGAGTACACTATGTACTGTATGTTAGCTAACTTAACAATAACTTATACTAAAACATACACACACAAACACACACACACACACACACACTAAAGTGACAGTGCAGGTCCTAGCAAGAATAGAAACAGGAAAAGAAACAAAAAGCAGATTTTTATGGAGTCTTTTGGTTTCCCTATCTCATCACTAGAATGAAAGTGGCATGTGGATGGTGATTCTATCTGCCTTGTTTACTGCTATGCATTCTATTCTAAGAAACTTCCTTGGCACATGATAAATATCAATAAATATATGCTGAATATTTAATGAAATAGAGGTCGGGTTTTTCTTTCATTGTTGTTGTTGTTTTTGTTGTTGTTGTTTTAGAGGGGGACTGAGGACAGATAGAAAAAGGAACAACAAATAACCTGAAGTCCAATATGCTAGTGACAATAATTTACATAAGCCAGCTGGCTTACGTAAGTGTAGGCCTCTAGTTACCTGTAATAAGCTCATTAACTATAAGTCAGACCCAAAATTCACTGCTGATGCCAGAACACTGGAAATGTGTCTGTAAATTTGGGCAGCAATTAACTATCTATGAATTTATTCATTTTAGTAGAGATGCCTTATATGACTAATGGTTCATCTTTCTCTCTTATATTTACATAGCAGTGGCTTTTAATTTTTAATAGTAATTTCTCTACCCTTTGTTCTCTTTCAAGTAGTTAATGATGTGTAAACACATTTTAAATACAATATGAGAGTATACTATTTAAAGAACCCCTGCTGGCTTAAGTGACTCCTTTTAAATATAATGAAATGGTCAATGCTCAATTTTTCCATATCAATTATTTTAAATAACACATTCGTCACTTTGATGATAGATGATTTTGGCTCTTTCAGCTGAGCTCCCCCCTGCCCCCCCCCCCATAAACTGAAGAATATCAGAAGA
>NW_027528006.1:2312855-2480433 GCF_008692635.1 Crocuta crocuta
AGGGTAACATCTTTATTTGCTGTGGGGAAGGGAATTGCAGGACCAAAATCAAACAATTCCATTTTTATTCAATGTTATTGTGGAGTCTGTTAATTTTTCTTTCTTTCAAAAAAATCTATTATTTATTTTCTGAGAGAGAGACACACACAGAGTACAAGCAGGGGAGGTGCAGAGAGAGAGGGGGGTACACAGAATCCGAAGCAGACTCCAGGCACTGAGCTGTCAGCACAGAGCCTGAAGCGGGGCTCAAACTCATGAATTGGGAGATCATGACCGGAGCTGAAGTAAGATGCTTAACTGACTGAGTCACCTATGCGCCCCAAGTCTGTTAATTTTTCATAAAAATCAATGGTTGAATTATCAACATTTCTTTCTTCAGACATCACCTTTGCTTCCAAACATTCTGGTAAATCATAATCACTCATATTCTCTCAATTTTCAAGGATGACAATTTATTATTTCATAATCAGTTAATTTCAAGTTTGATAGGCTTGCAATTATTTTGTGCATCTTTAAACAGAAACTGTGCTATTTTCAAAGATAGCACAGTTTCTGTTTAAATAGTTAAAATTGAACTATTTAATTTATTAGTTTATTTATTTATATTTTATATTTATAAATATAAATTATATTTATATTTATTTAACTATTCTCCTTTCATTTAGAGCTAGAATGTCAGAGTTATCTTTCAAAGTTATTTTTCTCAAGTAATAAACATCACAACATTGATCTAGCTCATCAAGTAAACTTTATTTTCTATGAATAAAAGCAGAGAGGGAAATGTTGATTTAACATTTTACTCTGGTTTAACATATAGTAAGGAAGACAAAATTATAGGGTAATTTTAGAAATATGTTACATGGGGGATGAGAAGGTCATTATAGAAAATGATGTCAGAGGAAAAATAGGCAAATAAAAGTTTATACAAGGCTATTGTCATAGAGAGTCTAGAACTTAGTCTGGACTCAATTGCTAAAATAAAGGATGGTAGTTTCTTGAAAGGCAGGGATGAGCTAGTGGAAAAGTACTGGAGGACATTGAGCAAGAAGCTGACCGATGGGATGTGTTGAGCTTATTGGGTTATTTCCTGGATTTTAAAATATTTTTGTTTGTAATTAGGCCATCTGTGTTTGCTAATCAGCACCGTGGAAATTAGAAATTAAGCTCCTAACTTATTACACAAAGACTGGGAGATATGGATACTATCTTTCTTGACAATAACACATTAGTGTGATGGTTCCCAGCTCCTTGAAGATGTTGCTTGGATTGCAAAACTGGTAAGAGGATTTTTAAAATATTTACTTTTCATAGGGACAGAGGAAGAACTTACAGTTTTAATCTCCTAAACAAATTACTCTAGGTATAGGGAGGGGAAAGGCCTCTGTGTTTAGATGGTCTGAATTCTCTAAGGACCAGTGTGACAAGGAAATCAGGGACTTTGAGGCAGAAAGAAGTACATTCAAAGTTTGGTCAAAGGAAATGTGAAAGCCATCTTGGTCAATGATATTTTACATTTTAAAAATCTGTTGCATTCAATACATAGTAGAGAGTCCCCCCCTAATGATCTGCTTTCAATGCTTTACAGAATTATTATAAAGAGTTATAAAGTAGTAAAAACAAGGTGCATATGCCCTAATTCCTCTTTGCTATAATATATACAATATTATTTGTCAGTCAGGGACTCAATACTTCTAATGTGGAGAAATAATAGTTAGAGCCATGGCTCTACTGATGTAAAAATGGCTGACCCATTTATTTCAAAATTAATCAACTATCGTTATAAGATAATGACAACTTTGGTGCTAATAATAAGAATGTAGGCCTAACAGAAAGGGTAAAGCAAAACCATTTTGTTGTTTTCTTGCTCTTGTAATTTTGGCCATAATTTGGTTTGATTACATGGAGAAGATACCATAGTAGTAAGAAGCAAACATTCCTAAATAGGAAGTAAAGCAAAGATCATTATTTAAGCATTTAATGTCACCCTATAGCATTACTGTCTAACAGGTCCACCTCCAATCATCCTATCTTTTAGGGATTTGCAACTTTGTTTAATACACTACGTACTATTGATTATGTCTAGACATTTCTTAACTCTGTAAAATTAGAAACTAATTACTAGAAAAGTAATCAAATACAGTGATTTTCTTTTTTGTCCATTAGAGACTTTTGCATCAAAAGTTATGTTTTGTTGCCCTGTAGGTAATTAACCAATTTGGTAATAATTTAATACTGAATTTTATTTATTTATTTTTTAATACTGAATTTTAAAATTTATTTTCTTTTCATAGACTATAGGATGTCAGTTCTTCAATATCTCTTTGGAAATAGCTTTATCATCCATCTACTTCCCTAAGTCATGATGACATGTGCTTACTATCTTATTATGCAAGAATTTTTTTTTTTATTTTGGGAATTATACTTTGGCAGAGGAATATAGAGAAAATCCTAATATTCTCTTAGTGATAACAAGATCAATCCATTTCTGGTTCCTTACTTCACCTTTTTTCTTTCTTCTCTTTTCTGGTACTGATGACTTCACAGTGTAACTTTTCAACTTGCTTCTGACCTAAAAATCTATCTAGCTACTAGATGGACCAAAGAGGTGAGGTATGTACGTATATGTTTTTGTGTGAGTAAAACACAATGATGGAGTAGGAAAACAAAAGGAAGCAGAATTCTTCATTCTATTATATTATCTGAAGGACCTATCATTTATACTTGCCGGTAAGAGAATTGTCGATATGTACAAAAACTTCTCTAATTCAGAGGAAATGAACACATTGGTATAACCTTACTTTATAGATGGAATTGTCTTCCCAAAATTTGTATGTTGAAACTTTAATCCTCAATGTGACTATATTTAGAGATTGTGTGTAAAGGGGTAATAAGGTAAAATGAGGTCATAAGAACGAGGTCTTAATATAACTGGTGTACTTATAAGAGGAGGAAGACACGAGGGATGTGTGTGCACAGAGAAAAGGCTGTGAGAAGATACAGGGAGAACGAGTGTGGGTAAAAGGTGTAGCTCCTATTTCTCAATTAAGAATCACTCTGAAGGGTCATTCAGAGTGAATGAGGGATTGGTTATCTCTGTTGCAACTTCATGAAAATTCACCTCCTCCTTCTCAAGCCTGTGTCCCTCACTTCCTTAAAATCTTTTGTCCTAGAGCACACACTAAAAAACTTCCTGTGTATAAATCTCCACGCTGGGGGAAAAATAAAATAAAACAAAACAAAACAGAAACACTTTAAAAAAAAAAAAAAACCCAAACTGAAAGAGTTGGCAATGGAAGTGTTCCTCAAAAGCAGACTCTAAAATCAGAGTTTGAAACTGCCTCACCCTCTGGCCAGTTACTAATGAGTACTGTATTTGGAGTACTGATATGACCTAGAATACTCTATTAGTGCAGTTATTAAAACTTTTATTGGTGTTAAAATGAGATGCAATTGAATGCTTTGGTAGATGCCACATGATAGAGATGGTTGGTAGAAGTAGTCACTTTAAAAGACTGTGCAGTTAGGTGGTTATTAATGAAAAAGACATAAATATAGGTTATATAGGAGAAAGACAAAGGCTAAAGGTGATCATTTTAAGATGAAAAATAAAAGCCAGGGTACGTCTCTGGACACATATTTTAAAAACACAAAACTCTGATCTCCTGCAGCTTGAAGACAGGAAAAAAAAAAAAAAACCAACAAAACCCTGAGGATCAGGCCCAAAACTAATTATAAAAAGGTTTAAGGTTACCAGAGAACCTTCCAACCTTGCCATGCCAAGGTCATGACACTGATTGGAAATCTGTAGAGCCCTGAGACTTAGAATGGAAATATATAGGTTATTGTGCTCAGAAATTTTGAATCTCTAGATCCTCCAAAAGTCTCTAAGCCTGAAGAAGTTGTCCACTCCCCTGTGCTTGAAGATGATTGGAGAGTTCTGTCTTCCAAGACAACATGAGCCAACCCACACGAGTACCTTTGTCCCCACCCTCCAGTCTAGCATGCTAATAACCAGGAATAAGTCACAACATAACCTGAGTAGAAAATTGCTGGGTTGGATAAGAAAGGAAAAGAAACTATACACCAGAGGGCTGCAGGATACAGCCAATATATACTCTCAGGTCCAGAGAATATGCATGGGTGCTAGATCAAGGGGGATGGCATATAAAATAGGATGAAGAAGAATTTATTAAAAAGAGATTACTATCTTATGATTCAAAGTTTAATACCCAGGGAAAGACCTTGGAAGATATTGCTAACATATACTGAAATGGTTCTTGGAAGCTTGGAGAAAGTGGCAGGCCACAATGAGTGAGGAAGAAATGTCAGAATTGCCAGTGAAGACAGTGGAGGAAAGTATCAAATGCTCAGAGTGGGGTTGCTAGACTGTACACAATATGTGAGACTGGAAAAATCACCAGTTGACTATGTTCCTCAAGGAGGCCCAGAGGATTGTCCTTTTATCAAAGCTGTATGTTATGTGCTGGTGAGAGAAGCACCAGCCTCATTGTAAGTTCAGTGGTGATGGTCCTCTATAGACCAGGGCTAAGAGCAGAAGATGCTTTGATAGAACTGGTAGACTTAATAGAAATAAGAATAATAGTCTCCTGGATTAATAAAGGCCAGCTGCAACAGTTAACTATCAGAAGCCATTACGGTGTAACCATTATAATAAGTGGCAAAGAAAACAGAACTGTGCAGAAGGATAATGAACACAGTGTACAATGGGCAGCCAAGAAGGGTATAGCTTAATTTGTACAATCAAAGAAAATCAAAGATGGGTGAGTCAGAGGCTCAGATACACTATCTCAGTATCAGAATCTTTAACCTGTTTTTTAAATAAAAGTAACCTGTTTTTCATACCCAAGTCAGTTCTTAGATCTGAAACTCAACTGAGGGAGAGTCAGGGTCCTAATGGGGGAAGGGGGTCAATGTCAAGTAGAAATCATGGCAATTATATATGATAACGATTCTCTTAGACCTCCAAAAAATGCCCTTAGCCATTCTCTGGCCTGTGTGCACAGAATTCTTGTGGACACTGATACTAGGAACCTGAAGCATTATCATGAATCCCTATAGAGTAGGGGTCAGGTAGTAAATAGAATCCTGTATCAGGTCCAGGTTAGCACAATTCCACTAGGTCTACAGACCTATCCTCTTGTCGTTTTTTTAGCCCCTGAATATATAATTGAAATGGACATAATTGTAGTTTGGCAAAACCCTGCATTCATTGGCCTTTAGGGTAGGAGCTATATAATAATGATGAAGACCAAATGGAAGTCTCTGAAATTGGCCCCCATATCTACAAGACTCATCCAAGAAAAATTAATGTAAAAAAGTAAAAAAATATGTATCCCAGAGGGAGTATCTCATAAATTTCATGTTGATTTTAAAGACCTAAAATACACAGAGGTAGTGATCTCTATCACGATTTAGTTCACCATTCTAACCCCTACAAAAAAAGTAAAATACATTAAATAAGCTGTATATTATCATAAACTCTGCTGAGTAGTATCCCCAATAATCTTTATTTAATATGAATTCATATATCATCAAAGTTAATATGTCCATTTTTATTGATCATATAATTTAGCTAGAGATTGGATTAAATAGTTGTGAAATTAATTTTTCAAGAAAACCTTTTCGCTTTTGGTGTTGAGTTATTTTAGAGGGTCATGATTATACTCTTGCTTATCAATCTCTTAATACTTTTCTGCAATGTCTCATTTTTACACTTTTTTACTTTTATCATTTCTTTCATTTGCTGTATTTATTTACTCCCTTAGCTTCTTTTTTCCTATTCTACTCACTTGAAAACATTTTTTTATCATCTCTTTTTCCATTTTACTGTTGATTTTATTTGCTAAGAATTTTAGATGACTGCAGTTCAGTGAATTTCCCAAGACCTTCTTTGTCACTTAAAAGAATAAAAGTATAAGAAGACATAATTTCAGAAAAGCGAGTAATTATTATAGACCACATATGAAAACTGATGGACTATCAAACTAAACCAAGACATTATACTATAACTTCAGTGGTTAGGTATATATTGATGACAATCTAAAATATGATAGAAGCTCCAGTCCATATCACTTCTTGATATTTTGCAAACACCAAGTTTAACTTTATCCACTATTGATATGTATGGTTAAGGCTAAGTATTGCTTCAATGGAAGCATTTGCTTTGTAAAGAGTAATTTCAGATTTTGCCTTTGTGTTTGACATACAGTAAATTAATTTTACTTAATATTACTTCATTTACCCTTTTTCTAAATTAGGAAGAAAAATACTCTAATTTTTTTCTCTCTTCAACTAGGTGATAGTTTCATGGATTTTGTTACATTTCTGTTTTCTATGCATTTTTGTATATCTGAGCTATTTCATAAGTATAAAACGAATAAATGTGTTATCCAACAAAATGGATCTTCACTCTGAAAAAGGTAGAGGCACAAAGAATAGACAGCTCAAAGATTGTTAAATCATGCAAATAATGCTCAAGCCTGTATATGTGATATGCTTTAATTACTGTGAGTCTAGACCCTCTGAAGCTAAATAATTAAGGTGAATAAGAAGAAATTATAAGCATGTTAGAGATATATGAGTCTCTTTTTCTGCTAGAGAAAAGCATAAGTCTAACAAGATGAACCTGAGGAATCCAATTAAACTTTTAGAATCACAAATACAGCTCTGAATAAAATTGAAGATTTTTCTCTGATTACAAATGAGAAGACTTCTGAATGATTTTGCCAAAAGGTTATTTGTTAATTAGAACCAAGTAGAATTATGTCTATGTGGTTCAGAAACTAAGTGAACTGGTGTTACATTAGTATGCATGCAAGAATATCAATTAGAGGAGCCACCGAGAAGCTTTTACTAGGTGATGACTGTAGAAACATAAAATTTTGTATACAGTTGATTTTATTGTAATGAAAGTATACCCCTTTAATAAATTCAAGGTAAAAATAATCTTTCCAAAGTAATATATCTTTTTCCAGATTTAATGAGGTATTACTGACAAAATTGTATACATTTAAGGTGTATGAGATGATTTGATATGTATGTATACGGTGAAATCATTATCACAAAACTGGTTAATGCAAACTTGCCTCACATAGTTACCTTGAGTGTGTGTGTGTTTGTGTGTATGTGTGTGGTGAGAACATTTAAGATCTATTCTCTAAGCAAATTTCAAGTATACAATACAGCATTTTTAATTATAGTTACCATGTTGTATAGATTAGATTAAATTCCCAGAAAGTATTCATCTTATAATTGGATGTTTGTACCCTTTGACCAACATCTCTTAATTTCCCCACCCTGACCCCTGGCAACTACCATTCTACTCTCTTTCTGATTTCTACTTTTTTCCTTTCATGCAAATTTAATGACAACTTGCAAAATATATAGTTTTGTTGTAAAGTAAATATTACAGGAAAACATGCTCTTATTTGCCTATCATATAAAGTAAAATTCTAATTGCAGCATAGTCTTTGTCTTGGCAACATCCATGTCTTTTGATATCTAATAAATGTTTACTTTCTTTATTGTAGTATGTGAGCAAACCCTGAAAACACAGGTATATAGTCACAGAAGGACCAGAGTTCCCATTGACACATAAGAATAGGCTTGCATCAAGAATTATAACTCTTGTTAAAAAATTTTTTTAAAGGGGGCACCTGGGCGGCTCAGTTGGTTAAGCATCCGACTTCAGCTCAGGTCATAATCTTGTGGTTCCTGGGATCGATCCCATCAGGCTCAGAGCCTGCAGCCTGCTTCAGATTCTGAGTCTCCCCCCCTCTCTGCCCCTCCTCCACTTACACTCTGTCTTTCCCTCTCTCAAAAATAAACAAACATTAAAAAATTTAAAAATTTTTATTTATTTTTATTTAAAATTTATTTTATTAAAAATTTTAAAATTTACTTATTTCTGAGAGAAAGAGAGAGAGAGACAGCGTGGTAGGGAAGGGTCAGAGAGAGAGGGAGACACAGAATCTGAAACAGGCTCCAGGCTCTGAGCTGTCAGCACAGAGCCCAACGCAGGGCTCGAGCCCACGAACCATGAGATCGTGACCTGAGCCCAAGTTGGACGCTTAACCAACTGAGCCACCCAAGCGCCCCAAAAAGAATTATAATTCTTAAGGACCTTTCAAAATGAATTCAAATTGTATTATTTAATTTGCTACAACAGTGCGATCTTCCTTAGAACTGTGTCTATCACCGAGTAAGATTTTAAATAGGATGTTGTGGACTAAATTGTGCTCCCCAAATTCACAGGTGGAAACTTAGCCCCAAGTTGACCCCTGAACAACACAGGTTTGCACTGCAGGGCTCCACTTACATGTGGATTTTTTTCAGTAAATATAGTACAGTACTGTAAATGTATAACTCTTATGATTTTCTTATTATTTTCATGTCTCTAGCTTACTCTATTGTAAGAATATAGTGCCAGAGGCCGGCTCCAGCAGGTCCAGGGGTCCCTGAAGGATGGATGGTGTCGGCGAGAGAGAGAGTGAGAGCCCCGAGATTCTTTCTGATCACCAGGCAGGCATCTCTGCCCTGTCGGTTTTGGTGTCTTTATTTATAGGTCAAATGTTAACATGGCATCAGAAAATGGAATTTCTATAATGGATAGTTCTTTGTGATAAGATATTTTTGGAAAAAACACAGAAACAGGTTTTACAGAAGTATTCTTGCAGAACTGCCCCAATTATAGTGAGGTTGAGTAACTAAGAAAATAACAGGGTGTTTGCATTTTAATAACACTAAGATTAAATCATAGGTTTGTAGATACTCTTATCCATCCTCATCACAGCTGTCAGAGTAAAGGAATGTGTTTATGCAATGTAGGCCTTAGGGAAGGAGCTGCTATACATCACCAGTTAGCAAAGGTATATGTAGTAATTTATGTTCTGCTCTTATCTGTTCCTTCTCTCTAAGTTAGACTCTTTGTCTCTGGGCAAGACTTGATTGTCCAGTTATATTCTTTATGGCAACGGAGTGCCAACCATACCTTTAAAGAGTTTAGCTCATTTCCAATACATAGAATAGCCTCTTCGAGTGCATTTACCTTTGTGTTTAGTTTTATGATTTCTTGAATAGCTAGGACATGAGAGACATTTTTGGTTAGCTGATTTACATGTTGAGCTGTATGAACATCTTGGACTAACGCAACAGTAGAAACAGAACTGTACATGTAAAGGTCAATCTTTTATGAACAAGGGTCATTAGCCTGTTCGTAGCTCAAGGGAAAGTATGGAGGGAAACAGGACCTGCTGGAGACACGATGTCTGTTCCCATAATCAAATAAGAAGTTCCCACAATAAGTTCCTTCACAAGGTGCAATCATCATACCAGGGCCAGAATAAGGGGACAAGTCACTCCCAATACTGATCAACAAGGTACCTTAGGGGTCAGTGCTCAAGCAGAAATAATTGAGTGGGGGTGGGTATCAGTCGTCATCTGATTGGCAAGAGACCGTGCAAACTTGTTTTAACCTCACCAGGAGTTTTCTCAACTAGTGGGCTCAGAATGGCTCCCAACAATACAGTATATATTACATATAACATACAAAATATGTGTTAATTGACTGTTTATATTATCAGTAAGGCTTCCAGTCCACAGTATGTTATTAGTAGCTAAGTTTTTGGAGAGTCATAAAAGTTATAAAAGGAAGGGGCAGCACGTGGGTGGCTCAGTTGGTTAAGTGTCTGACTCTTGATTTTGGCTCAGCTCATGATCACACTGTTCTGGGATCAAGCCCCATGTCGGGCTCTATCCTGACTGTGCAGAACCTGCTTGGGATTCTCTCTCTCTCCCTCTCTCTGTCCCTCTCCTGCTTGCTCTCTCTCTCTCTTCCTCAAAATATATAAATAAACATTAAAAAGAAAGTTATACATGGTTTTTTGACTGTGCAGGGATCAGTGTTTCTAATACCCGAGTTTTTCAAGGGTCAACTGAATTGGGGACAGCAGCTTTAAAAACTAATTAAGGTTAAATCAGTCCATAAGGGTGGGATCCTCATTCAACAGAACTGAAGTAGGAAGAGAAAAAGACACCAGGAGTGTGCATGCACAGAAAGACCATTTGAAGACAGAGTAAGGATGAACTCAGTTACAAACCAGAAAGAGAGGTTTCAGCAGAAACTAACTCTGACAGTACCTTGATCTTTGACTTCCAGCATAAAGAATTGTGGAGAAAATAAATTTCTGTTGTATAAACCACCAGTCTGTGTGTGGTGTTCTATTATGGCTGCATGAGTAGACTAATACAGATTTAAATTAAGAATATATTTTTATGTTAATTTCTCAATGAAAGTAAGATTAAAGAGATTTGCTTTTCCTTGGTGTCTAAGGATTCCTATATGTTGGGAAATTGAAAGGCTTTATAATTATGGCTTCTCACCAAAGCATGTCCTGCATCAGCAATAGAACCCCTCAAGGATGTAATCAAAGGGCCCACTTGCAATCTTCTTTCATCCCAACAGCATGGTCAAAGAACTAGTTTTCAGCATGATTCATTATGGTGGTTGACAGGTATTGATCAAATGATTCTCCCTATTCAAATAGATGAAACTATCTGCAAAATTTTCTATTTGAAATTGTTTTAATAGAGATCTTCACAAAATGTGAAAATTCTTTTCTAAGTTCAATATTATTCCTTAAGATTTGCCCTTGAGAATGAGAGTGAACTTATTGATAGTAAGAGCTTCATAAACTGCATTGATTTTTGACAATACCATTTAAAAAGGCAGTGATTTAAGCCCCTTGTGCTGATGAATTGGATAAATTTCATGACAGTTGACAACATTTCTTTCAGATATTTTTGGCTGTGTTTTTAATGCTAATGCATGGCAGTATAGAACACAGTAAAACTAGATTTGTTGCCAAGCACTAAAAGTACTTCATCTGTATAAAGAGTTTCCAAAATTTTGCCCAAGTAAAAGTTTAACATTGCAAATAAATTCTTCACCATTATGATGGGGTTGTAGCCCTTATAGCCTCTAAAAAGGGGCTCCAAAAGTAGGGAATCCTCTTGGACAACACTATAGTAAACATAGTAGATAAACACTAACATTTAACTAAACCGAAAGACTGCTTACATTCATGTTCATAAAAATAAAAAGGGAATTACATAAGCTTCCTATTTCTGTAGCCATTATGTAGCTGGCCTGTTTCAATGAATTTCCAAATATATTATCAGTTTTGGAAAGAATGATGTTGTTTGGTTGCAGTATTGCTTTAATGACTTTTCTCTGCTTTAAGCCATAAACCAGATCGACTATTTCGAAGGTATATATGGCTTTACCATGATTCTAATTCACTCAAAATAATTTTCAAGGTATAGATATGGCAATGATCTGTAATGATTGTAGCCTCTTCTACAAATTTACCTATTGAAAATATATATTAAGTTCTCAAACAATTGGACACTAATAAATAAATTGGGATTTCTTTTTTTAAAGACTTCTCTAGTAATCTTATCTTGAGTCATAGTGGGGACGAGTCAAATAAAGAAAACACATCTGTAGTTCAGCCACTGCTACTGTCAGGGAGGGGAAAATTCTTTCCCTACCCCTCTTGAGTCTTTTGGCTGCTCTAATAATTAAATTGACGTAAAACAGATTAACAGGAAAAAAAATCAATTTTGTATGCACTAAAGTTTCTTAGATATGGGACCCAAGATGAGCAAAGCAGGCTGTTTATATACCTTTTAGATAAAGAAAGGATACATTTGTGGAGAACTGACAGGAAAAAGACACTTAAACTTGGAAGCTAATTAGTGAAGAAACTAAGAAGAATTTGTTTACAGAGACTTGACCCTGGATTTTCTATCCCTGGTGATAAGGGTATCTCTCTACCTCCTAGTGTAGGGAGGATACATTTCACAAGGGAGGTTTATTACCTGCTTTAAGGGGGACAGAGAGGAGGGTCAGAGTGTCCAAAAATGCTTGCACTGTTTTCTAAACTTTAAAATTAAAATAATCAATATGCCACTTTGACATATTTTGGAGCATCCAACCCTAAGCTCCATCACAATTGTGTAAATAGATCTGCTATTTTATTTTACATCATTTTGGATGCTGACTAAAATTAAAGCATGGAAATGAAAGAAGCATGCTGTGCCCTTTGGTGCCTTTCTCAGAACAATCATTTTCAACACCTATACCATCTTTCCCTCTTCAACCTTCTTAAATTTTGAGGTCATCAGATACCCCTTCACAGAGAAAGGGTTTATCCAACAACTCTGCAAATCAATATTAACCTCATTTAATAGATTTGTTCTTTTTCAAGAGGAAATAATCTTTGTGAAATCAAATCAGTTACATAAATTCAAATCATTAGATAGTATGTTCCAAATGTTATTTTATCTGCTTCAAATAATGGCATTAACAAATTCATATTAGATAAAAGTAGATTTTATTCATTCTATGACTCATAGAAGACATTCTCAATCTCAATCTCTTTACCCCCATAATATGGGTTAAAATACAGACAGCACATTCTTTTAAAAAATTTTTTAATGTTTATTTATTTTTGAGAGAGCAAGAGTGGGAGAGGGGCAGAGAGAGAGAGGGAGACACAGAATCTAAAGCAGGCTCCATGCTCTGAGTTGTCAGCACAGAGTCCAACATGGGGCTCCAACTCACAAACCGCAAGATCAGGACCAAAGCTTAAGTCAGACATTTAACAAACTGAGCCAGCGAGGTACTCCAGCACGTTCTTAAATGACAATTCCAATACGTAGATTATGGCATGATTTACAGATTTATCAAATAAGTAAAAAGTTTTACTGTGATGTTTATGATGGGTCTAGTAGAAAAAATAACCTTGATGGGCAAGAGAGGAGAAGGTAAATTTGATAACTTTTCTGTATTCAATTGCCAAGAGGAAGTTGAAAGCAGCTCAAATAGATTTAAGAATCAGTGAGTAAAATAAGCATGTATTATTTTTATTTTTTGTCTTCTTCCTACAGTATTAAGCGCAAAAAGCTAATAAGTTTTTTTGAATGAATGAAGAAATAAAAGAAAATGTTACTATAGCCATTTTCTTTTTTATTTTTTAATGATTTTTATTTATTTCTAGGAGAGAGACAGAGAGAGAGAGACAGCGTGAGCAGGGGAGGGTCAGAGAGAGAGGGAGTCACAGACTGAAACAGGCTCCAGGCTCTGAGCTGGCAGTCAGCACAGGGCCCGACACGGGGCTCGAACCCACGAACCGCGAGATCATGCCCCAAGCGAAAGTCGGACGCTTAACCGACTAAGTCACCCAGGCGCCCCTACTACAGCCATTTTCATCAGAATGTAAGAACAGTTCTGGAATTTTAAGGTTTGCTAGTTATTTATACTACATAAGTACTTGGAAAGGTATCATTTTTACTCTGCTGGTCAGGTGTCCTAGAATGAAATGGTCATGCATCATACCCAGATGTGAGTATTTCATACTAAGGCAAGGGGACACAAAGCCTTATATAGGTTTCACTTTTGCTATTTTCTTCTCATTTTATTGTAAGCAACTGCATATTAATTATTGCTTTCATGTGCTAAATGGAAAATACATTATCATGAGGTGCTCTTTTTGCTAAAGATTTAGATTCTTCCTTCCAGTGGAGTTTGCAGTGTGAAGAATAACTAGCAATTAAGGATTCCAATTCTTCTAAAATTATGCTTTTTAACTTGGGGTCAACTGTCCTGCTGGGTAGAGATCCACTGAAATTTTAGAAAACTTAAGCATATTTGCTTGTATTTTCTTTCTAAGGAGAGAATCTAAAACATTCCTTAGACTCTTAAAGCGTGTCAGTCTCCCAAAATGTCCAAGATATAGTACCTATTTCCAGGTTACCAAGTGGTATTAAGGTTTACTGTTTTAGAGATCTACATAAGTGGTATTAACACAGTGAAGATAATCAAATCCATTCATTATAACATGGATTAAAGCATACCAAGGTATAGAGCAAGGTATATTCCATACACATTCCTGATTTCTTTTTCAGTCTCAGAGAGGAAGAAATAATTGAAAATTTAGGTTATTTCTTCCACCGATAGATTTAAGGGGAGCTAAAATAGCTATTATAATGATCCTTTGGAACATCGATTAGAAAGACTAACAAGTTGTGACACTTGGTTTACTCTTTCACTATACTTCTTTCCCCCAATATTGTGAACGACCTATAGCCACTGGTGTTTGAAAAGTGCCAAAATGAAACTACATAAATTAGAGAAAGATTTCTATTTAGGGCCATCTTTGTGAAATCTTAGGAAAATCTTTTAACACTCATATTTTTAAAGGGCAAGTAGTGAGCTATAATTATGCTTGTTGAACTGGATTATATCTGCTTCAATAGTACACCATAGATGACATTCTGCAGACAAGAAAAAAGAAAAGAAAAAAGTTGAAGAACACTGCTGCTGTATTTAATTGAAGCATAACTGGCCAGGAATTCTAAAGGGTAATAATTGTATTGGATTTGTTGGAAGCATGATCTTCCTAACTCTGCCCAGCATGTGACCAATTCTCACTTTGAAAGTTACAAATGCATTAGCATCAAGTTGTGCAGTGAAATAAACTTAACACTTGGGAAGATGGTTCCACTTAAGGGAGAATATATTCTTTTGAACCCCTTGTGTTGACTTTCTCAGGTAAAGTATAAAGGCATGTGTATATGTGGGTTTCTTTACTTCCTAATGCTAGGAGAATATAAAGATGAGCATGGTTGCTCTTAAGATGACATGATTAAAAAGGGGATATAGTATCATAAAGTACAAATATACTATGTGATAAAAAGAAAAGAGACAAGTTTATGTAAAACTACAGGCTACATTCATAGGTAGCAACTGTGGGCAGGATTATTAGTTTCGGTGACAGATTAAAACGAGGAAGCCTTCAAGAAAGAGGAAACACCTGTTTTGCATCTTGAGAAATAAGTAGGATTCCATTAAATTTATACATTTAAAACAAAAATTCAAGGGCAAGTGTAACAAAATGGCATCAACAGCTTAAAACTAAACACTAAACACATGAAAGAGTATAATTACAATGAGCACTGAGTAATGTACAGAATTGTTGAATCACTATATTGTACTCCTGAAAGTAATAAAACACTGTATGTTAACTATACTGGAAATAAAATTTAAAAATCAATAAAAAATAAAAATAGACTAAATAGAAAAAGATCTAGTATAAAAATGTACATCCCATGAAATGATGGGGGAGATGAAATATACTATGTCCCACAAACACTATTGTCCTGAACTACAGCCCTGGCATCTAGGGTATTACATTACAGAGAACATTGACTGAGCTCTTAAGTTGAAATCTGAAACTATGAGATACTCTCACAGTCCACCATCTCCTGGCACGTCCAGGTATTAGCTGCCAGGCTGGCTGGTGGAACCCACACTCAACCTCACAAGGCCAAGTATCTTTGTTAAATTATGGGGAAAGTATTTCTGAACTGAAGGCCTATGAGATATGTTAAGAACTGAACTGAGATATGTTAAGACATCTAACTGTTTTCTGTGAATATAAGCAAATTAAAAAGCAAAATTAAGGGGTAAACTTGTTTTATCATCCTGCTGAGTGAGGAAAAACAGTCAAGCTGCTGCTGCTGTGTGTGTGTGTGTGTGTGTGTGTGTGTGTGTGTGTGTGTGTGTTTTGGGTAGAAGGAGGGTATTTCAATGACCGAAGGGAACTTTTTTTGCTTACTATTCTTCTCTTATCTCTTATTATTTTTTTTACAATATAAATAGTTTCACTTTATAATGATTTCTAGCTTCACCTAGCACTGGGGAAGTTTAGAATATGAAGTTCAGAGATGGCATCAGAAGCGATGATATCAAATGCATTGTGTTATTGCAAAGAGAGAAGATCAAACAGTAGGAATTAATATTTCCTCAGGGTCAGAGAGATCAGGATTTTTTTTTCCCTAAAGCATTCAGGTGGAAAGAGCCCAGGTCTTAATTTGAACATGCTCAGTTTGAGTCTGCATCCAACGGTCTTTACACTCCCAGGATGCCTGCACTCCACAGGTTCAGGGGTGAGGGAATTACAGGATGAGGTAACAGCATGTGAAAAGGCAGAGAGCCTCATAAGACCTCTAGTGTGAGTCAATGTTGTTTGAGAATAAGTGGCAAGTGGTGATAAAATTTGTTGAATCCAGACCATAAGTGACTCTACGTGCAGAACTGAAACAATTTAGACTTTAGTCTTGTAGTCATAAAGGATTATTCATTTTTACTCATAAGACTGATTAGATTTGTGTTTCAGCAATATTACTTCAATGGCAGCTTCAGGTATAGATTAGTCTAAAGGCAGGACACAGGAGGCTAGGTGAAACAGTGCAGGTTGGAGACACTGTAAATTTAGGAGATCCCAGCATCCTGAAAAGGAAAGAATTACTTTGAGTGACATTTTGTAGCCAACACTAAAGAGGCTTGGTTTCTAATTTGTTACATGAGGGTAGGGGTAGATTTAATAGGACACCAAAGTTTATAGCTTGGGTGATTGGAGAGATAATGATGCCATTACTGAAACTGCAAACCCAATGGAAGGAAAAGGAGATTGGGGCAGAACCATGATGGATTAATTCCATTTTAGATACCTTGACTTAAATGTGTTCATGAAAATTCCAGTAGAAGATAGCCAAAAGGCAGTTGACAATTTCAGTAGTGTAATATATTAGTTTTCTTCTTCCTGATGTGAATTTCAGATTAGGCATTTCTGATCAATGTTGCAGCTCTCCTGCAAGTAATAATGGAAATAATCGGGCTTATGCCACAATATTTTAACCCAGGGTTGACAAAGTCACTGAGTTCACCTGCATCATCCCTGCATCGAGGGAAAACAGGGAAAGATCAGCTTGTGAGGTTATTATGGCTTCCCCCTGGAGATAGCTCAGTAGTTGCACACCACTTCTACTCATATTCTATCAGTGGAAATTAACTCACATGATCGCAAGGGAAGCTGGGAAAAGTATTCTAGCTCATGTTCAGTTATTGTTACTGTCTCATAGGCATGACTCTCAGTGAACAGGTGAATTTAGGACACATTAGCCAATGGGTTGGTAACTAAAAAGATGACAGTAAGGAAGAACACAGTGCACAGATCTGGACAACAAGGTTCCTTTACCTCGGTGCCAAGTTTTGGAATCCTTCATCTATTGCAAACATTTTTCATGCTCATTATAATGTTTTTTAGAAATTAACTAACTGATTAATAAGGCGGAAATTATGGGAGAAGAGCTTATGAGCTAAACTGAGGCCATAGGCCCGATGATACCAGGTGAGAGCCTGCACATGTATGCATGTGGAAGGGAGGAGAAAAGTGTGGCCTCTTCCCTGAGAATCCAGAGGAAGAGAGGCTGATGCTTAAAAAAAATTGACAACCCCAAGTCACCCAGACAGAGTATCTAGGTAGCCTCAGGTCCCCAGATAACCACCCTCCCTCTTAGCATACTTCTTGGCTGGTGCATTTTGGGGAGATATTAAGAAAAGCCAAGATCCCCTAAGGTGGAAGGAGTAATGTGTCTAGAAGACGAACTTGCCCATCTCTGGGGAGCATGACAAGAACTGTCCCTGGACTGGGTTCAGGAGTGTCCAATCACTACCTGGGAATCCTGGGCCTGATCTAGCTTTTCCCATGCTGTGTTCCAGCCAATCTTCAGAACTGTTCAAGTTACTAAGTAAGAGGGATGCCCAGAGAAACCCAAGGACCTTGCCCTTGAGGTCATATGGGTGATGCCTCGAAGTGGATTGTGGGGACCTGAGTGGAAATGTGGGGCAGGCCCCACTTGAGTCATCACTTGATTTATAATTCTAAAACATGTAATTATATGATATGTTGCCTCCATTTGTACTTTTGCACTGGAACTTGCAAATGTTCAGGGAGAACATGGTAAATGTAATAATCACAGGTAAAATATGGAGAGAAATGAGTGGAAGGAACAGAGATGTGAACCTTGGGGAAAATCAGCATTAGAGAACTATCAGGGAAGGATACAGGAGACTGAGAAGTGGAAAGAAAAATTAAAAGAGCTGGGTTGTAGATGTTGAAGGGGAGAAGTTCTCACGGAGTAATGTATACTCTCAAGAATCACAGAAAGATCAAGAGGCATATGCAATAAAAAATGGCTAATTAAATTTAGTTCTCTGGAGAGTCAAATGAGTAAGACCAAAATAAAAAAGTTTCTCTTGGCAGTTTTTCCCTATAGTTCTTAGGTGAAGAGCAGGTAGCTGTGAGTCAACCTGACAAATCAGGGCCAGGAACAGGTAGGGAGGCCTCAGACTTTCCTGGTAGAACATTCAATGGTTTACTACTTTTATGGTCTGTACTAAGTAATTTTTCTACTCTCTTCCCCTACCCTCCTTCTTATTTTGACTGTACCCTTTTGATATAACTGACTTCCCAAATAAAGTATGTTCTTTAGTGCTAACTAACATGAATCACTGCTTTATTCCAGCAGTTTCAATGGGAACTCAATTACCTCCCTGCTGGATTCTGCTCCATGATGCACTTTGAAATGCAGAACTTTCAGGTTATAACTCAGCTTTTCCAGGTAAAGAGAATTGACTCCAAGACTTACCGAATCTTGAGTGGTTTTCTGAACACTGTATTTAGTGGAATTAAAACACTTAGTATTTGTTGAAGACTGTTCTTCAAAATGAAGATCAGCAGAACCTATGATCTTACATAAAATGCATGTCAATTGTTCCAGTGAACAATTGCAGTTTGGGTACAACGCCATATTCTATCATATAGCAGTCTCTGCCCCATCTGACCTGTGGCCTTCCTGGTGCCTCCTGGAGGATAAATCTCTCTAGATAGTTTTCCAGGGCATGCAGTAGTTGTATAAACTCTATCATCAGTTACTGAGAAGACTGCCACAGAGAAATATTATTTTCACCACTGACATTTTCCCAGGAAGGAACGGAGTGTCTTTCAGGAAAGCCTTGACATTATCACACCTGCTTTTCAGAGATGCAGCCCAGGGTGTGAGCTGCCGGATGAGCATATCCTCAGGGTCAAAGAAGTGAGTGTCCTTTTGCAAAGCCACGGAGTTCCTGGAAACAATGGGAGATGTGCCCACAGAACATTCCAGTCTCTGTGATGAGGAGAGACTGACTGTGGAGTAAGTAGAGTGGTGATGCAAGGCCATTCATTGATTCATTCCCTCTTCTGTTTCTCTTCCTCAGTGAACCCCTCATGACTAATTTTCTCTTGTTATCATGTAGGGAAAAGAGGGTGAAACCCTTTGTTTAGTTGCTAAAGTAATAGACTATCATTTAGGTCACTGAAATAGTTAGGTGCACATCCAGGTATCAGGCCTTTTGTGCTGAGGAAATAATAAATCACAGGGGGAAATGATCAGGTTTGGGAGGGCATTTTACTTAGTTGTCTTCATTTTCATGTTTATCTAAGTATTTGGCTATCAATATCTTCCAGTCATAGACTTTCATAGATTGGAACTGAAATTTGTAAAAGAGCACGAAGAATTCACTTGCTGTTGTTCAGAATTCAACACTGTGGTGAAAGTGGAAAACACATATTTTATAATAAACATGAGCACTTGGTCTATGTCAGGAGCTTTGTGTTTTGCTTAACTGTTGCAACACTATGAAGCTTACTATTATATCTCCTCTATGATTACACTGTACAATAGGATATTGCTACCATTCAACCATTTTGTCCTATAGAAATGGAAATATCACACCATTCAACCTAATACATATGAGAGGAGGTTAAGTCACTTGCCCAGAACCAAAGGATCACAAGCTGGTAAATGGAAGAACCTAGATTTGAATTCAACAGTCCATTTTCCTCTTCAATGTATGCTATACACTCACTCATTTTATATATGCATATATATGTGTATATATATATATATATATATACACATACATATTTCTGTGTATATATGCATGCATACATGGAGATATGAATATGCATATAGACTTACACATCTATGTGTACATATATATAGCATTTTAGTTTTAGGAAGACAGTGCATTTTTCTTGGGTATTTCTAAAAGGCCCAAATAGATAGAGACAACAATCTTCTACTCTCTACTTTAACCCTGAACTTATAAAAATGGCCCGTTATTTTTCATACATGCAGTTATCATTGATGCTTCCCCCCACCCCCAGTACTTTAATTCTAGGCTTTTATTTAGCCCACACTCAATGTGATAGCTAACCTTCTGACCGCAATACTTTAAAAAAAAAAAAAAAGAATCTCATTTCCCTCTACCCATCTCAACCCTTCATATCACTGCAGAACATCTTCCCTTTTTACTGTGCTTCATGCTATTTGAACAGCTTGTCTTCCAGACAGTGGGCTTCAGGGAGCCCATTCCTGGTCTTAAGGAGACCAATCTGCAGTAATTAGTGGGAGTTGTTTACATTAGCATCACTGATGTCCTCTACATAGTAGAGTGTACCTACCATGCACTAAGTGACATTCAGTTAGGACAAAATCACCGTCAGCAAAACACACTCCTCTGTGGCCTCTAGGCATTCTCATTTAACAAATTAAACACTCTTTCAAAGTTTGATGCTATTTTTAATCCATACTTATCAAGCATATGCAACATGGGGATAGGAATTGCTTGACAGGAGGTAGATTTCATTCTTTTTAATATTACTATGTCAAACACTGCAAAACAGTATGAGTTAATTATCTAGGTAATTCAAACTGAGGGTACTTTTGCTCATGCTGCCTATCAGGAAAAGCAGTCATATGCTTGCGATCTTTTAATCTCCCCTCAGCCATATAACGATGGGCGTTGGACCTGGACACCTCCTTACCATGAGACCAAGGGCCCTCACAGCTCATGTTGGAATTATCATCTCCCATAGGAATACCTTTCCCTGTTTCAGACTCAGCGTGTGCCCCTTTGTTCTGATTAAGTGTGTGCATCGTATAGCACCTGGTCAACCTCACTGCCATATCTGTCCCCTGTGGGGAGGTGTTGAGGACCTTCCAATGCAGCACAGAAGGGATGTGTACAGGCCACTTGCCCTGTGTCTGCTGCCAGGAGGAACTGGCTGATCATGGGGAACTGACATCCACAACTCAAGCTGACCTTCCTCTCTTTCTTCCCTATGTGAGAAGAGCATTGCTTCATTCTAATGCTCAACTATCTTGTCTTCCTTGGAGTCTCCAATACCAATGTTCAGCCTGCAGTCTACTCTGGGTGATAGGCAACAGGTGTCGTTAGCTCAACACTGACCAAAAGGTTATAAAATTTGCATCATTCTGCATTTTTAATTTAAATGATCAAAATAAAGAATTATTCTGATATATCTCTATATTGTTCATACCATATATATAGAAAGAAGAAATAGAATTAGGGATGACTCTATATAATTTATTAAAAAAAACAAATTATGGACTTTTAGAAAAGCTTGGCCCACTTGCCCACTGCCCCCATCTGCTTGTCTTTCTTTTCCTTTTGGTGGCTTTTTGATGGAGCCCACCATCCCTACTTCGCCACGTCCATTCTCTTCTCTCCCCTTGTCTCCTGATGCTACTGACTGCCTCACCCTTCCAGGAATGAGGGTGGGGGTTTCAAATGGCCTTTGTTGCTGCCACTGGGGAGCACAGAGTCTTCAAATCCAAACCAACCTGACCTACAAAGGCTCTGTTTCTCCATTGGCTGCCTGGTAATGCCAGGTAATACAACCAGAGACTATAGGAGAGTTGATGCCCCATGGATTCAACTTTGACGAATAAGAGTTAGGAGACTAGAAAGAGCCATCTGGTAAATTTCTTGCTCTTTATCTTCTAATGGACCATTCTTAGATCTAGAGGTTCCATCTGGACTTTCAAGGGAGGTCCCATAAAACCTAAGAATAGCTATATTTTATTATATTCCTTGATCAGCTTGCTAAGACTAAGTAGCCAAGTCAGAAAGAGGATTCAGAGCAGAAATTTGCAAAGATATTTTCTTTAGCTTCCCATAGCCACTGGATTTATTTTCCTTTAAGGAGGAGAACTTGGAAGTTAATACCAGAATATTCTGTGTATTGTGTATAGTCCCTTTTATATGTAACAAGAACATATGAAGCAAATGTGCATTTAGAATTCCCTCCTTCTCAGTTTTCATAGAGGCACAGGTCCTGAGGACTCTGTGTTTTGCTTTTTGGAGCAAGAATAGATGGGATTGCAAATGACCAAAGTAGTTAGATCTGCAGAGGAAAAGGCATAGCTTCAGGAAGAGAGTGAAGAAAGGAGGAAAGGAAAAAGAGAACAACTCCCTCTGGCACAGTAAAGACAAGTGGAACGTTATGAGACAGAAGAAACCCAGAATATTTTAGGAAGCTTCAAGTGCTTCTGTAAACTCTACCCTCAGTATCCAAAACAGATCTTCATGGAAGATCTTCATTACTATTTAAGGTTTGGTCTTTCATTTTAATATGACACAATGCTAATGGGAGCCTGGAAGCGAGAGGAAGATGGCCCAGTTTTTTGTTTTTTTTGTTTTTTTTTTTTCAGATTACTTATAGGAACATTCCACCCTGGTTTAACTGTTTCATAATCTTTGCATTGTTCATTTCATAGTGTGAGTAAGCATTATTCTCTGCCATTGGGTGTCTAGATCTAAAGTCCTTAGTTAAAAGAACCATTTCTGGGTTTACTGGGATCCCTAATGGCAAAAATCTAAGTCCCACCTGAATTCTATAGCAGAATCATTTCTAAACATTAAAACCTAGTTATCCAGCTTGCAAAGCTCAAGTAACTGAGATGTTCTATATTATGTAAAATCGGGTGAGCTGACGTTGCCCCTTTGTACCCCATTCCTGAGTCACTGCAGGTATGCTCTTGGCAACTCACCTCCAGTCTGTGCTGACTGCCATGTCATGATTTCCTGAAGCCCTTGTTCTGCACGCCTGACTCACATCTGCTCAGATACCCACAGATAGCTGTGCGATCTTAGGCCCCTGCCTCTGATCTCTCTCCCTGGGAAGCAGAGCTCTGCTGAGCATAACTTTAAGGCCAATAGACTGGTGGCTCAGCATGACCTCATTATAAGGGGCATTTACTTTGTCTTTTGATGTTAATGCATCCAGAAACTGGATGTGAGAACTCTGGCAAGTTCCATTGTCATACTTATCTGGATGCATTAAGTTCAGGACGTACAAAAAGCACAGACAATGTAGGACTTGGCTCTGTGAAGCCACACATCTTTGACAGCATCAGGCCTCAGACCAGGCAGGTGGCTGGCAAAGTCAAACATTAGAGAACCATTGATAGTCCATCTTTTATTCATCTATTTCCTCTCACGTCTACTCCCCACGCTTATCTACTTCAGTCGGTATCATAAAATATACTTCCCAGGCTTCATTGTCCTCTAGTTCTTAGCTAAATTTGGCCAATGGAGCCACTGGCAAAAGACTGAGGATGGGAAAAAGGGATAAGGTGGACTCTCTCTCCTATCTGTTTTGAAAGCACTCTCTGGAAGCTCCCAAGCCTCCTGTGTGACTGTGGCTCCTGACTTATAGATGTGTAGTGGCTCCAACTTTCACCAGGCAGACCAGCTCCTAGGCTGCCCCTTCTGGCCCTCCAGGCCCAGGGCCATCAGCACTTCTGGAATGTTGCTAATATCTAGGTTGCTTCGCCATTCTCTCTTTGATTTTTCAGCCTTTTCATCACAGGTAAAGATTTACCTGTGTCAGATAGACTTGGTTTAAAGCATTATACTGAACCATATAAGATTGTTGATATTAACCTGAATCTGATCAGTGAAAATGGTTAATTATCTACAGTTTTACCAAATGTCCAGTAACTTTTTCTTTTGGTCTAGATCCTAACTGTGACACACCTCAAACTTAAGACAGTGAAAACCTATCATAAGAGGAGTGGGCTGAGACTTGAGAAGAGTTAAAAAGGAAATATTCTTTAAACAGTGTTTTTTTTAAATATATATTTTTAGTTTGTTTATTTTTGAAAGAGAGACTGAGAGAGAACACAAGTAGGGGAGGGGTAGAGAGACAGGAGACACAGAATCCAAACCAGGCTCCAGGTTCCAAGCTGTCAGCATAGACCCCTATGTGGGGCTTGAACCCACAAACCGTGAGATCATGACCTGAGCACAACCAACTGAGCCACCAGGCACCCCTAACCCGACATTTTAAAGTTAAATATAATGTACCAGATAAAGAGAAAATGGATTTGAGGAAGGACAAACTCTGACAGTTTAAGAGGGAATAGCATCTTTGGGCAAAGAAAGGCTTGCCATGGTTGAAATTCCTGACTGAAATCTAATGGCAGCATGAACGTCAGAAAACCAGTGTATTGGTTTGCTAGGGCTGCCGTAACACAGCGCTTTAACACAAGGTGGTCTGAACAACAGAAATGTATTATGCCACAGTTCTGAAAGTTAGAAGTCTAAGGTCAAGGTGTCACCAGGGCTGGTTCTTTCTGAGTGCTGTGAGAAACACCGTTCCCTGCCTGTTGCCTATCTCCTAGTGTTCTGCTGGCAATCTTTGGTGTTCTTTGGCCTGTAGAGATATCACCCCAATCTGCCTTAATTTTCCCATGGCATTATAGATAGATACACACACCTCTGTGTTCTATATGTGTCCAAATTTCTCCTTTTTATAAGAACACCAGTCCTACTGGATCAAGGCCCATCCTTGATTGTAATTTTACCTGGAATACCTCTGTAAAGAAACCATCACCCAATAAGCTCACGTTCTGAGCTACTAGGGATGAAGACTTCAACACAGAACTTTGAGGAGGAAGTAATTCAGCCTATAACTACCAGTTATAACATGTTGCTGTAATTCAAGCAAGCAATAAAGGGAATGAAAATTTTTTTCATTTTTTTGCTGTAATTCAAGCAAGGAATAAAGGGAATGTAATTTAATTACAAGGGATACTGAGGAAAAGAATAAATGATGTTGAAACTGTAAGTCAACAAGAGTGACAAACTGAATATGAAAACAAGATCAGCAGAAGGAAGCATTGAAGTTGACATCAACATTCTTTCCAAGGAGACTTGGAATATGGCAAAACCTTTAACTGAAAGAAGAAACATAAGAGAGAGAGCAAGTCACTGGACTTTAAAAAAGAAATTAAAAGGGTGCCTGGGTGGCTCAGTTGGTTAAGTGTCCGACTTTGGCTTAGGTCGTGATCTCATGGTTTGTGGGTTCGAGCCCCGTGTTGGGCTCTGTGCTGACAGCTAGCTCAAAGCTTGGAGCCTGCTTCAGATTCCGTGTCTCCCTCTCTCTCCGACCCTCCCCTGCTCACGCTCTCTCTCTCTCTCTCAGAAATAAATAAAACATTAAAAATTTTTTAAATAAATTATGGTTTGACGGGGGATAAGAGGTATGTGATGTCTGTGTTGATGTGGTGAATGTAAAGTGCATGCAGAACACTTAACTGGAGACATCAAGTGCACTATACAAATCTGGGGTCTGGAACTATGGAGTTAGAATTCTTATGTTCAACTCTCCTTTCTTCTTCAAGTTGTTTTTGGACAAAGTCCTTACTCTTCCTAAACTGCAGTTTCCTTTTTTTAAGTTTATTTACTTTTCTTTGAAGTGGGGTAGAATGGGAGAGGGAGGGAATCCCAAATAGGCTCCGCACTGTCAGCACAGAGCCCGAAGTGGAGCTCCAACCCACGAACTGTGGGATCATGACCTGAGCTGAAGTCAAGAGTTGGATGTTTGACCAACTGAGCCATTCATGTGCCCCAACTGCAGTTTTCTTATCTGTAAGATGTGGATGTTAGCAATGCAGTGGGTTTGTGGAGGGTTATAGTATAAGTAGAACAGTTTAGTGCCTGGCACTACACAAGTGTTTAATATTTGGTAGTTGTTATGATTGCTATTGCCACCCTGAACAATATTGGTATTAGGAATAGATTTGCATATCAGTAAATGGAGAGTGACATGGAAAAGTGATTTTATATCCCTGTATAACACAATAGAAGGGACATCAAAGGCTGAAAAGAAATCTCAGAAACAAGATATATCCCTTCTACCTTTGATAGAGGATAGTAAGAGAGACCAAAAGTAGGGTCTTGTCATCCTATGTTTGATGTATTTATTTGATCTCTATGCCCAAAATTACATACAGTTTATTATTATCCAGGTAAATAGTACAGTAAGTCTTTAAGAATTACTAATTTCTCTGAAAAACAGTGAAGCATTCTGTAAATCTCCAACTAATAACACTCTGGTTTTTTCCATACTAATAAAACTCCTGTTTTGTATTTAAATGCTGCCACCAAGACCCATTCATCACTGTGAGGGAAAGGTTGTAGTAAAAATTGAAAAGGACCTTCATATAAGAGCTCCTCTGTGTTAAGTAGTATTTCCTCTTCAATAAACACCCATCAGTTTTCAAAATCTTCCCTAGGAAAGGAGATACAAATTTTAACCTGTTAAGTATATACTTGCATTCATATGCACATTTTGTGAAAATTTCCAAACCTTCCTCTCTCTTGAGATTCACAAATAAAAGAGACCTAAGGAAGACTGGAAAGGTAAATGAAATGCTTTAAGAGCTGTAGTTCATTGCACACGTTTACAAAGAGTGGGCGGGAATGCGCATGTGTTAGATTGAACATTTGCCTGTTAAATAACAATGAAATTGAGAGTCAGCCTGCAGGAATTCAACAAAGATGCTTCTTTTCCTCAGTTTCAGCGCATAATTTAAAGTTTCTGTAGCATTAAAGTCTTAGAATCTTAGCCTTGCAAAAGATTTTAAAGCTAATTTTGCTCAACATCTTTTAAAGCTTGCCTGAATGGGAACTTGTAGTTAGAGCTTTTCAGAGGGAGGCAGGGAGAGTTGAGGGGAAGCAATTATTCACTTGACAAAACTGTGTTTTACTGACAAATAAATTACACACTGAGGGTGGTAGAAGCAGTTTGGAACAATCTGAGATGGAGTGATACAAGTTTAGAGCTGAGACAGTCCCGCAGGGAACACCCTGTCTCACCCCCACATTTTATTTATGAAGGAATCAAACTCTCAGAACTGAGGTGACATTTTTATGAAGTTGTAATGACTACATGGCACACTGGAACTGTACCTTCTGATTCTGAGATGAGGCTTCATTCCATTATACCATGCTGACCCAATTAAAGAATGACACGAAATTAAAAACAAGGTCATGATATACTGAATATATCTTGTTTCTGTGTTCCTAATCCAGTGGGGGAGGGAAGGATAAAGATCACAGTTTTCCTCTCCATCCACCACACAAACTAGGCACAGTATCATTGAAAGACTTGGCATAATCTTAAATATAAAATGGTCCAGCTTCCTGAAAAGGAGTCATAGTAAAGGGGAGAGTGGCTAGGCCCACTAAGCAAAGCAAAAAGAAGTCATTTTTTCCAGGCTGGTGCAGCTGTCATGATCCCTGGGGGAAGGAAGCAGAATGAGGAGGGAGAAGGTGGTAAGCTAGGAATGGAGAGAGAAGGAATCACAATCTTGCTAAATTAGATGTAGCTTTACTTCACACTTTGCAAACTTTAATTAAGATTACAGGCTGATTTCCAAACCGAGTCATGTGGGCCTGAAAAATGCTTCAGTTTTCTAGGCTCTCTGAAGGAAAAACAAAAACAAATATCAAATGAAACAAAATACACAGAGAACAACCACAGCCTAAGCAACACAGAACAATGTATACTGTTACACAACTTGATAAACTCAGTAAATATTGTTTTAAACGTGAACACCTGAGGACACCTGGCTGGCTCAGTCAGAAGAACATGCAACTCTGGATCTTGAGGTCATGAGTTCAAGCCTCATGTTGGGTATAGAGACTACTTAAAAATAAAATCTTAAAAGAAAAAAGTGAAAACCTGAAACTTGACCTATTTCTGCTCCATTGCATTTTTCAGATCTTTCCAGCATCCCCCGGCTTCTTCCCATCTAACTCTGGCTTTATTCTCTAACCTTGATTGATAGTGAACATATTTTTTATGGTATTGAAATTACTGAGTTTGAGAGAAAACAACTGCCACTTGTTTTGTTTTGGTTTTACCACAATCCATGTTCTGGTCTGTTTTGAATGTCAGAGAAGAGAATCAGCTGGTTCTGAGCACCCTCTCTCTGGTAAGTAACGTCATGGTCCTTCATATGGCCTGTTCCATCAGAGCTTTTTGTTTTAGTTTTTATTTTTAATTTTTTAATGTTTATTTGTTTTTGAGAGAGAGAGTGAGAGAGCAAGCAGGAGAGGGACAGAGAGAGAGGGAGACACAGAATCTGAAGCAGATTCCAGGCTCTGAGCTGTTAGCACTGAGCCTGATGCGGGGCTCAAACTCACGAGCCATGAGATCTTGACCTGAGCCGAAGTCAGATGTTTAACTGACTGAGCCACGCAGGTACCCTCCATTTGAGCTGCTTCACCCTATCATACTGATGAGAAAAATGAGGCAGAGTGAGTTTAGGTGACTTTAAATGACTATAAAGAAAAAGTTTTCAAACAGTCTGCCAACTGCAAAACCTAGTCTTTCCCTCACCCCATGAAATGTCAGTACCTCTGCTATGAGTGATTTACTGAAATGATCAGAGCTTTTGAATATATCTACTTGGATCCATATACATAGGCACAGTTTTTATGTTACTCTTTTAGAATTAGAAATTCTGGGATTTGCTATTTTTCATCCTAAAAGATAGGCAAATTGATGCCAAGCAAATCAGACAATTTCTTAATATGAGTTCTAGTATCAAGCTTATATTGATTGTTATCACATCAATTTTCAACACTTCTGTAATAATTTTATTGTAATTCAAGCATCGCTTTATAAACACCTCATCAGAATAATTTCATAAGCTTGTAGCTTAGAAAAATTTACATTTTACTTGTGTCATGTCTCCTGGGGTAGAGTTCAGAATAATGAGTTGTTCTACTTTTACTCTTTTTGAAAAATCAAGATGATGTAAACTTGGAAGCATGATATATCCATATTCTCTAAATCTGTGAGAATGTGGATCATTTCCTATATGTGTGGTATGGGTTTCTGTCATGCTACTATTTCATGTCTTCATGTCTCAGAATTTGAATTTAGAGTGCAACATAGTATTTTGTTTTGTTTTTTACTTATGAAAACAGTTTTGACTCTTGTATAGGATTCTCAGACCAATGCTAACCAAAGTTGTATATACTCAGGTAAGATGTCAGATAGGCTAAAGTTCTATAGAAGGGAGGGGGTCTTCTTACTTGCCATGACTATTTGGATTGCTCTCCCATTTAGTTCGTATTTCCCCATGTCCTCCAGCATTGCTGAACCAGAGGACTGTGTTAAGTGCCAAGGCCATCCGTTGGGGCATCTCTTTGTGTATCCTTGTGCCCAATTCAGATGATGCACAAGTGCAACAAATTTGGCCTAAGGAGAGCATGGAGACCAGGGGCTCAGACCCCTTCGGGATGTGAACCTGTGTCATGCTATCAGCTAAATTGCCAAGACCAGCAGAGGTGCTTGCTAGTGACCTTGAAGGGAAAGTCCCCTGAGACCGGGCAGTGAATTGTAGTTCATCCCAATAACCTTCTTCTTGTACATCTTCCCCAGGAAGAAAGAGCCAGTGGAATCTGGTATGATTGCTCTCATAACATGTATGAAAAAGCTGATATGGAAGGCAGAATGAGTGGTCTGTGGTGGATAAGGAGGTGTGCTACCTAAAGTCCCCAGCCATGACGATGCCATTAGCCACCATCCCCTTCTGAGATAGCTCGGGCTGCTACGAGAGGAAACAGCCCCAACCCCACCCCCCATGCGTCCACATCCATTGGCTGGTGAGCATATCTCCTGTATCATGTATACAACAATTTCTTTGATTAGAGTCCAATCACATCATTTATAAGCTAAAACTAAAATAAAACTGATGTCATTTTCTTCTCCTTTTTGCGCACTTTGAGGTCCAGCGGAACATCTTATTTCAATCTTATCCCATTTCTTTCTGACTTCTGCATCTGTGTTAGTCACTACACCATCTGTAACTCCTTCCCTAGCCACCCCCCACCTGCAGTTTAAGTCTGGTTAATTTAAATGTACTTTTCTTCACGCAATTTTATCTGATCCTCTGCATTGTAAGTGATGTTTTTGTCCATTTTCCTCCCTCGAATACATTTTATGTGTCTCTTTTTATGCCTATAATCAGATACTGCTTTAAACTAGTTCTTAAAATACTCGTTATTTACCTTCTGTTAATTTAAAAAATTTTTAAAGAGTACAAAGGCACTCTTATCTTTTGGGTTCTTGCTGAGTACTTTGAATGCTAGTAATTCAAAATGTTTGTGAAATATATTATTAAACAGTCTTAGAAACAATAAGAAATAAGTCAAGAGTGACCAAAAATGGGTTAAAAATAAGATTGTAAAAAAAAAAAAAGTAAAGTGACCACAAATGCTGGAACTCTGTTTTCCTGTGGTTTATATAATCCAGCCATTTGATTTAAGAAAAGCCCAGAAGAATCAGAGGGGCATTTCAGTTTGCCTTTGAGGAAAGTCCTACTCTTTCTCTTGTTGTATGATGTATGAGGTGGGCTTCTTTATTTTTTTCCCCTAAATATACTCCTTGTACAGACTTAGAGAAGACTCTCAGAAGTGGGATTTCCAAAAACAAAATCATAATTAAACTTTAAAATAAAAAAAAATCTAAATAGACAGTGTTCTGTGAGGAAAGAACTTGATGAGGCAGAGATGAAAGCTAACTTAAATTGTCAATTATCTCTGTTGCTATGCATTCAAATGATACCTAAGGTAAATTGTTTCTACTCTTTCAAAATCATTGCCTATTCCTGAAAAAAATCCTAGTCAAATGACTAATTCCTTAGTCAGATCTGTGAGACCTTTAACTTTTAATGCTATGCTATTTCGGCCTAAATACTAATTCTCGAATGAATATTTGGGGTCTAATGAAAAAACCAAGACATTTGTGAAATTTGTCATCTTTTGTTGGTTACTTCATGGAAGGATTATTGCATTAATTATAGTCACTATGTTAATTTAGATTATAGCATTATAATCTAACATATAATCTAATATATGGATGTTATATTAATCTGTAGGCATTATTTATACATTTTTCTTGTCCAAAAATATGTATTGTTTATAATAATCTACTCTGCCTGATAATGTGTATATGTGCAATACATAAGTATTTGGCACAGTAAAGTCCAAACCTCATATTTCTGTAATTCCTCTCCTCAAAGAGTTTAAAGCCATGCTGTATCCTGCCATCTCAATTCAAAACACATCATCTAATTAACTCTTATAGAAATACTGGCTGTCAGGAACAAAGATAAAAATAGTACATATATCACTGCTTTCCCACTTAGCCCATAGAAACAAAAATATTCTTTTCACCACCAACAATATTTTACTTCCCAACACAAATCTAACGATTGGGTACCCTGCTTTTCTGATAGTTGTCATCATCATCAGGGGAAAACCCTGAAAATAAAGTTGCCATCATTTTCTGGAAGAGCTTAGACTTAAAGCAATATATTCACTACCTTTCTTACTATAGTCCTTTGTAAATGATTATCTCCATATTGATTATTACAGCTGCACAGATGTTTGTAGGCAGAACTGGTTCTTATGAGTGTTGACAAATTTACTGTTGAGTTGCGGGTACAGAAATAAGATTCTATTGTTATAGTATCCAAAAGAAGATGTATGAGGAAGGGTTACATAGGGTTCAAAGGATTGAGGCATAATATTAGCGTAAAGAATACAGGGTTTCTTTCAGATGGAGGGAAGGTAGGCTCTGACCATTTCCAGCGGTCTTGACCTTGGTCTATTCACTCAGACCTTGGAGCTGTCTGTTCCATCTGTGCCATGGGGAGAGTTTATATGAAATGACTGATGTGTAGGGAGCACTCAACAAATTTTAGTTTCCTTCTCTTGACGGAGAGATACTTTAAAAAAAAAGTATTTTTGAGCTACCTGGGTGGTTCAGTCGGTTAAGCATCCAGCTCTTGATTTTGGCTCAGGCCATGATCTTGTGTTTCATGGGTTCAAGCTCACATTGGTCTCTGCCCTGGCAGCATGGAGCCTGCTTGGAATTCTCTCTCTCTCCCTCTCTCTCCCTCTCTCTCCGTCCCTTCCCCACTTGCATTATGTCCCTCCTTTTTCTTCCTCTCCCTTTCTCAAAAAAAATTAAACTTTTTTTAAAAAAGCTTTTACTTCTTTTGAGTAGGTGTTAGAAATATCAAATGATCAAAGGAATTTAAATTTTCCAGAGCATATTGGAAATTGTTTTACCATTCAGCGACCCACTCTCAGCAATCTTCTGACTGCAGCATTCTGTAAGAAGTTAATTTTGACATGACAGCATTTTCAAGAATTTCTCCTCATTTCCTATGCCCAACTTTAAACAGTGTAAAGTTTACTTGGTACCTATACCCCAGGAACCAAGGTGTTTTAAATGCCTTCAGTGGGGGAACATCCCTAGAGTAGTGGATGGAAGGTATTCCATACCAGAAGGACCCATAGATCCAAGCAGACTGACTTTAAAGCCACACTGCTGTCCACTCTGACAAATACAAAATTAAACCATTCATACTGGGTTTTCCCAGCATGAGATTTTGATTTTAGCTTCTTCTCACATGCTGTTTAATAGGCATTTGTTCACACTTCATTGTCTTTGATTTAGAAGGGTTTTCAGGGGCACCTGGGTGGCTCAGTCGGTTGAGCGTCTGACTTCTGCTCAGGTCATGATCTCACAGTTCATGAGCTCCAGCCCTGTGTCTGGCTCTGAGCTGTCAGCACAGATGGCTGTGCTGGAGCCTGCGTCAGATTCTGTATCTCCCTTTCCTTCTGCCCCTCTCCACTCACGTTGTGTCTCTCTCTCAAAAATAAATTATTTTTTTAAAAATTTGAAAAAAGAAGGGTTTTAGGAATTCAACTTACTAGAGAGTCATTTTAATTCTTTATTTCACATTGTCAATGACAGGCGAAAGCAAGCAGGGCTTGTCCCCATGATGCCATGTCCCCAGCTTCTCCAGAGACATTTCGGGGCTACTGCTCTCTTTCTGTCCCTGCAGAAAAGGGCTAGAAGAAGGGGAAGGAGATTTACATTTATTGACTGGAACTATGTGTCAGGTGCTGAACTGTGTGCTTAATGTGTTATTGACTAGAACAATTTATTCTCGGCCTATACTCAGATTAGCTTGGTCTGGTTTGTGATTTTAGAGATGAGAATGCTATTCCAATTTGTCTCATTACATATTCCTTCTGAGGACCAAAAAGGAATAGGGTAAGTTAAGTTGAACTTTGGAATAATGGATGTGATTAGGTCATTTTTAAATCCATTAAGAACTTGAACACATGAAATTTGGTTAACCGGCTCTACCAAGTAATATGAAAATTATTTTTTCTGATTCTTACGTAAATGTATGTTAACAAATATTGAGACAACACAGAAAAGCAAAAGGGAATTTTAAAATGTACTACTAGAAATGGCCACTATTAATATTTTGTTATATAACTCTCCATAGGATCTTATTTTACATATATATTATATATCATACATATAATGCCATAGCATAGAGATACAAATATAAACGATCATATTTCATATTTTTATTCAGTTTTTATATAAAAGTAATTCATTCTTTTCACAAATTCTTCATAGTCTTCATCCTGGAAGCAAATACTTTTCTATCTCCCAGATGAATTTACTATGTATATTCCAACAAGTTTCCCACATGAACATGAACAAATTTTTTTCTTTTAACATAAATGGCAGCATGCATTACACATGAGTCTGTGCCTCATGTTTTAAATGTCAGGTCTGTTCCTATCAGTGTCTACAGTATCTCCGCTGATTGATTTTGTATTGACAAACCCATGGATAGACATTTATATGTTATGGTGAAATTGTATTATAATCAGCATAATTTTCAAAGCTACACATCCAAAAAGAATCCATGTTTCAAATAAATTAGATTTAGTGTCAGAATCTATGTTTTTGGCCAATAAATTATGTTAATTCCAATTTTTTTCTTTTTGTAGCTTCTGGATATTACAGACTGATTTCTGGATATTTTACTTATTTGTTAACCTTAAGCCCAATACTTTATTTTCTAATATTTTCTAATTGATTATTTTTAACTGAGTTTATCATCTTATTAAAATTATAGTTTCTAATATTTCAGTCAATTTTCTTTGGCTTTCTAAGGATCATCCTCAGCTGAAAATAGTGACAATTTTTGCTTCCTCTTTTCTAGTCTCTATATTTCTTATGCATTTCTCTTATCAAATTGTATTGAAAATTTCCAGGAAAATATTAGATAAAAATGCCAGTAGTATTCATCTTTATTTTGTTTCTGGCTTCAATAGAAGCCATTATTTTTTAAAAGAAATTCTAATTGCCATCTATTAGGAGATAACAGCACATTGAACTTGGGGCACATATTACTCTTTTTTATATGATTATCTTATTTCTGTGTGATGGAATCTTTTCATATTAGATTAATCTTTCCAGTCCAAACAATTGGTTATTCTATCTCACTTCCTGAGACAGAAATTCCATTGGAAGTATCTTTTTGTTCAATGGTATAATTTGATAAAATTTCAACTTAGTAATAATTAGAGAATTAGGTGTCCAACTTAAAATAATTTTTTTTTGGAATAAAAGGCATCACTGCCTGGATCTCATACAAACACTCACTCAGTTGTCTTCTCCAACACTAATGCCCCATCAAAATAACTCATACATGTTTCTTTAGGTAAGTCAGAAATAACCTCACAAAGGGCTGTGAGCATACAAAATCATGATGCTCGCACTGCCACAAATGATCCTACTAAGCAGAAGATTAGAGTTCAGATGTACTTTGCATCCTAAACATTGCAAATTTACTCTAATTATGCACATTATTTCAAACATTTAAAATTTTAAAAATACAACATGCTGAATTATTGAGCTTAATTCCCTACCTCCTACAACAAACTAGTGAAAGACGTCTTATCTTTCTGTCTACAGAAGCTGTCAAATGAAAAAAAAAAATCAGCCCACTCCCTGGGGAACCAGTTGGTACACAGTGACTGGGGCCCCATGCTGACCATGCATTTCTCTAAGCATGACATAAATCAACTGCATACAACAGCAACTGTTTACTTAAGCTGTGCAGCCTCACAGGTAATTTGTGATGGAAGAGAAGAAAGCACATCTTCCTTCCCTGACTCTTCAATATACACTGTGCATACTGCCAAGTCAGAAGAAGAAAATCTGGAAGATATTATGTTCTACGGCTATGAAATTTTATTATTATCCCTTGGTTATTGCATACTTATAAAGTTACTTTTTGAGAGAATATGAACTATTCATTTGAAGTAAGACATCAAATGACATTTATCAAAGTGTTTGATTAAACCATGTTTTCAATGGTTATATGTAAGGATTAAAAAAAATAGTAGTTAAGCCCTCTTACCTGATAGGACAAAGATATGTGTTAAGGCCGAGCTTTCTAAAATGAACAATCTCTACACTGAAAAGTATCAGAAGAGAGAAAAATGCTTCCTACCAAAGTCTTGGACAGGAACACATGGGTCATTTTATTTAGACTTTTTGTTAAAAGAATTATTACTTTTTGTGTAAAATATCATTATTAAATCATGATGCCCTCACAAGTTCAAGTCATAGATATTTATACAATGCTGAAATACTATCCTATTAAAACTTACAGAGAAAAGAATATTCACCAATCACTCGGTTTATAACCTAACAGAATACACTAACATTGCCCTATTTCCTCCTATTTTGTTATTGTTATCTCTGGATACTTCAAATTAGTCTTGTAATATTTTCTGAACCTCTGATATTAAACAATCTGACATTAAAAGTTTGAATCCAGTTATTCACAAAATTTACATTTATGTTTTATATGTAATGCCTAAAACAAATATTCACAAAGGAGAGCTATTTGCATATACGTGAAAGACATCCTTTTTATGATACTAATATAAACTGTAATTTATTGAGATATAAAAGAAGCTAATAGCCTCAATATAATAATTCTATGAAAATGCTAAAACACTCAGAAAACCACTCAATATGCACTTGAACATTTAGCCCATTTCCTGTAATTGCTAGTCACTAGTGACTTTGAGGGTAAAAAGAATCAAGACTTTTGAATAAACAAATATTATATTTAGCCACTGGAAGTATAAACAGTGATGCACAGAGTGATGTAAATAACCCTTGGAAACAATTATTCTGTTCTCATGTTATCCTAGATCGCTTAAAGGAGAGAACGAGTTTTGAGTCAGCCACTTGACAATGGGTGAGGCACTGAACACATACAGACTTGTTTTCTCAGTTATAATATCTGTGTGTGTGTGTGTGTGTGTGTGTGTGTGTGTGTGTGTGTGTGTATCTGATGGAGCAACATTACTGAATAATCTGATCTCTTTCTAGTTCTAACCTTTCATGCCTGTGAGGCTGATTATACCTTTTTTTCCAGCTCTACATTTATCAAACTTGATCCATTTTGGATTCTTGCTTGTTCTACACACTCTAATCTGGCAACTGTATTCACTCTCACGATCCCAATTTTACCACCTAATCCTGAATTTATGATTCATATTCCTAACTGCTCCTGAATATTCCAATCAGGACGCTCATACAGCCATTCCTTTATTTATTCAACACACTGTTCCTTTTTCTTTTCTTTCTTTTTCTTTTATTTTGTATTTACTATATGCCAAGCCACAGGGACTAAATGGAAAGGAAGATTTAAAAAGGCGCCACTTTACAGGCTTTCAATTAGAGACTGAGTAAGTCACAGGGGTCAAAGTTACAGCATAGCGAATATAGTTAACGGTATCATGACAGCATTCTGTGGTGACAGACGGTAGCCACACGGCTTATGGGCATAGTAATGTATAGATTTGTTGAATTGCTAGGTTGTATACCTGAAACTAATGTAACATTATGTGTCAGCTGTGCTTCAATAAAAAAACTAAAAATGGTTATATCAAGAGGTGAAAAAAGGTGTCTACTTTAATAAAATCTACAATATTTTTTAAGTTTCTATTGTTCTAAAACAAATTTCCCTCTGAAATCTGTATTTCATCCTATCTTCCCATCACTTAATGAATGTCACCAAACCACATCTCAATTTATGACACTCCCTGAGACATGGAACCATGAAGGCTTTGGCCCCTCTCTTTACATTCAGCCTCCAAGCCTTAGGATTTTTATCTTAAAAATAATTCTCCTACATCACCGCCATTGCCTCAGGACACTCAAAATCTTTTATTCAACAAACCTACATTAAGCATCTAATTTGTCACTATTATTCTGCCTAAAGATTCACAAAGTCATTATGAAATTTCACTTCCACACATGTATCATTTCACATCTAAAACAAACTGAACCCTCAAGTCTCTCTCTAACCTTACCAAATGAATCATACTCTAAGTACTTTAGATGCTTAGTTTTCCAACATTAAAGATTCTAGGATTAGCCCAAGACACTCTTATACCTATCCAACCCAAACCATTTTAATAAAAGATTTATGTTTAAACATGCAAATTATACTGCAAACTATAAACCACAAAGAACAGAAACAATAAAAATGGATGAGCAAAATCTATGCAGTGTGGAGGATATAAAGGGTAAAATTTGCTGACGTGGGCTACTAATCAACTCCTATTACTCTTCTATATGTGTTTGTTGCTCATGATATTGTGTCTCAAATGCTACTGCCAAAGACCATTTTCAAATATAAGGAAAGATAGATTAAGGTATGTATCCATGTAAATGCATGGAAATTGGCTATTATATATTTTAAGTAGTTGACAGTCAATGATAACCTTGATGGGAGTCAAATGTGAAATGGAAAATCAAACGAGTTCTGCCTCGTCAGTACTCTAAACGTCATTTCATTTGAAAAGATCAAATAAGTAGTGCTCTTTTTATTTATTTCTCCATGTCTCTTAATTTTTTTGAAGTTTTATGTTCTTCTTTAAAATATCTGAAGTTTGAAAAACTTGAGGTTTGAAATTTTCTTTGAAAAATTCAGTACCCAAAGGAGTAACATTTTTTTGGCCCAGGGAGGAACTGAACTTAGTGATTTTTTCCCCCAGTTTCTGAAACTTTTCCTTATCCTTCCTCCTCTATCTCCTATGTGGCACAATGGTGGTCATGTTTCTCAAAGAACTAAATAAGGAAGCAGCTGATGGAGAAGAGACAGAAGGTAAGCAGGGAGGCAAGGCTGAGTTGCTGATTCTGAAGATAAATCCTTGAAAGTGCAAAACGAGCATTGTTGCCTGCCTCCGTCAGTGTGACCCTCATAGCAGAACTAGATGCATAAAATATGAGCACTTTGTTCATTTCAGAGTGTAAAGAATGGGGTAGACTCATCACTGTACATCACAATCTCTGTTTACCTATGATATCATTGGTAAAATTTCATGAACTTTAGATTTTTCCTAAATTCTGTCTCTAGTTTCTATCATCAGAATACATTAATGTCAGTTATGCAGGAAACACTTCACACCTGTATTCGAATATCACTGTCAAACCAAGAATATTTGCCTGAACATTTTGTAAGAATTTAAGATGTGCCAGGTATTGTTCTAAACACAGTAAATGGATTAATTGATTTAATCTTCAAATCAACATTACCAGTAGACTTTTTTGGTTTAATTTTTAGATCTAATATGTATACACAAACACACTGAGGTGCCCTGAGATTAAGCAATTTGCCCAAGGTCATGGAGCAAGGAACTATTGCAGGTAGGATCTGGGCCAGCAATCTGGCTCCAGAAGAAATGCTTAAAAGCTATTGAGTGGCTTGTTGGCTTATAGAATTCACCTTACAGATCTGGATTGGAAGTAGAAAATCAACCATACTGAGGAAATTTCACCTAATAGGGCCGTTTCATAAATAATCATAGTAAGTTCGTGGGATGGAGGAGAAGAAATAATTGGTCAGGAGCATTGAGAGACCACCGAAATCTAACTCATTATGGGGACTGCACTAAAAAGATTCAAGGACAAGATGAATTTCATAAATATTGGTAGCACTTTTCCTGGCACTTCTATTCTCTGTGCTCCTTTTCTGAATTAAAGCAGCTACAGACTCTGATCTTCTTTGATCTGATCAGATTTGCCCCCGCCTGGCATCTTTCTGGTTTGGTGTTTTTATAGGTGGTTTTGCAGGAGTAAAGTTGTTAGGCTCAAATCCAAGCTCAAATCAATTTCTTTCTTTGTAAAATAGTAATAGTACTGATATCTACAACAGTGTTGCTGGGGGATCAGTACAATATTTCAAGTAATGTTTGAATTTAATGTTTATTTATTTTAAAGGGAGCGAGAGACAGAGTGCGAGTGGGGGAGGAACAGAGAGAGAGAGAGAGAGGGAGACACAGAATCTGAAACAGGCTCCAAGCTCTGAGCTGTCAGCCCAGACCCTGACACAGGCCTCAAGCCCATGAACCCTGAGATCATGACTTGAGTCAAAGTCGACGCTTAACCGACTAAGCCACCCAGGTGCCCCTCCAAGTAATGTTTAGCATAGAGCCTGGCACAGAGTAAGTCGTGTCAGCTATTAGTATTGATCTTAATAGTCTTATTTCTTTTTCTTTCACAACTTTTTGCCTTGTCACCTGTTCTCTCTCTCCTGCTAGTTGCTGGATCATCTTCATAACGTTTAAACTAATGTTTAATTGATGATTATCAGTAGCTGAGGTCAACTATATTGAAGTATCTTCCTTGTTTATATGACAGTAATCTGCTATCTCAAGGGCAAATCTTTTGGGAAATAGCATAATGTTTCTTTAGACTGTTGGGTTAGGTTAGCCTTCATGTAAGGCAGTACTTCATGAGTCAATGCCGTTGGACAAACAAAAGGACACATTCTATTTTGAACCAGAAAAATTGTCTCATTGAGGTCTGAGATTAGACAGAGGAGAAGAAAGAGATAATAGCTCAGTAGTGCCTACTCTGTTTGGGGCTGGATAAACACGCTCACAGTCTCATCTCATATTCCCAATGATGGGTAAATGCATTACTCCCCTCATGTTACAGATGAAGACAATGAATTTGGAAATGATAAGTCATTTCCCCAAGTAGCACACTTCTGTATTTGACTAAAGTTTATGACCTTTCTATAGCTCAAAGCAGTATATCTGAGCAGACATCATTAAGACAATTCAAAATAGTTTGGTGACTCAGAATAGAGAATTCAATGAAACAAAAGGCACAGAAACCATCATTCAAATAACAATAAGCCCTTTGCAAACAGTAAAACTGGTTTTTCAGAGTGCCCTGAGCTGAAAATAAATAAAAAGAATTTGCAATTATCAAAATTTTGCATTCTAAATATATGTAATATGTTCTTCAGTCCTGAACTTATAGAATTATTGTAATGCTTTCATCTATTTGTGGGGAAATGATGGTCTGGATAACCAGAATCCAGAGTCCCTTCAAAACTACAAATGCCATCAGCATTTTCTCCTTTAAATTCACATTCTAGGGGCACCTGGGTGGCTGTCAGTAAAGCTTCCAACTTCAACTCACATCGTGATCTCATGGTTTGTTACTTCAAGCCCCACATCTGGCTTTCTGCTATCAGCTCAGAGCCCACTTCAGATCCTCTGTCCTCTTCTCTTTGCCCCTCCCCTACTCACTCTCACTCTCTCTCTCTTTCAAAAATGAATAAACATTAAATAAATTTAAATTTACAGTCTGTGTTTTCTTTCCCCTTTCAAGATCGTTCTTGTCATTAATTTTGTATTCCCTTTCTCTTCTCTTCTCCCACCCTTACCCCTGGATAAGCCCTACAAAACTTGTAAGGTCAATATTTAGAAATAAAAACAATATTCAGCCATGCTTTTCTACATTTTCCTAAGAAACAAGGCTTAATTAGAGCTTTAAAAATGTAACAGGAATTGTCCCCTCTAGAGTCAGAATTAATGTTTGTTAATCCTATGAAAGAATATAGAAAGCATTGCTCTCTTGTACCCAGTTTATTTAGTCTTGGGACCCAGCATTATTTTGCCTTCCCACCTTATCTTTTTTAGTTAGTATTGCTTATTCACTGCATATATTCTCCTATCAGATGATGCTTGCATATAAGGCATTAAAGGTCCTCACTTCTTATGAAGATACTTTTCTGTCAAGAGCATAGGTGTTTTCCAGGCACTGCCATGCACATAAAATTTGTTTACTGTCTTATGTTGTCTGCCCATGCTTAGCTTAGCTGTGTTAATCTTTTTGCCTCCAACTGGACAGTTAGTAGCTTCATTCATGCAACAAATATTTATTGACTGCTTCTATATACAAGGCACAGCAGAGCCTGACTGGACTATGGGTCCCCCAGCAGAATCCGGCACAAAGCTGGACATGTGGTAGTTGAGATATATGTAGTTACTTGGTTCACTGAAACTTAAAATTAAAATATGAAACCCAAGCAAACAATAGCCTATTTTCATAGCCACAGAGAATGGCTTAGCTAAAATTATCAATTTTGTCTATATCCAGGATATAAATCGAAGCCAGATTATATCAGTATTTTAAAACATTTAAAACAGTTTTTTTATAAGACAGGGTGAATTTATCTATACTTTTATCACAATTAACAGTCATAGATGCAGATTTAGAAATCAAATTAATAGTTATAAACTGTATACATTTCATAAATATGCAAGCCAATAAACATACATTCATTTATTCATTCAACAAGCATTTATAGCACTTATGAGCACCGAGCATGTGCTGTGGCACATATTAAGGAGAGAACAGAAAGGTGTATTCTTTGCTCTTGGGTATCTTAGATTCTATGGGAAGATGGCTATTCAAACAGAAAATTTCAGTGAACTGTCACAACTATCAATATAGAGAACTACAAGAGACTACGAAGGAGCAAGAGAAAAGATAAAGTTTTCTTCTTTATAATGGAGTGGAAATTCAAAACACAACAGATTAGCCAGTGCTGAGCTGATGCTCAATCTGATGACTAGAGGTTTGGAAGAGAGGCAAGGTGTGCAGTGGCTGCGGGGGAGGTGAGAGCATGAGAGACTCTCAGATGCAAGCGATATTACAGGCAGAGGCAGCAGCCATTTTTTTCCAAGGTGGGAGTGTTTTGTAAGTGGAGAAAGTAGCCAGAAGTGAAGTGGAACAGTGCAGGACGTGTAAAGTGGGCAGCCTTGAGAGCCAGGGTTGGAGCCTGAACATAATCTATGAATGGTGGAAAAACACGGAAGAATTTCAAGTGGAGACAGGGTATGACCCACTTTGAAAAAGCAGAGGAAGACTATCGAGGCGCCAAACCTGGAGGCTGGGAGGACCTGCTATGAACTGAATAGTACTAATAAATGTGGGTTCTCCTCTGGGCTGGGACTAAATCACAGTATCACTGTCTTATGAGTGTTTCCTTTCCTTCCTGCCTACCCCGCAAAACATGAAAAGGAAAACAAATAATTTATGTGTAGGTAGGTAGATAAAAGAGCCACAACGTAAAAGCTTTTTAAAACTACATCATTATCTCCAGCGGGTGATTACCAGGTATTTAAGAAAAACAAATCCTTGGAACTTTTTGCTTTTCTCTTAGACTTACACACACACACACACACACACACACACACACACACACACACACCACCGAGATTTCATTTGACAGTTTTTGAAATGTTATCTCTGCTTCTTCAGTATAATATTGCATGTGTGTGCGCGTGCGTGTGCATATATTTTCACTTACACATAGATTTTCTGGGGAAAAAATCAGCCATGTGAGAATAAAGCTTGTTTTTTGGTTTTGTTTCTGTTTGTTTGTTTTTGGTGTTTTCTTTGTAAGCCATACTAAATGAATTTGAAAATCTTGTGACTAGGAAGTTGTACCTAGTTGGCTACATTTGGCTTATTCCATAAGTGGTATATCAGTCAGTTTTCAGTTAAGAAAAAATCAGAGAACACTTTAAATACACCAAATAGAATGGTATCTGATGTAGAGATTAGTTATTTACAAGTCACAGCATAGCCTGTGTGGTCAGAGGTCAGACAAACCCATTTCTGGCTTCTAGGAAATCCGACCAGTTGCAGGAGTTTGAAGAAACCACTAGAGATGAGCTCACTGCCCGCAGCACTCAAGCAGGTGATTTGCAGAATGCCTGGCATCTGCTGACATATCACCCATTTGCTCTCACCTGAAGTACAGTGAGCACCCACCACTGTCAAAGGAAGAGAAATGGCTACTTCTCTTCACCTCTTAAGCTATACATACCTCTCAGTGGTGAAGCCTAAGCTAGCGATGTCAGGAAAGTCAGTCAAATGTAATTTCCAGGCTTCCTGCCCTTGCTACCAAAGGACATGTGTAGGAAAAATGAGAACCATTTTAAGATGACAGAAGACATGCTGGGTCACGTGAGTGTGCCATGTTGGGGATCAGACACATGGTGTTTGTTCACCCAAGTAACATTTTCTTACCTGTACAAAGAGAAGCTCAAGGCTCAGAGAGTGAGTAGATTCTAGTGAAGTTTGAACATTTAGTAAATACAAGAGTATAATAATCAACATAAATTATAGTAAAATGTAGTCACTCACTAACACTAATTTAAGAATTATTTCTGAATATTGCTGTCCAGCTTGAATATCTATAAATTTCATTTTTATCTTTTAACTTGAATACTTAAAAATACAAGTTGAATTTCACCTGAAAGAAATTTCTACTAATCTATCAGTCAAAAGAGGAATTGAGGGGTGTCTGGGTGACTCAGTCAGTTAAGCATCTGACTCTTAATTTCAGCTCAGGTCATGATCTCACGGTTTGTGAGATCAAGACCCGCACTGGGTTCTGCACTGACAGTGTGGAGCCTGCTTGGGATTTTCTTTGTCCCATTCCTCTGCCCTTCCCCGACTCATGCTTGCTCTCTCTCTCCTTCTCTCAAAATCAATAAATAAACTTAAAAAAATAAGGCATTAAACAAAATACCAATTATTTTGGAATTACATAAATATAATTTATGAAGAAACTATTGTATAATATAGGTACTCTATGCAAAAGACTATGTTTTTCAAAACTTATTTTGAAGTGTTTTGTTTCAAAATTTAGTTACTAGATATTGTCCATTTAGACCTGTTTTCTGATTGCTTTTTTACAAACCTGCGTAGTTAAATTGAACCGTAAGGACTTTATTAAAGATTAAATAGGTTCTCTAAAATTATTTTTCCTATACAGATAATTAGAAAATATTAAGTTTGCTTAACTTAATTAGAAATAAATCATACATTAATGGTATATTAGTATTTTTCTAGAAATTAGCTAATTATTTTTCTTATATTAAAAATGGAAGACATTTTTATCTAGATCATAAAACCACTAAGTAGCAATATAATATAAACTGTGACTAATATCATAAAGATAACTTTTATAAATATGATTCTAATTATGTCCCTCAGCATAGAACACAAAAGTGAATTTCTTATTATAGAAAGGAAGTAATTATAATGTAAAAACTGTAATGTTCCAATTGCCATAATAATAATAATAATCAATCTTAATTGCATGATGAAACTCAAATAATAATCTCTAAAATTTGTGTTCCATATAAATCTCACAATTAAAGTGCTTACTTTTCAGTATCATTTAAATAATAGGAATAAAATCTAAAAGGAATCAATTATATGTAAAATTCTAATCAAAATAATATAATTAAATAATTGTGTTACCTGTTCAAAGGACTGTTATAATAATAAAATGAAGTAATCAATGAATATTATTGTTATTAATCTTGCTACTAAATAGAGATTATTTAATGCTGCTTGGAATGTAAAGAAAATTACAAAATGTGTATCACTGATGTAATAAGAAAATGCTAATAAAATTAGAAAACAAATATTGATATGCTGTTTTTAATACTAAATCCTTTAACAAAATAGGTCTATTAACATTTCTGACTTCCTTTCATGACACAGGTTTATCGTACCTTATAATCAGAATCTTATCTACTTTGCTCATTGAATTAGTGGTTATGCCAACACAGGAACTCTACCAAGAACTGGAAATACTCAGGAGGTGTTTTTCAGTGCAAGCTTAAAAAATTAATATGAATATGTTCTATTGGAGCTTACAGATGAATGGTGGAGACAGGCATTGGTGAACTATTCAGACAAACAGCTCTGTCACAATTAATTGTGGAAATGGAAAATGGAGAGGTACAGTGCTCTTTCAGAATAAATAACATAGTGCTGTGACTCAAGCTTGAAGTCCAGAATGACATTTAAAATAAAATCTGAAATATTTATTATTAGGAGTTATGCAGACCAAAATAACAAAGATAGAAGGAAATAAAAGAGGATGTTGTTGGCAGTGACAAAGAGGCTAAGTGGAGAAAAATTCTGGTGCATTGGTACAATAGAGAAATAATAATAGTAATTATTAATAATAATAATAATAAATGTTACCTGCTATTTTGGGACTCACATTAGTAAGGTAACTACCCTAGGAGATGATCAATTAGTGATCAAGAAACAAAACAAACCTGTACAATATTAAGGTTTGGATTGGTTTCACACAGTCTGATGAAAACAAAACAAAACAAAACAAAAATCCATAAACTCAGGAAGCTATTCCTGGGTTTATTATTTGTTTTAATTTTTAACATGTGTATACAGATACTCGATGTTGAGTGTTTCTCAAAGTGGAATCCCAGAACCATATGAAAAACAATGAACAGAGAAGCTTATTAAAATGCATATTCCTGGACTTCCAGATGTCTTATTTGCACATACTGGAAGAGAATCTCTGAAGTGAAACATATAATTGCATTTTAATGCCCCTGATTATATTTATGCATGCTAAATATTTGAGAATCACAAATGTAGATGCAAGGGTATGCCTTTTACTTTTCCCATGCCCCTGCCACGATCAATAAAGAAATTATTTCTGCTTTTTTGCCACTTGAAGAAAGCTGGAATAAGCACTCTAGAATTCTCCATGACCTTTAATGTCTCCCTTCTACTGGAGGTCTATCTGATTGGTGAAATTAAGGTAAGTCTGACATTCATACAGTCCATTGACAAAAGGAAGAATGACTGCATTAAAATAAAATAGACATAAAAACGGCTCTCTCATTTTTCTTTCTCTTGAACTATCACTATCTTAAGCAGAACAATTTCTCTCCTCTTCAGCATTCACGTGATAAACTCACCAAAGTAGGACCTCTTCCTCCATGGAAAAGTTTGCAATATCTGGGGGAAAGGTGTTCAAATTCACTTTACAGACAGGCATAAGAGGCAATGCCACATCTAATCCAGGTTCATCAGAAATTTTTGTATTACAGGTAGTAAAGCTGTTAATTTTACTTGCCACCTTGCAACTTGGTCAGAGCCCAGGATATGACAGATGAAGGACTGGTACTCTAAAACTTCCAACACAGATTAAAAATCTCTATAACTGCTAGGGATTTTACTTTCAAAAAAAGAAGAGTACATGACACTTTACTAAACCCTATGACTGTATTTAATCAAGTTTATTTATTAAGTTAATACAGTGAATATACAATCCCCGCTATTAACCCTTAGTACAATTAAAATATCAAGTACTCCAGGGCGCCTGGGTGGTTCAGTCGGTTAAGCGTCTGACTTCAGCTCAGGTCATGATCTCACAGTTAGTGGGTTCAAGCCCCACATTGGGCTCTGTGCTGACAGCTAGCTCAGAGCCTGGAGCTTCAAATTCTTTGTTTCCCTCTCTCTCTGCCCCTCCCCCACTAATGCTCTGTCTGTCTCTCAAAAATGAATAAGCATTAAAAAAATTTAAAAAGTATCAAGTACCCCTAGGGTGCCTGGGTGTCTCAGTCAGTTGAGTGTCCGACTTCCATACGAGTCATGATCTCAGAGTTCATAAATTTGAGCATCATGTCAGGCTTTGTCTGACAGCACAGAGCCTGCTTCAGATTCTCTATCTGCTTTTCTCTCTCTGTCCCTTCCCCACTTACATGCTCTTTCTCTCTCTCTCAAAAACAAATAAACATTAAAAAATTTAAAAATAATAAAGTGCCCCTCACACATATATGTTATGTTATGCCCCCTCTTTAACCAGTTTGGAAATGGAAGGGAGGAAATAATTAGGGAAATAATTAAAAACAATTTTGCATCGCTGAAAGCCATGGGTTTCCAGACTGAAAGGTCCAGAGAGTGGCTAGATACAAACATCTTGGCTTAAGGTCCATAATTTTAAGATTTTAGATTACTGAGGTAATGAGAGGACTATGCAAGCTTCCAGAAGGCTGGGGAAAAACAGCTCACATACAAAGGATGAAGAATCAGAGTGTTTTCTAACTTTTCAACAACTCTAGGACCTAAAAGGTAAGGGAGTAATGTTTTTACAATCTGGAAGATGATCTGCAACCTAAAACTATGTGTAGCCAGACTATCAATCAAGTGTGAGGGTAAATCAAACAATGCAGGGTCTCCCATGTTCTTAACTCCCGTAAAACCTTTCTTTGTAAAGCTACTGGAGAATGTTCTCCAGCAAATAAATGGAGTAAATCCATAAGTAACAAGACTCTGAGTACATAAAGCAGAAATACTGATGCAGGTAAAGAGAGGATAACGGTAAAGGAAAATCATGGAACTGTTAACAGTGGATCACATGTGCAAGGCAATTATCCTAGATAAAAGATCTCCAAGATGGATGTCTCCAAGAAAAAGGAAAATTGAAGCAGTAAGTCACCTAATATGATTGGCTTAGGGGAAAATGGTGCTGAAAGCTCTTGCTTTGTGTAGAAAGAATTAGAAACAGGTACCAGGAAATTAAGCAAAGAGGAAAACAAAGCAAATATTAAATCCTAAAAAAAAAAAAGCATGATCACAATACATTACACATAGTCACATAATCACAATCCATTACAACCCTCATCTGTGAACAACATTTTCATGAGCATAAATTGTAACACCAGATATCAATATATTAAAATTTTCAGGGATGAGGGAGGAGCACAAGATAGGAGAGTAGGTGAATGGACTCAATCATTATACTGTAATGAGAAAACATGAATATCTAAAATTGATAAATCAAAAATATAAATATATTAGTATTTAAAAATACAATGACATGGGGGACCTGGGTGACTCAGTCAGTTAAGCATCTGACTGGATCTCAGCTCAGATCATGATTTCACAGTTTGTGAGTTCGAGACCAGCATTGGACTCTGCACTGGCAGCACAAAGCCTGGTTGGGATTCTGTCTCTCCCTCTCTCTGCCCCTCCTTCTCTATTTCTCTCAATCTCTCTCTCTTCCTCTCTCAAAATAAACAGATAAACTTAAAAAAAAAAAACTTTAAGAATACAGTGATGTATAAGTGCCAGAATATGGAGTTCAAGTTTGAAGGTGATTGTTCCTGAGATGGATGAAGGATGAAAGAGGGAAAGTTCCTGCAGGTAACTATGCTATAAGTGTTTTGGTAACATTTCCATTATTAAACTATGTTCATGTATTACTTTGGGAAAAAAAATTTTTCATAAAAATAATTTTAAGGGTTTAACTAATATGCAATAATATTATTAAATATAAAATGCTTAAAATTGAGAATACTCTCATAATAAATGAAGAAAAAAGAAAAATATTTCTCCCCCAACAATTAACAAAGTTTAAAAAGAAAAATGAATGAAGAGTGTCGAGATTTGATGAGGATATGAGGAAAGGTTGGTGAGGATATGAAATGTTCTGGAAGACAATTTAACAAAGTATCTCAGGAATCCATGTTGTGCACTTTTCTGGACTGCAGAAACTTTGCTTTTATCTCCTGACCTAGGAGAATAAATGGACAGCTATGTAAAAGTCAAAGACAGTCATTGTTGTTTATGATTGTAACCACAGCCTAATAATCCATTACAGAAGACTGGACAAATCAAATCTTTGCTAAAATAATATCTTCTTCTTGAGGCAGATAATAGCAGACTGATTAAAATGGAAACTCTCATCCTCCTTAGCTAGTCTTTTAAAAATTTCTGCACAGCACTTATCTACATCTGACATACATGGTTTAACTGACATAGTTTACTTAGTCCTTTACTTACGGTCGCCTCTTCCCTCTGGGAGGTAAGCTTCATGAGGATAGGGATGTTTAAAAATTCATAATTGTATCAAGAACACCTAATGGTATTGTAACAATGTACTATTTGCTTAATGAATATTTTTATTAATAGAATAAAATGTGGATGTTATTTTATGACGTAGAATTAAGTTTATAGGTCTGGAGTTATATTTATTATATATTAAGCAAGAAAAGAAGAGTACATAGCATTATATAGGATATAATTTGACTTCAATAAGATTGCAAATATTTGTGTGCATAGAAAAAGAAGAGAATCAGATACATTAATGTATTTTATGTATTTCCATTTTGCCTATTTTCATTTCCTGAACTTTTTTCTAAGGAACATGTATTATATATGCAGTGAAAAATAAAAACCAACTCATGTTTAATTCATAAGACAACCATTATGAATCTAGGTATTTTTAGGAATGACAATGAAGTACTTTACTCTCTTTCCATAATGCCTCTGTAAAGCAGATTCCAAGATTTAGCAAGTATAACACCTTGACTGCTCAAGCACTTTACCCTCCCAGAGACCGGAAGCAATTGCTCTGGTAGGCAATGTTATTGGCTGACAACAACTTCACAGTGACTACCAATTACCAGGGATGAGGTTAATAAAACAAAAATCAAAGTCCATAGTCATATTCTGGGCAGCAGAAGAATAAGAGCAATTTTCTGACTAAAAGCTCCTCTGCCATCTCATAACTGGCTTTGGCTACACTGTATTCAGCTACTCTTAATGGGACCTTCTGATCTCTGAATTCAAGCATCTAAGAACTCAAAACTCTTCTGAGAAGACAGTTTGGAGTGTGATTTAAGAGTTAGGACCTAATTCTCTGGTTTCAAATTCCAGCTTTGCTGCTTACTAGCCATGTGTTGACTTGGAGCAATTTGTATGAATTCACTGAGCCTCAGTCTTTCTCAACTGTGAGGCCAGCACCACGTTTTAGCAAGACTCTTTATAATATTAATTATATTTACTCATATATATGAATGTATGTTCATATTAGCATTTACAGATACATATTAATGTGTATTATATATAATTTTTAAAAATATAATTCATTGTCAAGTTAGTTAACACACAATGTATACAGTGTACTCTTGGCTTCAGGAGTAGATTCCCATCATCTACTCCTGGGAATCTTCATCACTTACATACAACACCCAGTGCTCATCGCAAGTGTCCTCCTCAATGCCCATCAGCCATTCCTCCCCTCCATCTACCCTTCAATCCTCAGTTTGTTCTCTGTATTTAAGAGTCTCTTATGGTTTGCCTCCCTCTCTGTTTGAAACTATTTTTTTCTCCTTCCCTTCCCCCATAGCCTTCTGTTAAGTTTCTCAAGTTTCACATATGAGTGAAAACATCGTCTGTTTTCATATGACATCTATCTTTCTCTGACTGACTTATTTCACTTTGCATAATACCTTCCAGTTCCATCCACATTGTTGCAAATGGCATGATTTCATTCTTTCTCATTGACAAGTAGTATTCCATTATATATATAAACCACACCTTCTTTATCTATTCATCAGTTGATAGACATTTAGGTTCTTTCCATAATTTGGCTATTGTTGAAAGTACTGCTATAAACATTGGGGTACATGTGCCCCTATGAATCAGCACTCCTGTATCCTTTGGATAAATTCCTAGTAGTGCTATTGCTAGGTCCGTAGGGAAATTCTATTTTTATTTTTTTGAGGAACCTTCACCCTGTTTTCCAGAGTTGCTGTACAGGTTTGCATTCCCACCGACAGGGCAATAGGTTTCCCATTTCTCCATATCCTTACCAACATCTGTTATTTCATGAGTTGTTAATTTTAGCTACTCTGACTGGTGTGAGGTGGTATCTCAATGTGGTTTTGATTTGTATTTTCCTGATGATGAGTGATGTTGAGCATCTTTTCATGGGCCTGTTGGCCATCTGGATGCTTTTGGAAAAGTGTCTATTCTGTCTTTTGCCCATTTCTTCACTGGATTATTTGTTTTTTGGGTGTTGTTTGAAAAGTTCTTTACAGATTTTGGATACTAACCCTTTATCCAATATGTCATTTGGAAAGATCTTCTACCATTCTGTCAGTTGCCTTTTAGTTTTGTTGGTTGTTTCCTTTGCTGTGCAAACATTTTTTTTTTATCTTGATGAGATCCCAATAGTTCATTTTTGCTTTTATTTTCCTTGCCTCTGGAGACCTGTTGAGTAAAAACTTGCTGTGGCTAAGGTCAAAGAGGTTGTTGCCTGTTTTCATTCTTCATGTTGTGGTCCAGTTCTCCAAGCACCATTTGCTAAAGAGACTGTCTTTATTCCATTGGATACTCTTTCCTGCTTTGTCAAAGATTAGCTGACCATATATTTATGGGTCCATTTTTAGGTTCTCTATTCTATTCCATTGGTCTGTATGTCTGTTTTCGTGTCAATACTGTATTGTCATGATGATTATAGCTTTGTAGTAGAGGCTAAAGTCTGGGATCATGATGGCTTCAGCTTTGGTTTTCTTTTTCAACATCGCTTTGGCTATTTGGGGTCTTTTGTAGTTCCATACGAATTTTAGGATTGTTTGTTCTAGCTTTGAGAAGAATGCTGCTGCAATTTTGATTGGAATTGCATTAAGTGTGTAGATTGCCTTGGTCAGTATTGACATTTTAACAATATTCTTCCAATCCATGAGCATGAAATGTTTTTCCATTTTGTGGTGTCTTCTTCAATTCTTTCATAAGTTTTCTATAGTTTTCAACATACAGATCTTTTACCTTTTTGGTTAGGTTTACTACTAGATATTGTATGGTTCTTGGTGCAATTATAAATGGGATTGATTTCTTGATCACTCTTCTGTTGCTTCATTATTTCTATTTCTATTGCTTCATTATTGGTGTATAGAAATGCAACCAATTTCTACACATTGATTTTGTATCCTGCGACTGTGCTGAATTCACACATCAGTTCCAGCACCTTTTTGGTGGAGTCTTTTGGGTTTTTCATGTAGAGTATCATATCATCTGCCAGAAGTGTACGTTTGACTTCTTCCTTGCCAATTTGGATGTTTTTTATTTCACTTTCTTGTCTGATTGCTGAAGCTAAGTGTTCCAACACTGTGTTAAAGAACAGTGGTGAGAGTGGACATCCCTGTCGTGTTCCTGGTCTCAGAAGGAAAGCTCTCAATTTTTCTTTGTTGAGGATGATATTAGCTGTGGACCCTTCCTATATGGCTTTTATGATGTTAAAATATGTTCCTTCTATCCTGATTTTCTTGAGGGTTTTTATTTAGAAAGTATGCTGTATTTTGTCAAATGTTTTTTTCTGCATCTATTGACAGGATCATATATTTCTTATCTTTTCTTCTATTAATGTGATGTATCAATGTGATGTTCATTGATTTGTGAATATTGAACAAGCCCTGCAGCCCAGGAATGAGTCCAACTTGATCACAGTGAATAATTCTTTTAATATACTATTGAATTCTATTTGCTAGTATCTTGCTGAGAATTCTTGCATCCATGTTTATCAAGGATTTTGGTCTGTAAATCTCCTTTTTAGTGGGGTCTCTGTCTGGTTTGGGAATCAAGGTAATGTTGGCTTCATAGAATGAGTCTGGAAGCTTTCTTTCCATTTCTAGTCTTGGAATAGCTTGAGAAAAAATAGCTATTAACTCTGGCTTTAAATACCTGGTAAAAATTCCCCTGGAAAACAATCTGGCCCAGGACTCTTATTTGTTGGGAGACTTTTGATAATTGATTCAATTTCTTCACTGGTTATGGGTCTGTTCAAATTTTCTATTTCTTCCTGTTTGAATTTTGGTAGTGTGTGGTTGTTTAGGAATCTGTTCATTTCTTCCAGATTGTTCAGTTCTTTGACATATAATTTTTCATAGTATTCCCCAATAATTGTTTGTATTTATGTGATGTTGGTTGTGATCTCTCCTCATTTTTTTAAATTAAATGTTCATTTATTTGGCAGAGAGAGAGAGAGAGAGAGAAAGCAAAGTAGGGAGGGCAGAGAGAGAGGGAGAAACAGAATTCAAAGCAAGCTCCAGGCTCTGCACTGTCAGCACAGAGCCTGATGAGGAGCTTGAACTCACAAACCATGAGATCATGACCTGAGCTGAACTCAGATATTTAACCAACTGAATCACCCAGGCACCCTGTGATCTCTCCCTCTTTTATTCACGATTTTATCTATTTGGGTTCTTTCTCTTTTCTGTTTGAGAAGTCTGGCTAGGGGTTTATCAATTTTGTTTATTCTTTCAAAAAACCAGCTCCTAGATTCATTGATCTATTCTACTGTTTTTTGGATTCTACATTGTTTATTTCTGCTCTAATCTTTATTATTCCTCTTCTTCTGCTGGCTTTGGGGTTTCATTCTGCTTCTAGTTCCTTTAGGTGTGAGGTTACCTTCTGTATTTGGGATTTTTCTTGTTTCCTGAGATAGGCCTGGATTACAATGTACTTTCCTCTTAGGACTGTGTTTGATGCATTCCAAAGGGTTGGACTATCATATTTTCATTTGCATTTGCATCCATATATTTTTTATTTTCTTCTTTAATTTCTTGGTTGACTATTCATTCTTTAGTAGGATGTTCTTTAACCTCCATGCATTTGGAAGCTTTCTAAAATTTTTCTTGTGATTGATTTCAAGTTTCATAGCATTGTGATGTGAAAATATGCGTGGTATGATCTCAATCTTTTTATATTTATTAAAGGCTATTTTCGACCCAGTATGTAATCTATTTTGGAGAATGTTCCATTTACACTAGAGAAAAATGTGTATTCTGCCACTTGTGGATGAAAAGTTCTGAATATATCTGTCAAGTCCATCTGGTCCAGTGTATCACTCAAGGCCACTGTTTATTTATTAATTTTTTTGCCTAGATGATCTGTCCATTGCTGTAAGTGGAAGATTAAAGTCACCTACAATTATCGTATTATTATCAATAAGAATTGCTTATGTTTGCGATTAATTGATTTATATACTTGGTTTCCATCAAGTTTGGGGCATAAATATTTATAATTGTTATCTCTTCTTGATGGATAGACCCCTTAATCATGATACAATTCCTTTCTTCATCTCTTGTTACAATCTTTAGTTTAAAAACTAGTTTGTCTGATATAAGTATGGCTACTCCAGCTCTCTTCTGACTTCCAGTAGCATGCTAGATGGTATTCCATTCCCTTGCCTTCAATCTGCAGGTATCCTCAGGTCTAAAATGAGTGTTTTGTAGACAGCCTATAGATGAATCTTTTTGTAAACCTATTCTGATACCTTATGTCTTTTGATTGGGGCATTTAGTCCACTTACATTCAGAGTAATTACCGAAGATATGGATTCAGTGTCATTGTGTTATCTCTATTTTTCCGGCTTGTGATGATGTCTCTTGTCCTTTGGAGTCTGCAGCATTCTGCTGACAGAGTTACCCTTGGGATCTCCTACAAGACTGGTTTAGTGGTCATGAACTCTTCAGTTTTTGTTTGATTGGGAAAGCCTTTATTTCTCCTATTCTGAATGAGAGCCTTGCTGGATAAAGTATCCTTGGCTGAGTATTTTTCCTATTCAGCACATTGAATACTTCCTACCACTCCCTTCTGGCCTTCCATGTTTCAGTGGACAGGTCTGCTACCATGCTTACGTATCTACCCTTGTAGGTTAAGGCCCGTTTTTTCCTAGCTGCATTCAGAATTCTCTCTTTATCTTTGTATTTTGCCATTTTCACTACAATATGCCATGGCAATGACCTATTCTTGTTGATTCTGAAAGGAGTTCTCTGTGCCTCCTGGACTTGGATATCTGCTTCCTTCCCCAGAGTAGAGAAGGTTTCAGCTATAATTTGATATAAACCTTCTGCTCCTTTCTCTCTCTTCTTCTGGAACTCCCAGAATGATTATGTTTCACTGAACCTCTTAGGTCTCTAATAATTCTACCCACATGGCTTAGTATTTTCCTATCTCTCTTTTTTTCAGCTTCATCATTTTCCATAATTTCATCTTCTGTTTTATTTATTCTCCCCTCTGCTTCCTCCATCCTTACTGTCATTGCATCTAATTTGTTTTTCATCTCATTTACAGCATTTAATTCATTGTGACTATTTCTTGGGTCCTTGATCTCAGAAGCAATAGATTCTCGGCTGTCTTCTATGCTTTTTTCAAGCCCAGCTATTAGTCTTGTGACTATTATTCTAAATTCTTGATCATATATATTGCTTATATCTGTTTTGAGAAATTATATGGCTGTCATTTCTTCATGGAATTTCTTTCGAGGAAAATTTGTCCATTTCATCATTTTGGCTAGTTTTCTGTCTTTTAAGTGCTTTAATAGATTGTTATGTGTTCTGAACCTGTAAGTACTACTATATTAAAAAGGGGCCGTATACTGTCCAGAGCCTGGGACTTCAGGAGGTGTTTTTCGGATGTGTTGCATGCTCTCTGTTGTTGTGACTCTGGCTGTTTTATCTCCCTACTCATAGTGGTGGTTTGGACCTTCCACCAGGTGTGCTTTGATTTGTTTATTGAAGTAATTGTCTGTCCTGCCAATCTGTCCCCGTGGTCCCCTGGAGATGTTTCTTTCACTCTGTAGTCCAGATTCCTGGAATTCCAAGTCGTTTGGCCTCAAAACTGTTGTGTTTGAAGAATGAGGGAACTTTGGGCCCCTCTACTTTTCTACCATGTTGACTACTCCTCCATATGTGTGTGTGTGTGTGTGTGTGTGTGTGTAACTTTAATGTAAATAGCATTTATTATTTCTAACCACATTAGATACCAACAGTTAGCCAATGGGTTCCCATTCATTTGGATGATCTAGGACAAATATTAATGTTTCATGAGGAAATGGGTACAAATATTAAGGTGTAATAAAACCAAAAATATTTTTTTTTCTGAAACAAGAGAAATTATTCACAAAGAAAATAATAGTACCAAGAAGGTAGAGTGAGAAAGGGCAAACAGGTATCAATTATCCAAAAGGACAGATGTAGGATGGTTTGGAATTTGCATTAAGATGTCGAAAATGGCAAAAAGAGAGAGTTTGGAGGAAAGATGTTGATAGTGTTGAGATGGTAAACAAAATTTTAAGATATTTTGACTTTTACTTAATGAAAAAACAAAAATTGGAGAATTTTTTTTTCTGGGACTATTTTTCTAAATTGCCACCACACACAGGTTGAGTTATGTGGGTTACACAGACCTTAAGGCAGAGACAACATTTCTGGTAATGAAGTACCAGCTGAGAATTTCTTCCTTCTGGGGTGTGTATCCTGCTTCTAACCCAACAAATCAATAGAAACAACCAAGCAGTAGGGACAGTATGTTTCTTCACAGCATGTTTGTTTTTGAGTCTGATTTCAGCCTTCCATGTTCTCTGTGCTTTTGGATAGGTTGATTTATTTTTCCCATCCCCATGGCCTCAGTCTCAAATTGTCATTGAAAGAAGGATTGGGAATGTCACCCGAAACAGTTGTGCTCACTATGCATTCCACATAGCAGGCTGACACTAAATTACCATTTTGTAATATGTATCTGGGCAAGCATTATGACTGCCACTTTCTAACTTGTAGATACTGGTTTTTACTTCGAAAGAATAACTTTTTTTTTTCTGATTTCTCACCAGAAAGTAATTTGTTTTAGCTTGAACAGGAAACATTATGGCTTCTGCTCTGTTTTCTGGAGATTTATTGGAAGCTCTAACATTACCTATAACATTTCTTAACATCTTCATACTATGTAAAATACATTTTCTGGGAAGGACTAAGGCCAGATATGATCAATATTCTATTCACTATTCTGAAAGCAAAGATGGGAATTCTTTGAGGAAACCTGCTACTGGAAAACTCTAAATATTGCTGGGGGTTAGTGAAAGGAGCATAGTAACTGCTACCAAAATACTGAAGTTTATAGGAAAGTTTTTTAAACTTTATAAACCAATTGGTTTAAAGGTACAATTATATTAAAGAGAAACTAATAGTTAACCTTCACGAAGGTTGTGAAGGTGATTAAATGAAAAATGTATTTAATGGTGTCCATTATTGTGATACACAGTTTTCACTCTACCTACATCTGTTTGGCACTCAACATATCTATGTATGCTTACTCAACTACTTTCAACTGTTAGTACTACCATTTGGCCTAGATGATTCCTATGACCACCAGAGTCTTTAGGAGAAGCTCTCAGTAATTTGGTAGAAAAAGGTGATGTTACATAGCTCTAGACTTGGCCACTCCAGTGCTTACACAAAGAATCCATGAATGGAATAACCATGATAGAAGAGATTAAGACTATGTGTGGGCCAGCTGCATCGGCTAGCTTTCACCAAGGCAGATTTAGCTACTACTACTTTTAAACGTATGACCCCTCAGTGGTAGCAGAGACTGACAGAAAATCTTGGTAAGGTACTATTCCTCGAAGAGCCAACCCAGCCCCTAGGTGACACATTGCTTTGACTGAAATTCTCCATCTAAATGGGGGGGAAGGCAGCAATTCATATTTAGCAAGATTTAGAATCTTCCATATGTGAGTTTGCCATCCCTTTTCAGTCTCTCAGCCAGCATTACTACATAAGTGCTCACAGAGTATTTAACTTATCATTATGGGATCCTGTGTAACATTGCCTTGACCAAAGGACCTACATTATAGTGAAAGATGTGCAAAAATGTGCAACCACAGAAGCTGTTGGTTTTCTGAATATACTATATCATCCAGAAGCAACTGGCATGATAGGAAATTGAATGGCTTCTTAAAGGTGTAACTATAAGTAACAGGCTGGGAAGAGTGACACCGTAGTCAGGACACTTTTTTCAAGATATGATATACATTTTGAAGTAGTAACAATTATGCAGTGCCATGATCCTAAAAGCTATTGGATCCAATGATCAAGGACTAGAAATACAAGTAGTCTCATTGAATTAATGTGGATTCCTCCAGATACTGAAACCATGGCAAGGATCCCAAAGCAAGTAATTTATTGGAAAGGCAAAGGGCCCCTAGTAAGCATGTAAGGAAGTGTAATATAGAGAAGGAAAGGAGCCAGTAAATGCTGTGGGGTTTTTATCATGAATATTAGGCTTGCATCTCGTAGAAAAACTATGAGCTCACTTAAACCTCAGGAGTAAGAGGTATTGAATTTTTTAGATAATTCCAGTCAGTAACTTATCAGGGACTTCTCCTAGAGGCTTTAATTAATATCCTGGTATTCAGGCAAAAGAAACAAGCTGGAAGTCAGGCTAAGCCCTGGAGTATTCAGGGTAACTATAGGTCAGGCATAAATTGCATCATTATAACCTCTCATCCTTACTCCCTGTTGCCCACTTAGGGAACTTATGATTCCTATTTGTTCAACTTTAGGATCCGCCAGATTAAAAATTCTGGTTTCTAGTCAGGGAAACTTCTTTTTTTTTTTTAAATTTTTAATGGTTATTTCTTTTAGAAGGAGAGAGAGACAGACCATGAGCGAGGGAGGGGCAGAGGGAACAGGAGACATAGAATCTGAAGTAGACTCCAGGCTATGAGCTGTCTGCACAGAGCTCAACAGGGGGCTCGAACTCACAAACCATAAGATCATGGCCTGAGCTGAAGTCGGATGCTCAACCGACTGAGCCACCCAGGCACCCTCTAGTCGGGGAAACTTCTATCAGATGATACATTATGATTTCCACCTATTCTGGTGCCATAGCCATTTAGTCATTCATGGTTCTTTTTACCAGTAGATCTTGAATTAAAAAGGAAATTATGATATGGCAGTGGTAATTGATCCTGTTTTTCAGAAGAAGAATAGCCTTTATATAATGGTACTAAGGAAGAGGATGTCTAGAACTCAGGAAAGTCACTAGGGCAGCTCTTGATGCTTTCATGCCTTGTAATAGCCATGAATGGACAATGTTAGCAATTACGAACTGACAAGGACATGGTAATTAGGTGTTCAAACCCTTCAGTGATTTCCACATTAAGGAAGAAGCCTAGCCCACAAAAGTGATGCGTGAACTAGTAACAGTTATGGAATCTAGAATGGCTGGCAGAGGAGGCAAAGAATATGATTATGGCCTTAGACCCAGCGTAAGGAATGAGGAGTGTGCTTGTTATATATTGGTTTTTGTTGTTGCTCTTTTTGTTGTTGTATGGGTAGATGAGAGAGAAATACAAGAAATTATAGTGTAAGTACTGAAGTGTGTAGTATAGATACAAATTGACAGAGGTTACAAAAAGGAAAATGTTAATGTGGTTGGAATAAGTTTTACTTTATTAATATAGAAAATATTACCAGATAAGCCTTTAAGTAGCACCATTAACACATTAGCTGTTTTACTAACTGGTTAATATCAAACCTTTACATAATGTATATTTAACAAATATAATTATGCTTGATATATCTGAAATGGCTGGAGAGGTGTCCACTGGTATGAATAAGTAAGTTAAGAGATTGTCTTAAGCTACAGAAAAAAAAAATAAACATCATATTTTCTCTTTTCATGTACTCTACCACTATCTTACTGTTAATAATCCTCAGGTGTTACAAAATATCTTAACTTCAAATTTTCTTCTCTGAAATTGGTATAGGATTCCTAGTAACCAAGCAAAATATATGTTGAACTTTTCATTATAAATTGGTGTTTAAGACATATTCTTTTATGGAATGGGTCACTTTAAAATATTTTGCAGCTTTAAAGACTCCCCTCTTATGAATTCTTCATACCTGATTTACTTGCTAATTTCCTCTCTCCATAGGGGAACCAATATTCATTTATACAAGACTTGACACAGCCATCTGGCAAAATAACTAAATCAAGAATCACCTCTGGAAATACTTTTGACAAGAGTTATTTCCCAGAATGTTGTCATAATGTTATTCAATTGGCCCCCATACATTTGGTATATGGCATTGTGATATTAAATTCTAAAACATTGATAACACACTCTCTCTCATTTCTAATATAAGATAAAGAATAGCTTTAAAAAAATTTACATTAAGGTTTAATGTCCAATCTGTAATTTCACATATTCAAGGATGATAAAGTAAAGGACAACTAAATGAGATTCATAAAATTCAACTTGGTTCCCTCTGTCTTGGATTTGTGATATGTATTTCCTTAGGTATATAACAAAGGTGCCTCATAATTTTTGAAAACAGATATACATATCTTAATATTTAATATGTACAAGATTTATTGATAGAGTGATTTCAATAAATCAGACATCAGCTAGATAGTATATACTGAGGATTTATTGGGTATGGAATAGCTTTTTAGAGATGTAGATAGAAGAGAAGATATTAATTCCTTCAAAACACTAGACATGCAAAAATAAGATATATACTACATTTGCCTTCAAGGAGTACACAGTCTAGTAAGAATGGCAGAAAACTAAACAATACATATAAGAAAAGCCATGAAAGGAAATATGTACAAAATGCCATGGTAACCCGCAGTGCAGTTATGGCTCCATTTGAGCAGGTCAAGGAAGAAGGTTTGAGAGGAGATGAAGCTGGTAGTGTGTCTTTTAGGACTACAAATTGGCCAGGAAAAGATATGGAATGATATTCCATGTTGTGGACTTACAGGATGAAGATTTGGATTTGCAAGAAAGAAAACATAGTTAGACCAGGAGACACCCTTTTGGAGACCTGTAGTGTGGACAAGGGGGTTCACGGAAATGAGTTTGCGCAGGCAAGCAGTAGTGTGATTCCTCTGGAAGATTCCTTCATTATTTTTAAAATCATATGTGATATTTTGATTCTTTTATCTAAAATTACCATTTTGTTTTAATATAAAACTGGTTTTCCATGCAAATAATTGATTCAAATAGAAGATCCCAGAAGACTTACCAACTTCCTTTTATTGTTTCAGGCATATCTGTCATAGTTACAGATGCTTCTGAGAGTCTGAGAAGCAGAAAAATATGGTAAGAGTTTCAAAATAAAGGAGAACACCTAAGAGTTCTTTGAGTTACACAAATGAAATATGCTATAATTACTGGTTAGTACTAGAAAATTTCTTACTGAATCTTCCTAAACATGTCTCTATACTTTGGAGAATTTCCTTTAGCTGAATATCATGTAAACTAGGATTCCACTATTGACTCTTAGGCATTGCTTCAGTAACTCCAGATAAGTCCCAGCAATATACTTACATCATGGAGAGGTTTTTATATTCTAAGAAAATATATATATTATGCCAAAAGAATAAAATTTCTGAAATGATGTTAGTCACAATAAAATGCAATTCCTTTTCTTCCCATTGTCAAAATACCAACGTACACTGGTAACAGAGAAAGGATAAAAGTACATTCTGTCCTCAGAGTCAAGTCAGGAGCTGAACAATTTTCGTTGTTATTGACCAACGAATAATAGGCTTTTGAGAACATTTATTTCACTAAAAAACAGTAAAGTTTAGTCAAATCCATTTTTAATGAAAAACTAAATGCTTGTCAAGATGCATGAGGCTAGGAAATCAGGTATCCAGCCATTTTCTTCAACAAGCTCATATCATACAATTGGATTTCGTGACTGAAATAATCACCCTTTTGTATTTTCTCAGCCAGTTCAAAGTGTTGACCTTATGGTACTTTATACCTCAAAAATAATTTAAAGAAATTCTTAAAGCTAATTTTGAAGTAAGGTGAAAACTTGTGATACAATTGTGTCGAACTGATTACATATATAAAATATCTAGTTCTTGCGATGAAATTTTATATTTAAACAATTCCCTCATCTTTTCTTCTAGGGATATATTAGATGATAATTAAATTATTAAGATTTTTAAAATGACACTGAAGAAAGCTTTTGTCATTTTGTATTATCAGAATAAAAATGCATTGTTGTATTAAATTCAAAATATTGGTGTCCAAAAGACCCTTCTTGTGAGAATTAAAAACCAAAAAAGACCTAGAAGATAATTCTTTGAGTCACTCTGATTCACTTTCAAATTCAGCTACTTGACTGAACTACTATTAAAATATGTCCAACCATGGGGCACCTGGGTGGCTCAGTTGGTTAAGCGTCCGACTTCAGCTCAGGTCATGATCTCACAGCTCTTTGGTTTGAGCCCCACATTGGGTTCTGTGATGGCAGCTCAGGGCCTGGAGCCTGTTTCAGATTCTGTCTCCCTCTCTCTCTGCCCCTCCCCCACTCATGCTCTGTCTCTCGGTCTCAAAAATAAATAAAAATTAATAAAAAAGTAAAATATGTTCAACCAATAGATGTCAGGACAATAATTATATGCCAGAACAAATTTTTCATAACAACATAACATTTAGGCTCATGTCTTAAAATGTGAATTGCTATTGTGTAAGACTACAATAATTAATTATGTAGCTGTTTTCTTTGTCATACTGGCACTTATTAATCTTTTGATTTTCAACATATTTAATTAAATTTACAGGCATATTATTCTAATGTACATATAGAAGAAATTTGTGATTTAATAGACTCACATTTCATACTAGGTACAAAAAATGAAGCGTTCTTATCGATCTTTATGGTTCAAGCTGTGACGATCCATGTAAAAAACCATTCATGCAAATGCAGGGACTAGAATTTATACTCTTCAAGGAAAATAAGCTTGCTTTTATTTTGTTTACTGTGTGCTAAAAAAGTAGAGTTAGGTGAATTGAATCCAATTCTCCTTTTGTAACTAAACAAATGAGTCTTTATATAGCCACAGCAAATTTCCTGATGGGCTTGCTCAAAATCAGGCTCTGTGCTAAGTGCAATACCAAGTCAGATTAGACCAGGAGTTTACTCTGTAATCAGAGCTTACTTCAGTTTTTCAACCCACAGTTTCCAAATCTATTACATGAGATATATATATTTTTACCTGTCTCTAGTAATAAGGTGGCTAGTAATCTTGGCTAAACTTGGTATCTTTACCTCATCACCCAAGGTCCTTCTTTTGTTGTTATTGTTGCTGATGTTGTTGTTGTTGTTTTAATGCACTTAATGATATAAACATGATGTAAATACCCATATATGTATTTACAGAAACATTCCAACATCTGTGCATTCAATCCTTAAATATTAGACTCTTTAATTCCTAATTCCTCCTTGCGCACACATTATCTTTCCTAATTTTGCTTAAACTATTTGCCTGAAGAATAATTTAGATCATATATTACAACTGGACTCTACTATCTTGGAAGAGTGGGTTAGGTTCTTTAGTATATCCACATTATATAGTTAAAAATTGGACAGTGCTATTTCAACAAATTAATCTTTCTACCTTCCTCAGAAACTTTTAGTTTTAAGGAAAAGGTCAAATCTTGATGGTTCATATTCTGTCCCAAAAGAAGGAAATAAAAGGAATTTAAAATTAATATTTTGGATCCATTTCCTCGATTACTGAGTATGAAATGACCCATCAGTAAAACTGTAAATGATTTCATTAGAAGTAAAAAATGAATTGAGAGAGTAGGTATTAAAGGAAGATTTCCCCCTTTACTCTCAAAAATCATTTTTTGCATATCTTTCTGGGGAAAATAAAACTCATTGTAAAGTTATCTCATAGGAATGGTCTGTTATTACTAGACATTGCAGATATTATCCCCAGATGAGTCACTGAATGCATATCTTCTGACTTCAATTTTGAATAGACTTCACATACTCAGCACTTTTATAAATGCTCTATTTATGAAAGATATATTTATAGGCAGTGTAAGAGAATTCATCTTCTCTCTATTTTAATTAGGGAAGCCAAGTAGAGATTAATTAAATCTGATTTGCATGACATGTTACTTGTTACGTCTTGAACAAGGCACATAAACAAAATGTGGTCTTGAAAAAAACCCAAGTTGCCACTTTCCAAAAGAAAAGAACAGATAAAGTGAGATAGTAGTCAAGCCCTTTAACACTTTAATGACAAAACTGAGCTAGTCCTTTATATTTTTTTAATGTTTTATTTATTTCTGAGAGAGAGACAGCGTGAACACGGGAAGGTCAGAGAGAGAGGGAGACACAATCTGAAGCCGGCTCCAGGGTCTGAGCTGGCTGTCAGCACAGAGCCCAACGTGGGGCTCGAACCCACAAACAGTGAGATCATGACCTGAGCTGAAGTCAGACGCTTATCCGACTGAGCCACTCAGGCACCCCTGATCTTGTACTTTAAAGACAATTCACTAGAGGTTGGAACCGGTGTCACACTGAGCATTCTTTCATAAGAAAACATCTGCTATTGCCAACAGCCAGTTTCACATATTTCTTACCCATTTCTTGTTCCCAACATGCCATTAGCCACTTCAAAGAAGGCTCTCGCGTATCTTCAAAAGATAGCCTCTCCTTTCATTACCAGGTTAATAGTTGTCCAGTAACTACAGGGAGAGTTGTTCTAGAAATACCTGGTATGACGGATGGAAAAAGACTAAGATTCAAGGGCTAATGGAAGATCTAATATAAATCCTACCTCTCTGGAGGAACATAATATTATGGTAATACAATACAATGAAATAAGCTTGATTTAAAAAAAAAAAAAATCATGTGTTATTGTGCCTGATCTGAGAAGGGGTCCAAACTTATTGAGCAAGAGCCTTCTAGTGGCAAAATCTCTACTGTTAACCAGGGAATACTCCAAATCTTACAGATGTACATTGAGGGAATAACCTTATGGAAGGAGAGCAGGACTCCTTAATAGATTGTTAGCCTCGCACTTTGAGGAAACTTTTTAGCACATCTTGAACATTGACTTAAGGGTTAAGTCTGGCGGGCCGAGCTGGCAGACAAGGAAGCAACAACGAATCTGAAAATATTGGGGACATGGGAGCCCTTTCTTCCCCACTCCTCATGCTCATTAGTCTTTCCTTCCCGACCTAGCTCCAGTTCCACATTCTCTCTGCCTCAGGAGAGTGAAATTACCGACCTGACTGATGAGTGCAAGGAGAGCTCTGCCTGCAGAGCTCAGCCCTCTCGTGTTTTCTTCCTCTGGGAGTGAGCTGTCTTAAGGGGCACACACTCCTGCTCCTCCAGTAGATCAATCTGTTTAATTTAGGGGATCACCATTGGGAAACCCACTTGCCCAAACATATAAGTAACATTCTCCTATGTGAGCTTTATCAAAAACAATGAAAATATTTGGCCCCCATATATCTTATTTCTCAGTTGGTTCAGAACTATGGCAGGCAAGATAAATACTATATTTGGGAGGTTTTAAATTCAAGTTTCTTAATACCTCAAAATATCTTCCTGAGACTAACAATAAGACACACACTGGGATTTAAATGAGCTGATGCACATAAAGTGCTTAGTGCCGGCATACCTCATTTTCTTGGGCTTCACAGATACTGCATATTTTACAGATTGAAGGTTTATGGCAATCTTGTATCAAAGCAAGTCTACTGGTGCCTTCTACCAACAGCTGTTACTCACTTAGTGTATCTGTATTTTAGCAATTCTCACAAGATTTCAAACTTTTACATTAAATTATATTTGTTATGATGATCTATGATCAGTGATTATGACTCACTGAAAGCTCAGATGATGATTAGCATGTTTTAGCAATAAAGTATTCTTCAATCAATATATGCACATTATATTTCAGACATAATGCTATTGCACAGTTAATAGACTATAATATAGTGTAAATATAATCTTTATATGTACTGGGAAACCAAAAAATTCATCTGACTCACTTAATTGTGATATTCACTTTATTGCAATGGTCTCTGATGCATGCCTGTACATTAGTGGAGTACCTGGTACGTGGTCATACTCTTTTTCCTCCTTTAAATCCAGGTCCATGGGGTGCCTGGGTGGCTCAGTTGGTTAAACATCCGACTTTGGCTCAGGTCATGATCTCATGGCTTGTGGGTTCAAGTCCCATGCCAGGCTCTGTGCTGACAGCTCAGAGCCTGGAGTCTGCTTCAGATTCTCGGTCTTCTTTTCTCTGTCTGCCCCTCCCCTGCTTAGGCTCTGTTTCTCTCTCTCTCTGTCTCTCTCTCACTCTCTCAAAAATAAACACTAATTTTTTTAATCTTTAAAAAAATCCAGGTCCTACTTTTGCTGCTGTTAGTAAAGCTATACTACTACTATGGCTACTGCTGCTGCTGCTGCTGCTATAGCTACTTAGCTATGTAGGTGCTACTTACTATAATAGCGGCTCTTAGTGTTACTGCTGCTACTACTACTACTAAAGCTGTTGCCGCTACTGCTATTACTACTCCTATAGCTATGCTGCGGCTACTCCTACTATAGATGGCTATACTGCTGCTACTACTATTAGAGCTATGCTGTTGCTGCTGCTGCTACTGGAGTTATTGCTACTATTGCTGTTACTACTACTACTACTGCTGCTGCTGCTGCTGCTACTGCCGCTGTTGTTGCTGCTGCTGCTACTACTACCAGTATTACTGCATATCTTGCAGGCAAAAGGTGAAATGAGAAAACAATCTAAAAAATTATTATCGGCGCACCTGGGTAGCTCAGTCGGTTAGGCAGCCGACTTTGGCTCAGGTCATGATCTCGCAGTTCGTGGGTTCGAGCCCCGCGTCGGGCTCTGTGCTGACAGCTAGCTCAGAGCCAGGAGCCTACTTGGGATTCTGTGTCTCCTTCTCTCTCTGACCCTCTCTTGCTCACACTCTCTCTCTCTCTCAGAAAGTAAAAAAAAAAATTAAAAATATTATCAAAAGCTATCAACTATTTTCTTTTATTAGATTTTCACAGAGATCCTATAGTTTTAAGCTGTTGTCGCTTCACAACATTTGTGAAGTTGTCATTGAACACTGAAAACTACTAATGATTCTAAGGGTGGAATTATCTTCTTTTGCTATAAACTTGCTCTGCAACCTTTAGTAAATAACTTTGCTGAGTCTATACAGAATAGAAGTGATCAACAGTTCCCCTTATGAGTGATGATCCCACCCTGGAATACTGGATTTGTAAACAGCTGATGGTGCTATCTTCTTAGGCTGAATATCCTAATATACTTTCCTACCACTTCCAAACCCTTCTCACTTCTATGCATGGGTACAACAGAACCCTGCTAAATGAGGCCATGAGATATCTCTCTGTGTCCTTCACTAGGATAATCCTCCCTTGTTGAGCTTAGTAGAAATCAGAGTCATAAAGTTATAACACTGCTCCAGAAAGCAACCACACAAGGACTATAAATTTGTTTTCCATAATGAAAAAGACTTTCTGGATGAGTCACAACATTTAAAGATCCTCCTGCTATGAAATACAATAAATCTTTCTATGTTTGGAATTCAGAAGGTCACAAGCTTTCATGTTCAAAATCTCCTTGAAGAAGAGGGTGATGAGCAACAAGCCTGATTTATTTTTTTCACCATTTTCCGTAGGCACAAAAAGGAAGTAAGCTCCTATGGGCCCTCTTCTGACACAGTGGTGCTTTGGTGAACACAAAATTCTCAAAATATTTTCTTGTTCTAGCTCCATCTCTGTGCTCTGCCACCGGATGCATATGGTACAAATTATTTTGGAATGGCTTTTTAGCTACATGTTTAACACTGAGAATCACATCTGTAGCCCTGCTTCCCAAATAGACCCAGTGTTTAGCCATTCCTACCCATAAGCTAGACTGCTTTTATTTTATTTCATTTTTAATATGTTTATTTATTTGTTTTTGAGAGAGAGAGAGCCAGAGAAAGCAACTTAAGGGCAGAGAGAGAGAGGGAGAGAATCCCAAGCAGGCTCTGAGCTGTCAGCCCAGAGCCAGATATGGGGCTGGATCCCACGAACCGTGAGATCATGACCTCAGCCAAGATCAAGAGTTGGATGCTTAACCAACTGAGCCATACCCCAATTTTATTTTTGTTTTAGAGTGTAAAACATAGGAATATTTCATTCCTTGTTCTTAAATCATTTGTTTGTTCGAAGAGCTCATTTGTCACTGCTCAGAACTACAATGTAAATTGTGTCTAGATTTAAGAAACCTAATTAGTTGATCCAAAGCCCAGGATAATAAAATTGAGGGAGCATGAACTATTAATGTAGCAGGCCTTGACACAAAGAAAATGAGAGCTGATTCCATATTTGGAGAAGAATCAATGTGGACCTTTGAATTAGCCCCAGAGGAAGGTATTAATGTTAAAACTGCTATGTTTTTATGAAAAATGCTGAGAAATAAGCCTTAATTGATTTACAAGATAAATTAGATAAAGGTTTTACATTGGGTATTCTTATTTTATTTTACAGTGGGCCGGTGTGTAGCAACAGGGTGCCATTCTATAGAAATGCCCTTCGGTTGTCTTCACATTTGAAAGCTGGGCTCTGTCTAGCTGATATTTGTACTCTGTGTGTATCGCAGGTTCTCTGCTCAATCTTCTTTCTTGCCTAATGGCTTTTCTTACCTTCCACAAGGTTCTTATATTTCTAGTTGTTCTGCATACTCCATAACCGACCAATAAATCAACAGGTTGTGTACTAGTACATTTTAAAATACAAGAAACTCTTAGAATGAAAAATGTGTTTGTGGCAATGAAACTGGTACAGCTCCTCCATGTAATTTTGTATGTCTGATCATCTTAACCTTCAACTACCTAAAGCCAATGAATGACAAGCATAGTGAACAGTTTTTCTGACCTTTCCCAAGGTGATGCTGTCATTTTTGAAAAATGAAAAAAAAGAAGAAGAAGAAAGGTGTTAGTGCCATACATTTTTAGTACTAAAGCAGCATGCTCTCCAGAATTATGCTAAAATGAAGTTCAAAAGCTATTAAAATTATGCTCTGATGATATTATTTCAATATTCTGTCTTGAATATTGAATTGCCAGGTTGGATGTTTTCCTTGATGTACAGAATGTGAATAAAGATGACATAACACATACAGCATGAGTTATTTGTACGGGAAGAGGGTGGCAGAGTCCTGCTATTCAGCGTTCATTAGGTGATAAGTTACTGAAGACCTATTTAATATATTTAATATTCATCTATACAGAGCTCTCCTTTCCATTTGTTTGCATTTTACATTGAATTTCCAGGCTATCTAAATAAGTGGTTTGGCTTAACATCCTAAAGAAAGCCTCTCAGTTCTGTTGGTTCAGAGAAGTACATTACTCTTCTATTCTCTTAGGATCAAGTTTATTAATAATGAGGTACAAGCTCATTAATGGGCTTATTCAACAAATTCTTAGTGAGCACTTCATATGGTCAGAGCTGTGGGACAGCTGCAGAATGCAAAGATACTTAAAACATCTTTTTCCATAACATTAAAAACAGTTATGATTTTAATACTAATTAATATGTTCTAACAATTCTAATCTTGTTTTGCTAAAAGTGCACATTATCTGAAAAGTGCAAACAGTGGAGCATGACCATTTATACAGCTCTGATATGAGCCATATACAGCATGTATAATATGGTGCTGCAATAAGTCTTGAAGATACTCAGAGGAAATATGAGTTATATTAAGGAAAACTTTTGTGTAGACGATAGTGTTTATGGGTCAGAAGAATTTCTATTTCTCTTGAAGATAATAAGGGGTGAGGGTTGTAGGCAAAACCCAAGAATTTGCATGTGAAAAAAGATCAAGTGATAGAAATCATATTACTTCGAGTATTATAATAGACATTGAACTATTTGAAACTGATAAAAATGACTGAGTTATTTGTGCCTAAAAGCATAGATATTACCTTTTTAATGACCATACATATGGATATTCAAATTTACTTTTATAGATACCCAGCTGGCTTTATGCCACTGGAGCAAAAAACATTAAGTGTTTTCAATTTGGTTATTTTTTAACATACAGTGTCAATTATACTACTCGGTTATACAGACAATTAGGATGCTTCCAAGCTTAAAAATAAATTTAGTTCAGTCATCCATAAATAGTCAAACTCAATTTAACACATGATACCATTCATCAAGAATAATCCACTCAGAAAAGTTCTGGTCAATAACTGCCAATTCCGCCTATAAATATGCAAATTATTGCACCCTGTATTTCTACTCTCTAATATTTTCAGCTTAGAAGAGATTTTGAGTGGGCTACAAATCAATGTCTTCATTTCTGCCACCACTACCTCATATCACAAATTTTATTTATTTGAAATTTTTTATTGTTTTTTTAAAACATTTTAATTCCAGTAAACATACAGTGTTATATTAGTTTCAGGGGCACAATACAGAGATTCAACAATTCTATATATCATTACTTAGGGCTTATCATGACAAATCCCCTTCACCTATTTTACTCATGCCCCCCACCCACCAATTTCCCCTCTGATATGCTTTATTTTAAATGAGTACTCAGTAAAAGTTATTTTTCTTTTCAACAAGAACATTTTTTACTTGAAGCATACTTCAGAATACATGGTTCTAAAAGACATATATAAAACATTCAATCCAAGAAAATTAGAATATGCATTTTCTTCAAGTACATACAGATATATCTCCTGGTTAAATCACATAAAAAGAAAAAAAATCACATAAAAAGAGATATAAGAAATATTACAAATAAAAGATTGAAATAATATCAAGTGTATTTTTCAAACACAATGGTACAAAATTAAAGATCCACAATAAAACACAGCTGGAAAATCTGTAATGTAAATATTAAATATGTAAGTATTAAACAACACACTACTGCACAAACAATGGACCAAATAAGAAATCAACAGCAAATCAAACTATGTCTCAAAACAAAATAAAAAGAAAACACAATATTCCAAAACCTATGGATGCAGCAAAAGCAGATGTTAGAGTAAAATTTATCTTATAAATGCTTGTATTAAGAAAAAATTTCAAATAAACAACATTATACTACAAGGAACTAAAAAAAAAAATAAGAAACTTACCTGAAATTTAGTAGTAATCCACAATCCTGAATCCTGAATCCAAGAAGCAGGAAATCTTCTTACACCAATAACAAGATGGAAAGGTGAATTAGGAACCAGACATCTCCCAGCACAGAAAAGCCCAAGACCTCATAGTTTCATTGGTGAATTCTATCAAACATTAAAAAAAATAATAACTAATGACAATCTTTATCAAAACATCACAAATGGAACAGGGGGAACACATTCAAAATCATCTCATGAGGCCAGTACTACTCTGATACGAAAGCATGATAAAAACAAGAACAAAAAAGTATAGTTTGTCCAATATAAGTATGGCTACTCTTTCTTTGCCATCCATCTGTGTGATAAATGTTTCTCCACCCTCTCTTTTAATTACAGGAGTCTTTAGGTCTAAAATGAGTCTCTTGTAGGCAGTATATAGATGGGTCTTGGGTTTTTTGTTTTTTGTTTTTTTTTATCCATTCTAATACCTTATGTCTTTTGATTGGAGCTTATAGTCCATTTACATTCAAAGTAGTTATTGATAGATATATGCTTATAGCTATTTTATTATTGTTTTGTCATTGTTTCTGGTGATTTTCTCTGATCCTTTCTTGTCTTTATTTCAAGAAATAATAATAGAAAACTTCCCTAATCTGGGGAAGGAAACAGACATCCAGATCCAGGAGGCATTGAGAACTCCCATCACAATCAACAAAAAAAGCAGGCCAATACCAAGACATATTTTATTTTATTTTATTTTATTTTTTAAATGTTTTTATTTATTTCTAGGAGAGAGAGAGAGAGACAGTGTGAGCAGGGGAGGGTCAGAGAGAGAGGGAGTCACCGACTGAAACAACCAAGACATATTTTAATTAAATTTACAAAATATAGTGATAAAGAAAAAATCTTAAAAACAGCAAGACAAAAGTAGTCCTTAATGTACAAGGGAAAACTCTTAAGGCTAGATAGACATTTCTCAATAGAAACTTAGCAAGCCAGAAGGGAGTGGCATGATATATTCTAAGTTCTGATGAGAAAAATGTTCAGCCAAGAATATTGTACCTAGCAAGACTATAGTTAAAATAGAGGGAGAAATAAAGAATTTCCCAGAGAAAAACTAAAAGAGTTCATGACCACTAAACCAGCCCTACAAATAATATTAAAGGAGAGACCAAAGTGACATCACAAGTTTCCATATACTACTTTCAGTTTTTGGTAGTTAAGGTCTTTTGAAAAAAATGAAAAGGAACTATTGAATTGGTCATGGATTGGGACTACTCTGTTTCAGAGTACATGCCCATTGTTGTTGGCATCACTCAGTTTCTCAGTTACCTTTCCAAGGCATCAAAATAAACTTCTGTGAAACTTTTAAGATTATATTCTTGGATTCCTTTATGCCTCAGAGAAAAAGACTCAAATAGTCTATGGTAAGTATTACCATTCATTGTTTCAACATTTTACAAATATTCATTGTCAGGAGTGGGAGTAGGGAGATGGGCAAATATCTGAGCCCAGAGGCTTACCCAAGATGAGGAATGCCTCATACATTAAGCTGTGACTCTGAGGATTGCACCCACAGGATAAGGCAGTAGAACCAAGTTCATCACTTTTCCAGGTGAAATGCAGGGAACATTTCCTTGGCATTGAGCTGAACACAACAGACTAAGAGGTTGTAAAATACCAGCCAGGACTCTTAGGAGTTTGTAGCATTACTTCACATGAAATTCAAGCCCATAAAATTCAAGCCATGATTTAGTTTAAAGTTTTCAGACTTGTGCCTGGGATGCCTTGTAAAAGCAATTTATGGAGGGAGAATAGGATTAACAGTTAACAACATGGGCTCTATATAGGCAGACTCCTGTGATCAAGCCATGCCCCCTCCCCCCCACTAGTAGTGAAGGTATTTCTTCTGCAAAGTTGGGCTAATAATTAAAATACTTTCTTTATGAAACTGTTAATTAATAATTAAATGAAATTACATATGCAAAGTATTTAAAAGACCACATGGCACATATTACATGCTAAGTATTGATCGGTATTGCCGTCCCCTCCTGAGAAAGACCTTTTTACTGCAGGTATATATGAACACTCTTATTGCAGACACCTTTATTGAAGTGAAAAGTGAAATAGTGAAAAACTATCTTGACCATATTTAACACACACATACATATGTATTACATCAGAAAATGCTGACAGGGAATAGAACACAAACTTAAGTTTTTAATGTTATTTATTTTTGAGAGAGAGGGATTGAGTAGGATGGAAGCAGAAAGAGGGAAACAAAGAATCTGAAGCAGGCTCCAGGCTTTGAGCTATCAGCCCAGATTCCAACATGGGGCTTAAACTCACAAACCACATCATGATCTAAGTTAAAGTCGGATGCTTTACCAACTGAGCCAACCAGCTGCCCCTAAAACACAAACTTAATAGTGGATATGCCCAGATTGTTCAATTAAAATCATTTTTGTTTTTCTCTTTACATCTTTTAGTATTTCCCAAAGTATTTCAATTTAACATCAGGAAAGATATTATTAAAATATTCAACCAATCCTATGGAGGACGACTTTAGCTTTACTATTTCCAGATATAACTGTCAAATAAAATTAACAATAAAAGTAACAGCTGACATTTGTTAAATATTTAGTGTGTACTCTGTTCTAAGAGGTTAACAGGTATTAAATTACTTAATACTGCTCATTACATTGTTAGGTGATGTAATTTGAAAGCTCTTTGTTTTGAAAATAATTTTATTTTCACAGAAAAGTTGTAAAGATAGTTTGGAGAGTTGCCCTATATCTTTATACAATCATGGTACATTGATCAAAGCCTAGAAATTACCATCAGCACAATACTATTAACTAAAATACAGACATTATGTAGATTTCACAAGTTTCTTCCACTACTGCCTTTTTTCTACTACAGAATCAAACCCAGGATATCAAGTTGCCTTTAGTATCCTTAGTCTACTAAGTCTACTTAGTTTTAGTCTACTTAGTCTACTAAGTCTACTTAGTTTTAGTCTACTTAGTCTACTAAAAATACTACTTATTTTTGAGAGACAGAGACAGAGTGCGAGCAGGGGAGGGGCAGAGAGAGAGAGGGAGACACAGAATCTGAAGCAGGCTCCAGGCTCTGAGCTGTCAGCACAGAGCCTGATGCAGGACTTGAACTCATGAACCACAAGATCATGACCTGAGCCAAAGTCAGATGCTTAACCAGCTGAGCCACCCAGGCGCCCTTCAGCTTTTCTTTATTCTTCATAACTTTGACACATTTGAGGAACACTCGTCACGTGATTTCTAAAATGTCCCTCTGATATTTTCTAATGAATAGACTGTGATTATGGATTTTCATGAAGTACCCTTCTCACTGAATTATATCAGAGCGTACTTGATATCAATATGACTTATTACCAGTAATGTTAACCTTGATCACTTGGTTAAGATGGTGTCTTCCAGATTTCTCCATTACAAAGTTACTATTTCTTCATTTTCTTAACTGTATTCATTAGAAGTGAGTCAATGGGTCCAGCCTACAACTCAAGGATGGGGAATTAAGCTCCACCTCCTGGAGGGAGAAGTATCAAAGAATATAAACTACTAGGCTAATTGATAAATATTTCTGAGGAGAGATAATAAATATTTGGAAGAGTTATACAAATATTCTCATTCTCTTTAACATTTTGCCCACTATTTTTAACATTCTTCCATAGTTTTTGCTAGCAGCAATTATTACTGTAATATTCTAAGGGTAAATTACCATTTCCCTCATTCCTTCTACATTTATTATTTGGAATTCTTCTCAAAGAGAACGTTTTGTTTTCTCTTCAACTTATTTATTTATTCAATCATTTATATCTATGTTGACTTATTGATTTTTTTATACTTTGGGTTTTAATTAATGTTAACGTGATTTATTTTATTGGTCAAATGTTGTCCAGTTCTGGCCATTGGGAGTTTTTTTAACAGATTGTCTCCTGTCTGTGTCAGTTAAATGCACAACCAGCCTCATCTGGTATTTTTATGCCTGACGCCCTAGAATCAGCTATTTCTTCAGGGAGTGCTGGTTCCTATTATTGGGGAATGATATTTACAAAATAAGTACAGAAATTAGGTGTGTCCAATGCTACTGCTTCTAAGACTTCTTTGGAGAGAGCCAGTAAATATATGCATATACTACTATCCAATGTATACATTCATACATATTCATTTATGTGTTTATAATCTGTATACGTGTTTTAAATAAACATAAGTTCACATTATTTCTAACTCTAATCCACACCACAGGGTTTGTTCTAATCCTCACTTGTTTAATTATAACTTCTTTTTATGACTGCGAGAAACTTGATTACCATTGCCTATATTTATTTACTTATTTATTTAACTTCAGTATACATGTAAAGTAGTTTTAGCACTGTTAACACATACTCTAGTGGGGAATGAATTTACCAAACAGTACACAGTGTTTAACTACAGTTCTTCTTGTCGTTAGCCTTACAGCAGTCACTCAGAGCAATGGCTTCCCAGGTTTCTTAGGTCAGCTCCTTTCTTCTGCCTTTTCAGTAAGGTAATGTCATCCACATGTGACACATTTCTCAAAGAGGACCACCTATTATGAGATTCTTAAATTTTTAAAATTTAAATTTTTAAATTTTTAAATTTTTTTACATAAGCACACTCTGTGGTTTTGACAAATGCAGGGTCACATCTCCCAATTACTATACAACATAATCCCATCACTCTTAAATTTTCCATGTGTGACTCTTTTATAATCAACAATCTCCTCACACTTACCCCTGCAATCACTGATCTGTATTCTATCCTACAGCTTGCCATTTCTAGAATGTCATAAAATTGAGATTATGCCCTTTGTAGCTTTTTGGTGTGCTTTCTTTCAGTCTTTAAAATGAATTGAAACAAAAAATTTAATCTCTCCTTTCAAAGATAATTTGTTTAAAAACCAAGAATGAGCCAAAGAAAAATTTTGCTATAGAGAGCTTATCTTTAAAATATTTGAAATCATCTTTGGTTTTAATACTGAAAGTGAGCCATTTCCAAATTGCTCAAATCTATTCTTAAAGGACCTAAAAATGGATTTTTTAAGCTTTTTAAATGGGGCGTTTTGAAAGCTTCCTTTAGATATATAAAAATCATTAGCATCACAATGAACTTGTGAGAAAAACTGAGAGGAGGAAAGTTGAAAAGTTAAAGTCAATGAATTATTTTTCAAAGTTATAGTATTTTTTTAATTTTTTAATGTTTGATTTATTTCTGAGAGAGAGAGAGAGTGTGTGTGTGTGAGCAGGGGAGGGTCAGAGAGAGAGGGAGATATAGAATCTGAAACAGCCTCCAGGCTCTGAGCTAGCTGTCAGCACTAGCACAGCTCTGTCAGCAACACAGAGCCCAACGCGGGGCTTGAACCCACAAACTGTGAGATCATGACCTGAGCCGAAGTCGGACGCTTAACCGACTGAGCCACCCAGGCACCCCAAAGTTATAGTATTTTTAATTGAAGAAAATGGGTGTCCTGCTTTAATAAATCTTATCAATGGTTTACAGTCTTTCAGAACTATTTACCTTTTCGATATGTTTTATAGATATGTTTGCTATTAAAATAAAGTGTAGAAATGCACAAAACTTAGAATCGTGATTCCCAATCCACCTTACCACAAAATATTAAATCAAAATTTCAAAAGCATAAAGCAATTATAATCATACTATTGTCACTGTGTATTTTATATCAATAATTCCAATTAAGATTTCTTTAACAATGTTACTTAATTTATATTTATTTTATCTTTTTAATGTATATTATTGGGTGTGTTTTTAAAGAAAATATTACATTAATAAATATAGTAAATATATGTAGTTTATAAAAGGTAAATGAATATTTGGGAGTGGTGTGTTCTAAAGTTTTTCCTTTTTTTTTTTTTTACTCTTAAATGAGCTAATAAGGTATAATCCACTACAGCAACACAGAATTAATTATATAGTACACCCTATAGTGCTAAGAGCACAGTGGGTGGATACATAATATATTTATATAGTACCTGTGAAATCCTCAGTGTAAAGTGTGATTCCTGTACTCATCGACATATTTTCTCTGCATTAAAAACAAGCGTGACTCATTAGGCAGAAATCATTAAAATCAGATGGCTGAAGTCTCAGCATCTGGGGAAAATGACAACAGCACGTGCCTGTGAAGGCCTGCCGGCAGGATAAACCAGAAGAGCTGTTGAGAACGGCGAAGGGGGGGTGCTATTTTGAAGCCTTCAGAGAAACGAACAAACAGAAGCCTTCAAATCTTTCCCCTTAAAACTGTCTTTAAATACCAGTTAAGAACAAACATCCTGACAAAGTTTCCCCTACGAAATGTTCAAAGCTCAAAACAGAAGTTCATTTAAAGTCATTTAACAGCAGAATCTTTTCACATTGACAATGAGGTTTCATTTTTGGATTTGTGACATCAAAATACTGTTAACATTTGTATATATCAGCTTTCTAATTGCCTCCTGAGGACATATAGTTTCTTTCTCTTGTTTGATGAATCATTAGATTTGGAAACAATTCATGTTGATGGGCTCTGACATACACTGCCCCAGAAAGGTTAAGTATTGGCTTAATTAAGTGTTGACTTGGATGCGGTACTTAACATCTTTTGGGTTCCCAGAGCATTTGGTGGCCATGAGTTCTGGCCAGTTTGCTTTCCATAGAAAATTATTCAGAGTTCCCAATGATATTAATGCTGAATCCTTGATTTGCTTTGTTTTCAATCCAGTCAGATTTAAAATAAAAAGATAAAGCAAAATAATGACAGCCAAGACTTAGGAACTAGAATCTTATATTCTTCCTCTGTCATTATTTTCTATACCTCAGCGGAAAAATGAAATGAAACAAAATAATGGGCTGAATGTCTTATCTTGTTCCCACACCAAGATGACAATGGTTTGCCACAAAGATAGAACATGGTTTCTGAGGTTTAATTGACCTTGCCTGGGTGGAGGAGATTCAGTGGCATCAAGAAAGTACTACTTCTGAAAAATATATGATCTGTTTGGCAAAATGTTTTTTCCTTAAAAGAACAGAGCAAGTTTAAAACAAGGAACCATTTTATTTTTTTTTCTTGTGGGGTTTGCTTCCTAAAAATCACCTTATTTAACATGTCAAGAAACCTGTTATCATGTAATATTATTGAAATATTTAGTAATGTTTATCTCTGTATAGAATGCCACAAGATTTATTCTATAAGATGTATCATTTTTATGAAGGACTTATTTTGCAAAAGTGAAAGTTATAAAATTTTAAAAGACACTATCAGGCTAAAATGAGCAAATCAGAGAACTCTAGATGCTGGCGAGGATGTGGAGAAACGGGCACCCTCCTACACTGTTGGTGGGAATGTAAACTGGTACAGCCCATCTGGAAAACAGTGTGGAGGTTCCTCAGGAAACTAACAATAGAACTCCCCTATGACCCAGCAATAGCACTGCTAGGAATTTACCCAAGGGATACAGAAATGCTGATGCATAGGAGCACATGTACCCCAATGTTCATAGCAGCACTCTCCACAATAGCTAAAACATGGAAAGAGCCTAAGTGTCCATCAACAGATGAATGGATCAAGAAGATGTGGTTTATCTATACCATGGAATACTCCATGGCAATGAGAAACAATGAAATCTGGCCATGTGTAGCAACATGGATGGACCTTGAGGGTGTTATGCTGAGCGAAATAAGTCAGGCAGAGAAGGACAAATATCATATGTTTGCACGTATAGGAGGATTAGGAGGAACCTGATGGAGGAACAAGGGGGAGAAGAAGGGCGGAAATGGTGGGGGAAAGGGAGAGAGGCAAACCATGAGAGACTCTTGAATGCTGACAAAAACTGAGGACTGATGGATGTGGGGGGAGGGGGGGAGGGGCATGGAGGAGGACACTTGTGGGGATGAGCACTGAGTGTTATGTGGAAACTAATTTGACAATAAACTATTAAAAAAAAAAAGACACTATCAGAATCATCAGTGTTTAGAGTACTTGTCAGCATTGGAGAATTCATGTGCATTTGAGAGTTTGAGAAAAAAATACATTTATTTATATGTGTCTCCTGTTTTCCAAGGTATTTCCTCAAGACTGTGTTTTCATGGGGGTTGAACCAAAGTGAGTAAAAAAAGCATAAGGCAGTATCATTAGACTATCTGGCTTTATCTCTCAGCTTTTGTCAAATTTCTAAAGAAACAATTACATAATTTATACCACATTAGAAGAGGTGGGGAAGGTTGCTGGGCCACCCAAATATCTTCAAAAGACAACAAAAAATTATAGAATCTGTCAATATTCTTCCCCATTATTTTTTGTCTTGATGCAGTTGAAAATCCATCATACCAACTGTGGCTGTACTTTCTTGATGCCACTAAACCAAATGGAATTTTTAGTTCTTATCAATAGAAAATGTGAACAATGTTCTAAGTGGTACAAAGGGGAGCAGTCATCTCTCTCAAGGGCCTAGATTAAGTTCAGTACCTATAGCTTTGATAGACGTAAGTCCAATGTAAATCTAGAAGGAAAAAAAGCAAGGAATGGGGTCTCTGAGTTCTAGAGATAAAAACATCTCAAAAATTGTGCCTACAGTATTCTGTTCTCTGAGATTCATAATGCAGATTAGCTAACACATTCAAAACCACAATAGGTGGTGATGAAAGATGATAGATGATCGATAGATGATAGATATATAGATAGAGTAATATTCTGTGGAGTTGACTTTGGGACATGGTGATCTTGTCACACAGTAAGAAAGTCTCCTCCGAATGATCCCTCATCTGGTCTCTGAGCAAATATACTTGGAATAGAGTTTTTTATTAGGGTTGAATATTTATAATACTCCATATTCCCAAATGAATGAGCTCCCTGTTTTCAAATTGCAAGAACCAATTGTAAAATATATTTACTTATGTCTTTTCTTTATCCTGGGAAATGTAGTGCTCTTTTAACCACTACAAAATGTCAAAAGCCATTTTCTGAACTCACTAAGTTGAGAAAACTCCTTGTGAGGTTAAAGCAAGTTTGCGTGGTCTCTTGCCGTCAGATGACAACTGATATCCACCCCCACTCAATTATTTCTGCTTGAGCATCGACCCCCAAGGTACCTTGTTGATTGGTATCAGAAGTACCTTGTCCCCTTATTCTGGCCCTGGTATGATGACTGCACCTTGTGAAGGAACTTATTGTGGGAACTTCTTCTTTTATGATTATGGGAACAGACATCGTGTCTCCAACAGGTCCTGTTTTCCTTGATACTTCCCTTGAGCTATGAACAGGCTAATGACCCTTACTCATAAAAGTGTGTACAATTCAGTTTCTACCACTGTGGTAGTCCAAGAGGATTGTACGGCTCAAATCAACGAACCAAAAGTGTTTCTCGTGCCCTAGCTATTCAAGAAGTCATAGACAACAAACTAGACACAAAGGTAAATGCACTCGAAGAGGCTATTCTATGTATTGGAAATGAACTAAACTCTTTGAAAGTACGGTTGGCTCACCGGTGCCATAATGAATATAACTGGACAATCAAGTCTTGCCTGGAGACAAAGAGCCTAACTTAGAGAGAAGGAACAGACAAGGGCAGAACATAAGTTACTACACATACCTTTGGTAACTGATGATGTATAGTCCCTTCCCTAAGGCCTACATTCCACAAATACCTTCCCTTACACTGGCAGTTGTGATGAGGATGGATAAGAGTATCTACGACTTAACCTTCGACTTAATCTTAGCGTTATTAAAATGTGTATGTTATCCTGTTTTTCACTAAGAACATCTTGTTATTTTCTCAGTTACTCAACCTCACTCTAATTGGGGTAGTTCTGTAAGAATACTTGTGTAAAACCTGTTTCTGTACATTTTCCAAAACATCTTATCACAAAGAACTATCCATTGTAAAAATTCCATTTGCTGATGCCATGTTATTGTGTGACCTATAAATAAAGACGCCAAAACCGACAGTGCAGAGATGCCTGCCTGGTGACCAGAAAGAATCTCATGGCTCTCACTCTCTCTCGCCAATACTGTCCATCCTTCAGGGACCCCGGACCAGCTGGAGCGGGCCTCCAGCAATAACATAGAATATTGTACTTTAAATATATATTTGTAGTGTTATAGAAAAGCAAATAATATCTACTTATATATTGTATTTATAATCTAAATTATTGTTATATCCTGTAAAACTCATAACTCAAAAAGAAGATTCAGAAAAATTCAGAGATAATAAACTGATTTTTTTCAGATGATCTATATACTATTATCACATATAAATAGCTTCACTCTGAGAAATAACATAAAATAAATTCTATTTCCTTCTAGCTAGGTGTTTTCATTCAGCTAAATGGGAGATTTGAAAATAATATTAATCAGAAGATCTCTATTTAGCATGAGTATTCTCATGAAAAATATTGTATTTTCTAAAAATGTGAACTGAACTCCCTTATGTGAAAATAATTTAACAAATAAGAAGATCCAAAATTCCTTATTACAATACTACAAACATCCTTTTTTTTTGTTCTAACAACAAACACCTTCTATAAACTTATCAGTAGTTTAACTCTCATGGCAATCTCATCCAATAAGCTTGGACATATATTGCTAAGGATGATATATAGCATGCCCAAATTTAAATGAATACTTTCATTATGGCATTTTGTGCTTAATTACTCTTGCTGGACAGAATCATAAGATAATAGAACTGAGGTAGAGTCTACTTTGGACATATTCTCAATAACTGGGCTGAAACCTGGTCTTTGTTAGGTGAAGACAACTGAATCAACATTCTGCAATGATATTTTACTAGACATGAACTTAAACATAATTGTATACCCCAAACTACAAAAGGTGTTCACTATGCTCTAATATAAATGTTCATTTCCTCATTGCTAAAGCATCAATAAGAATCTTTAGACAAGTTGGCCAAGACAAATGTGTTTCTTGCCCATTCTTTTATTGTGTTGTCCAAGTTTTGCTGATTGTCAGGATGTTCTATATCATCTCCTCTGGGATGGGCTCACTTGCTTGGGAGCCATTATTTGCAGAGTAGTCGCAAATTTTGCTAATGGATTGCTCAGAGATCTTTTCAATTATACCAAGCCATTAGGAATTGATTTCATAGAGATTTTGTCCCACCAGTATTTCCACAGACTGCGAGGGCCTGTCTGCTCTGCCAATGCATGCCCTTTGTCACAAAAAGTGCAGGCATCTAGGGTATGGCCCTGTGGAGGGTTGTATTCCACTTCTTCTCTTAGCTAACAGTGCTGCCTAATTGGATTCCAAGCTAAAAATAGGCCTCTCATTAATGGAATTATGGATATGATGGTAGTTCTTATGTGACACGGTTACCAGCTCCCAAACTGCCAATGATCAGAATTTTCCTGTTTAATAATATCCAGTCTCATTTAACAATTTCGTGTGTAGGCTGTATTATCATCGAGAAGATAACTGAATCATATTCTTCCATTTCCTAAACAGCTACTTCTTGTTGGAAGTAGGGCACTTTTAGAAGCTCAGGTAGTTAGTTCTATCGGGTTCACCACATGAGTGCAATAAATGCTACAGGAGCGAGGCATGGATTACTAATCCTCAGTTCACAGGATTAAATATTCAACACTTGACTTTTACACACTCTTTTTCTGTACACTATTCTTAATAAGATCTCTGGTATGTCCAGATTAATAGCTGGTACCATATTTTGTCCACTGGTTCTTTTACTAATCTGTAAACCTCTCCATTAGGCTTAACTCACTTGGAAGTAAGTCCCATAGCCATTTTACTCTTTGAAATGTTAATACAAAGTCCAGTGTCTTCCTCCCTGGCAACTCATACTTAAAATGATACTTAAAACACATGTTGAAGCTTTGCCATGTTTCAATTTTCTCATGCTGTGGCTATTCATAGACTGTTGACCTTTGACACTATTGATCTCTGACACTATTAGTCTTTGACATTTTAATCCATCCCTGGAAAGTAATAACTGAGGAAACATGCTAACAAACAACAAAAAAACATGTTCAGAAACAAAATAATGCTTTCACAACGTGGAAGAATTTTCACCAATACAGAAGAAAGTCACTTTTCAGCTTAATTATTTGAAATGAATGTTTCTATTGTCTATATAACCATCTAACAGGATGAAACTTTATAGTCCTATTTACAATAAAACTCTCTGACAATATCATCTTATCTATATCAGGAAAATACTGCCATAGATAAGAATCAGCCACCCCTTCTTCAACCAGTGATATATACAAAGTGCATTGCAGAGTGACTTCCATAGGTAATTTCAGTGATTTACAATTAGTCTTTTCAACTTCGGTAGCCATCAACACAGCTTTATCAATTTTAATACATATTCTATGTTGGTAATCAGCACTATCCCTTCCTTTCTAAGCATGTCCCGTACTGCAGGGGCTGGAAGACTGGAAACTATGTTTTCCAGACTCACTCAATAGAAGGATTCTGGTTTAGTTTCCCTGTGCAGGATTTGGGAGGAGGAAGAAAAATAGGACTATTATTTTTCCAGCAAGAGTTGGGGAGGCCTATGAACTTCAGCAGTTAAATAAGAAAGGGGTTTGTCAGGGCCTCTCTGCATCAACCTGCAGATCACTCCCTTCAGGGCTGCAGACAGCTGTAATCATCAGAGTATTTTCCTGCTGTCTTTGTAATGTATTATTTCTGTACATTGATTCTGTAACCTGCGACTTTACTAAATTCATGCCTCTGTTCTAGTAGTTTTTTGGCAGTGTCTTTAGGGTTTTTCTATATATAGTATCATGTTATTTGCAAATAGTGAAAGCTTTACTTCTTCCTTAGCAATTTGGTTGCTTTTTGTTTTTGTTGTTTGATTGCTGGAAGGAATTTATTATTTCCTAAACATCACTATTGGTTTTTCCAATCTAGCTCCCTCAAACTTCTGACAGTTTTATATGTTTCAAATTCCCTATTTTAAGTCCCTTCCTGCTTGAAATATGTTAGAGTGGCGTCTGTTTTCCTAATCAAACTCTACATTACAGGACACCTAAAAAGAACCAGGATCCGGCCTCTATAATATCCAGCCCCCTACCTGCATCAAAACAAAAAAAAGCTTCTCATTGTTCACTTACTTAACCCACATTTATTTTCTCCTTAACAAACTGGCAGGTTGGCAAGACAGTAGGTAATGACAATATATTTTTAGGGGAAAAATTCTTCATGTTCTGAATATTAGCTTTGATTCTCTTGAGAATAACATCCTCCTGAACTCATTTTTTAAAAGCCTTCTTCAATTCACTATAAGTACATATAATCACTAAAACTTTACATGTCAAATACTATAGAGAAGTAATTACAAACAGAACATTTAAGATATATTTTAATAAGTTTGGAAGAATAAACCCATAATAAATATAATGTATGTATATACTATGTACACATACCAGAAGCTGGAGAAGGGAGAGTGAGATAAAGACACAGGTCTAAATCCAAAAGCCCAGCTGCCAGGGGTGGGCATTACTTAAGCAGAGAGTCTTACTACACAAGGCAGTAAGAAGACATCTGCCTTGCCCTTGCATGACGGTTATGGGCATGGAGGGACATATGCGGATTTCAGGGAGGAATTAGGTTTCATGAGTAGAAGATGAAGAGGAAAATTATTCTGTTTTCAACTGTAAATTAATTGGACACTGTTTATTCTCATAGGTTTATTAGTAGAGCTGAGTTACTTTATAATTCACGTGTGAAAAATGACCTTTTCTTTAGAAAACAAGGCTGGCTTTATATTTCTAATAAAAGGTTTTCTCGTGTAAATGATCTTGTACCATGGGAGCAAATTATCTTTAGATCTTCGAAAGGTACTACTGATTTGAAATGTCCCCCCTCAAGAAAGTTAGATATCTTTGCAAGAAGGAATAAAGTATCATTTTTTCCATAGATGAAAATGTTTACACATCACCCACAAAATTATTTAATTGTGAGAGCTTTAAAATACTAATGATTAATAATTATTTTTTTTACTTTTAATTAGAATAGGTTTCTTTGAACTGAGAATAGACGTATTGAATATTTCATGCTCGTATCTGTGACTGTAAGAGGAAACATAAGATAATAGTTCAACAAATAGCTAGTTAATACTCTTAAGACTCAGTAAAAAATGTTTATTCTTTTGGAATAATTTTATATAGACACGGCAAAGTGAACAGATACAAGGAAACTTAGAATCTAAATTAATGCATTATTGAATAGCTGGCCAATGCTTAAGTTGTAGAAATGGTGTATAAAAATATACAAACTTATAAGAAACTTGGCACAAGAAAACATTTTATCCCTAGTTTAGAAAGGTATGACCAGTCTTTTTTTTTTCATATGCCATAGAGTTTACGTCACTGACCTTAGGAAGAAAAAAAAATCTCTGTGTTTGGGGTCAGCCTGACGAATTCAGAGCAAGACAAAAACAGATACTATAACATAGCTACTACACATTTACACAAAGATATATCTATACTTATTTAATAAATCAACAATAGTAATGATAAGCCTTTATGAAATATAAACTAGCTACCCTATCACTAAACAACAAAGGTGCTTAAAACGTGTGAGTTTATAGGTATCAATTTAAGCTCCATTGTTTATTCAAAAGAGAGGGGTCTGAGATGACTTTAAATATAATATTATCAATAGAAGGAGAAATTAAATCATAGTGGAAAGTCAATAATAAACTAAGTTTTCAAACAAAAAAAGACACACTTAAATAGTTTGATACTATGACATATAATCTGGATTCAGCAACACATCTCTATGTATACACAATTTAAAGCCTTTTGATCTCTTTCTTCTCCTCCTCCCAGCACGTTATTTATTTTATTTAACAACCATTTATATAGCACTTCCTGTGTGCCAGACACTTTTCAAAGTACTTTACCAATATTCACTCATTTAATGATAGGAGTTCTATTCAACTTTTAGTTTAATTACTCTACATTTACCTCTTTTTCTTCCCTTCATCATTATAAAAGTAACAACCTGCTTCAGATGTAATCTTAAACCCAAGAGTGAGTTCATCACAGAAGGTACTGTATATAATATTCCTTGCTATCTTATGATCTAATTATATGTTGGTATTCATGAATTTTCTGCAAGGAGTTGACCTTCCTTGGTCAGTCCCCAAGGACTTACTTAAGTCTATGGCTTGTACTTCTTCCAGTCCTTCCCTTGGCTATAGTTTCCCACTATCACCTGTTGCCCAAACCCCTAAATTATATATAGTATATCAAATTAATATGCCCAGACTGGCCTTGCCCTATTCTCTTCCTGCAGAACACACTAGTCTTATGGGATTCTCTGATAAAAAAAGGAACAACCTAAAGATGGCATAATATTAGCAACAACTGTGTAAACTATTCTGTTAAAATATGCATTTTAAATGCCATGAGAAATAGGACTATTTTAAACATATTTGACTAAAATCTCCCTTCCCCATCTTAATTTTGAAATTAACACTGTACAAATTCTGAACAATTAGTTTTCTAGAGAGGACACGTTGAGGAACAATGGTCTATATCAGGATTCAACAAAAACAGTTTGGCTTGTTATTTACCCTTCTTTATTTTTTTAGCAGGGCAATGGTGATGGCTTTATTTTTCAATATTCTATCATCAGGACTTCCTGCTATGTGAGAAGTCATATATTTTACCTGATAAAAAATGCAGTTGCAAAGTTCTAAATAAATCAGAAACTATTCTAAATACAGCCATTAATGCATGGCAGAGAATAGTTCAAGGTAAAATATAACTACAAAACCATTTCATCTGGCTTGTATTTTTCCAGATCCACATATATCCCAAATGCAAACACAAAATAAAAGTTATTTATGACACCATAAGTTGAGCCTGTGTCTAGACAGTATGCAATATAGATGAATATGAAATCTCAGCTGTATTACCATGTGATAATTGATCAGACAAACCAGTTGGCATATTGAACTACCCGCCATGACAGTCATAACAATACCCTGTTTAATCTGCAATATCAGGTTAGGCTCATTTTTTTCTTTACACTGTGAACTTGTCTAACTTTGAAGTATTTCTGTGTGATTAATATGTTAACATTCATTAAAATTTATTATCTTGTCTACCTAATTGTAATTTTAATCACACTTTTATTAAAAAAAACCGTAGTCCCTTCTTCATATTAAATCAATTAAATCAATGCACATCTAATTATTTTGTTTTTTTGTAACATTTTTATTCTTGACAGAGTATTCTCTGGTTCTGCATATAACTGACATGATAATCAATAATAATTAAGCAAAATCAAGCTCAAGCAAGACATAAATATTCTCCTTGAGAGGCAATAAATCTCACTGGAAAAATTACCAGTCTCAGTGTCAAGAAGTATAATTTTAGCCCTAAGTCCACTTTTAACATATTAAGTGACCTTTCTTAAGTAACTTAATTTCTCTATAACCGTAGTTTTCTCACCAATACAAAGAAAAAATTCTTATACTTTAAAGACCTTTCCACACCTAAGATTCTATACTGGTTACATTTTAAAAGCACGTATCTTACAATAGAGCAAGAAGTTATGGGTTTAACTTAAGATATATTGGCAAAATACAAATATTTTAATATTGCTATTAGTTTAATTAGGAAGTCATGTTTAGGAAGCTCAAATTTACCTTTATAAAATTCTTTCTTCCTCTCTCTTTCTCTGCTTCCATCTCTCTTTTTCATGGTCTCTCTCTCTTTCTCTGTCCTCTTAACAAAGTAAGATTATACCAAAAATATTATTCTGCAACTTCACTTTTCCTCCCAGTTAACTATGTATGCATGGATATTCTTTCTGTTTAGCACATAAATATCTACCTCATTCTCTGTAATACAAGCATAATGACCCATAATAGATTCACCATTGCCTTTTGATTGACATTCAGATTTAGATTTCATTTCCAATGTGTTGCAATTACAAGCAAGCTGTGATTCCAAAGCATCTCTAGAAGTAACAGCAATGGCACTTTTATTTTAACAAAAGTGATCTTTAGAAATTATATTGCTGAGACGAGGGATATACATGCTTTACATCTTAAAGGATAATATTTAATCTTTCCAAAAACATAGCAGGAATTCACACCCTCATCAAAGTCTCATGTGTCTTTTTTGAGGGCATTGAGCTGGTAGAAGTTGAGGCTGGAGTGGTGACATGGTCTATTTTTCATTTATAAAAGATGACCAGCAGCATCAAGGAGATAGACTAAAATTAAGACAGACTGGGGCGCCTGGGTGGCTTAGTCGGTTAAGCGTCCGACTTTCGCTTAGGTCATGATCTCGCGGTTCGTGGGTTCGAGCCCCGCGTCGGGCTCTGTGCTGACTGCCAGCTCAGAGCCTGAAGCCTGTTTCAGAGTCTGTGACTCCCTCTCTCTCTGACCCTCCCCTGCTCACGCTGTCTCTCTCTCTCTCTCTCTCACCTAGAAATAAATAAAACATTAAAATTTTTTTTTAAATAAAAAAATAAAATTAAGACAGACTGAACCCAAAAAAGGACCATGAAGAACTTATGCTGGGTCTGAAATATGCTAAAAATAAAGGTCCAAACTAGAACAGTGTTGAATGATTATAGAGAACAGCCATGGGGATAGCTCTCCAGATGAACGTGCACTAACGTTGATTGTTAGGTCATAAAAAATGACCAGCATTTTAAAGGTAAATTGAAATGAACTCAGTGTGTTCAGCTTTCAGCTTTTTATTCATTCCCTCAACAAATACTTACTGAGAACCTGCAGTATACCAGACTATTTGTTCTAAGCTCCAAGGTAACAACATTGAACAAAGTCCCTGTCCTTAAGAAGTTTAATTTCTACTGAAAAACAAAAGACAAAAAAAAAAAAAACAAAAACAAAAACAAAAAAAAAAACAAATAAGGTAATAATTGCATCAAAGAAAAATGAAATAGGTAAGGGAAAGAGAGAGAAATAGCTTTGGAGACTGGGGCTTTTTATTTCATTTTAATATTTTTAATGTTCATTTATTTGGGGGGTGGGGGAAAGAGTATATGTGAGGGAGGGGTAGAGAGAGAGGGAGACATAGAATCCAAAGCAAGCTCTGGGATCCAAGCTGTGAGCACAGAGCCCAACACGGGCTTGAACTCACCAACCATGAGATCATGAGCTGAGCCAAAGTTGGATGATTAACCAACTAAGCCACCCAGGCACCCCAAGACTGGGGCATTTTAAATAAGGTGACCAGGCAAAGTCTTTCATAGAGAATAAGATTAGAGTACAGATCTAAAGAAAACAAAATTATATAGTGTATATATATATATATATACACTATGTTTTCAGGAAATGAAACAATAGTGGTAGAAAACCTTATTGGATTTAGAGTTCTAATAATCTAAAGATAAGAAAAGATGATTGATTGGGAAAATTTTGGCACAATACACAATGGGAGTGTTTGGGAAATTAAAACAATAATGGATAATTTCAGACTCTGTTGCTTAAAAATGCATTCAGTTAAAAATATTAGGCCTTTGTCATAAGAAAAGATCTTTGGGCAAATTAATAAATGACCCCATTAGAACTGAGCTTATGAATCTGCTTACAAAAGCAAATGCTTTTAAAAATTACAGCCAGCTCATTAAAATGACGATGACCAATATAGAGTGCACTGGATTTCCTGGTTGCTTTGCAGTGACTGAGTGTCCCTGCCCTTGTGGGAACGTCCTTTTCTTCCTCCTGGGTTATTTGGGCAGAGTTACTTCTGTTCTAAATTCATATTGCATAACTGATTTCATAATGTTATTCTGTGCCCTCTGTGGTCCTTGTTGCATAGGTAATCAGGATTTTATTTAGAGGGTGTAATGCAACAGATAGGACATTCATTTTCGTGCTATGAAATCTAAGCCTCCAGAGGGTTGATTGTTCAGAATTGTTTGGTCTTCCTCAGACTAAGAAGTAAGAGTTCACAATATATTTTGAAAATGCACATAAGTAAGCCTGTGAAGAAATATGATTATTTTAACTGTAATACCTATTTTCTTATCTTAGAAAATTTTAGATGAGACTTTCTAGTCTTTTGTCTTAGCCAACTGCCTACTACTGTTTTTTACCCTACAGGAGAGTCTCTTTATCTCTTTAGGTATGTGTATAATTGATAAATTTATTCATTTCACTGATTAAAGTTTATCTGGAGAGCATATTTTGCAAGGTTTTGATTTTAATCAGCTTCTAAAGAATACTAAGTAGCCATGTGCCACACAAACAAACAAACCACAGGGAAAAGAGAAGTGGACTTTTAAGATATATTCAATAACAACTGAGTAAGGAATTTGGTTAGAATTTGAAATTTATAACTAAATTTAAATCAGTTTCTAATTAAATCTTTGTAAGCCACAGATACATAAAAATCAGTTTCCTGCTATGTAGAGATAACATTCTAACCATGCTTATTTGTATTTATGTGACCACTCTTATATTTTGCTCTCTATGAAATAATATTTACTAATAAAATATATTTGTTCTGAACTACTATCTGTACTTTATATTTGAACTGGATTTTTTCTTTATTATATTGTTTTGGCAAATATTTTTTGGTTTAGATATCATTTATACAATTTCAAATTTCTCCCTCCATAGCATTTTCAAATACCTCTCACTTTCCACCTTCTGAAAGTTTCAGGTAGTATAGAATCCATAATTTGTGTTAAGGCTATTTAATAGTGTCCACAATGACACATGATGTGCAAACTATCTTCAGTGTATTTCCATTGTAGAAATAATAATATATTTTACTTCATCTTGAAGTTATGTATAACACAAAATAACTACCACATAAAACTTTGCCCTAATACATTCAATCAAAATTGACATTGAAAACACCAAATCAATCTGATCTTAATATTTATTCCTATGAATATTCATAAAGAGGAAAGCCTTTGAATATGATGCTCTCTCAATTTTGATGGACTACGTATGGAGTCCTATGCATGGTTACTTTCCATAATGTTTTTTGCCTTGAGTGACAAAAGTTTCAGCTTTTTAAATGAAGGAGAAAGTAATGATAAGTGCAATATTCATTTTATATTAAAATATGTGGGATTTCTAATGCCAAAGGCAGAAAACTTTAATTAAAACACTTGTACTTAGAGAGAAGAAAAAAAATAATCTACATTTCTTAAGGAGGGAAATAACAAAGAAATCATATCCTGAATTACACATTAAAATTATCAGGGAAATATTGGTCTGCTTGTGATGGAAAATATTCAATAAATAGTTTTTGATTATGTTTCTGTACTGGACTGTGAATCATAGATTTTAATTAACTATATAACAACTGTTCATCAATAACGCTAAGACTGGATTGGTATAGGTGAGGGAAGACATCCTGCTAACTACCTGGAAACAAAGAATTTTATAACTGGATGAGAGGAGTTTAGATCATATCCAGTCCAGCACTTATATTAAGTAACTTATTGTGTTGTGGCTCTGGTTCTCAAACAGACTTATTTTTGTATCTTAAACAAGATACTTAACTTCTTCAAGTCACAATAGTCTTACTATTTAAGAAATTTAAAAAGTGGTGTTTATGTCTAACTTGCCTAAATCTACTTGTAGTGCTATCAGTCAGCTAAGCATCTACCATTGTTCAGTCAATAGTACAAATTTATAACAAAAGGGGACCGGAATAGTAACTTAGAGATACAATATTTAGTAATTAAGACTATAAGTAAAATTTGTTGAATATTTTGTGAAACAGACACTGTTACCTAAAACTAAAATCTGTACAAAGTTTAGACTCGTTAAATTTTGGTTGAGCTGCCAGCTGGCCCTCTCATAGAGGGTGACAATTGCCAATTTGACATCAATAGGTTTGTGTCTCTGTCTTCCATCCCATAAGAATTGGGGTATATAGACATTGAGGAACAACTGCAAGCCGAAATCACACAGACATAGGCTGGATTACAATTGTGACACATATTACTTGGGTGTTCTTCATTAAGTGCTAAATCTTATGATTTTCAATTACTCATTGATAAAATAAAGATAATAGGGGCACCTGGGTGGCTCAGTTGGTTAAGCGCCCGACTTCGGCTAAGGTCATGGACTCGCGGTTTGTGGGTTCAAGCCCTGCCATCAGGTTCTGTGCTGACAGCTAAGAGCCTGGAGGCTGTTTCAGATTCTGTGTCTCCCTCTCTCTCTGCCCACCCCCCCACTCATGCTCTGTCTCTGTCTCAAAAATAAATAAACTATAAAAAATTTAAAATAAAGATAATAGGGGCACCTGGGTGGCTCAGTTGGTTAAGCGCCCGACTTCGGCTAAGGTCATGGACTCGCGGTTTGTGGGTTCAAGCCCTGCCATCAGGTTCTGTGCTGACAGCTAAGAGCCTGGAGGCTGTTTCAGATTCTGTGTCTCCCTCTCTCTCTGCCCACCCCCCCACTCATGCTCTGTCTCTGTCTCAAAAATAAATAAACTATAAAAAATTTAAAATAAAGATAATAATACCTACCCTACTGGGGTAAATAATGGTAATTGGCATCAAAAGCTGAGGAATGAGTTAGGCATTACTTCATAGATGACTACTCAGATTCAAATCATTCTTTTTATAATAATCACTGTTAAACTTACCCTTTACTATCTTGAAAGAAAATGAACCCACCAACACACATCTACACACACACAGCTAAAAACACAACAAAAACAGAAGCACAATTAAAAAATAAAAACAGGGAGGGGGACAAAACATATGAGACCCTTAAATATGGAGAACAAACAGAGGGTTACTGGAGGGCTTGTGGGAGGGTGGATGGGCTACATGGGGGAGGGGCATTAAGGAATCTACTCCTGAAATCACTGTTGCACTATATGCTAACTAACTTGGATATAAATTTAAAAAATAAAAAATAAGTTAATGCTCCTAGGAAAACCTGGGTGGTTCAGTTGGTTGAGCTTCCAACTTCAGCTCAGGTGATGATGTCATGGTTCGTGAATTCTAGTCCAATGTCGGGCTCTGTTCTTACAGCTTGAATCCTGGAGTCTGCTTCAGACTCTGTGTCTGCCTCTCTCTTTGACCTTCCCCTACCTCGCATTCTGTCTCTCTCTCTCATATATAAATAAACATTAAAAAAAATGATGCTCCTAATTATAATGCAAAAGAAAAATAAAAGAACTATATTATAAAGTATGAATTTTAATATTTAAATGCTTATCTATGACTACCTGCTATGGAATGCATTATGTCTTCCAAACTCCACCTTTCCAATCACAGATGTTGAAGCCCAAATCCCCAATGTGGCTATATTTGAAGATGGGCACCTAGGAGGTAATTGAGGTTAAATGAGGTCATATAGGTGATATCCTAATCTGATAGGACTGGTGAATTTCTAGGAAGAGGAAGGAGATCTCTCTCTCCCAGCCATATAAGGACACCATGAAAAGGCAGCCATCTACAAGTCAGGAAGGGAGTTCTCACAAGAAACTGGCCATGATGGCACCAAGATCAAGATCTTGAACTTCTAGCCTCCAGAACACTGAGAAAATAAATTTCTTTAAGTCACCAAGTCTATGGCATTTTTTATGGTAGTTTAAGGTAAGATACTACCGTAGAAAGCATAGTAAAATAGTCATATGCTTGCAATTGGAATTATCAGGAATAAGTCTGTAATTACAAACTATTAGGGATGCGGGGTATTTAATGGTGACTTCAATGGCAAAGGACATCTGTACTGTGGTTTTCTGCTCTGAATATCAATAGTGCCTTCTGAGATAAGAAAAACTGCTCCCCAAAACATTTGCAAAATACTATCTGAGGGGTGGTAGTGCCTTATGGAGATCCACTGACAAACATTCTGAACAACACAGGTTTTGGAATTATGTAGAATACGTATAATTTTTCAAGTGCACATGGAGCATTTTCCAGGATAAATCCTATATTAGGCCATATCAGAGGTTTCAAAAAAATTTAAGAGGATTGAAATAATATAAAATATGTTATCTCACCACAAAAAATAAAATTTTAATCAATATAAGGAGTAAATTTTGGGAAATGCACATATATTTTATAGCTGCAAATGTTGGTCTTCTGTTATCAACAAAGAAGAAAGATCTCAAGTCAACAATTTAAACTATCACTTTAATAAACTAAAAAAAAAAAAACAAAACAAAGCAAGAAGAAGGTAGAGGATATTATGATTTATGTAGTAATAAATAAAATAGAGCATTTTAAAAAATAAATTTAACACAACCAAAAGTTGTTTTATTAAAGATATTTTTTTAATAACTAACTGTTGTCCAGACTAACCAACTAGATAAAAGAGAAGAATCAAGTTACTAAAATCAAGAATGAAAAAGGAAAAATCAATACCAATTTTACAGATACAAAAAGGATTTTGAGTGAATACGAAGAATAATCATTTTGTCAATAAGTTAGATAACCTCCATGAAATGAACAAATTCCTAGAAACAGAAACTATGGAAAGTGATTCAAAAAGAAATAAGAAAACTGAATAGACCTACAAGAGACTGAATTGTTAACTGAAAAACTTCTCATGAAGAAAAGCCTAGGCCCAGATAGTTCCACTCTTGAATTCTATTAGACATTTAAAGAAAAATGAACACCACACTTTTACAAACTCAAAACCTAGATTGAAAGGAAACACTACCACAATAATTCTATGATTATTTTACGGTGACACCAAAACCAGACAAAGACATCACAAGAAAAGAAAATTACAGAACATTCCTTGTGAATATGGGTACAAAAATCCTTTACTAAATATGATTGAATCAATTTCATCATTGTAGAGCAGGCACTATACATCCTGATCAAGTGGGATTTATCCTAGAAATCCAAGGATAATATAACATATGGAAATTGATTAATGTGATACAGCATACTAATAAAGGAAGGAAAAAAACACAGAAACTTCTCAATAGATTCAGAAAAATCATGTGACAAAGTCTAGCATGCTTCCATAATAAAAACACTCAATAATTCTTAATTCTAAGAATAAAAGAGAACATCCTCAACCTGATATGATCATCAGTGACAAAGCCATAGCTAATATCTTAGTTAATGGTGAAAGGGTGAGTGCTTTCACTCTGGAGTCAAGCACAAGTTGAAGTATCCACTCTTGCCACTTATATTAAACATCGTTTTAGAGTTCCTATTCAGGAAAAATATGGGGAGAAGGAATCCTGATGGGAAAGAAAGAAGTAAAAACATCTCTTTTTGAAGATGTGACGATATTATATATAAAAATCTATTTTTTAAATGTTATAACTAATAAATGGATTTAATGTTTCAGGATATGAGGTAGTATAGAAAAATCCATTGTATTTCTATATACTTGCAATGACTCATCTGGAAGATGAAAGAAATAATTCCATTATAATAGCATCAAAAAATACTTAGGGTTAAATTTAACAAAAAGAAACACTTACTACACTGAAAACTATAAAACACCACTGAAAGAAATTAAGGAAGACCTAAATAAATGAAAAGATATTTCATGGGCATGGACTGAAAAACTTAATATTGTCAATATGGTGACGATCTTCAAATTGATCTACAGGTTCATCACAATCCCTGTCAAAACCTTAGCTGCTTTGCTGTAGAAATTAACAAGCCAATCCAAAATTCATACAGAAATACAAGGGATTGAAATAGTAAAAAAAAAAAAAATCTTGAAAAGGAATAACAAATTTAGAGTATTCATACTTCCAAATACCAAAAATTACTACAAAGCTGCAGTAGTCTGGACAGAGAAGTATTGGCCTAAGGATAAACATACAGATCAATATAATAAAATTGACAAGTCCAAAAATAAACACTTATATTTATGGTAATTTGATTTGCCATAATGGTGCCAAGAAACTTAACAGGGAAACAATAGTGTTTTCAACAAAAAGTGCTGGGAGAACTGTATACACATCTGCAAAAGACAGGAGTTAGATCCTTACCTCACACCATATCCAAAGAGTAACTTAAAATGGATCTTACATAAAAGAGCTAAAACTATCAAACTGTTAGCAGAATTATAGGCATTATAGGCATAAATCCTCATGCCCTTGGGTTAAGCAGTGTTTTTTTTTTTTTAGATATGACACCAAAAACATAAGTGACAAAAAAAAGGTAGATCAGACTTTATCAGATTAAAAATTTGTGCATCAAAGGACATCATCAAGGACATAAAAAGACAAACCCCATAAATGGAAGAAAATAGTTGCAAATCATGTATCTGAGAAAGGTCTAGTATACAGAATATGTAAAGGACTCTCAAACTTCAACAACATTAGAATTTTTACAATGAGGCAGATGACTGTGATCTGAGATGGTCAAAGAAAAAATCACATAAGAGTGGTGCCTGGCTTAGGCTCTAAAAATGAAGAAAGGGGGAAATATACAGGAAAGAGATTTCAAGCAAAATATGCTTTACTTAGTCCATTTGGTTAAACTTATATATATATATTTTTACATGTGTATTTCTAATTGTCTCTTGAGGACATTGGCATTGTATTCCTTATAGTATTTGACTTATCATAAGTACTTATCATACTCAATGACTGATCAGGTAAGATATATAGAGGTATAATTTTTATCCAAAAAAAAACCATTTTTCATATACACTGGAGCTCTTCGAAGTAGTAGACAATTTTGTTCAAATGATATAATTATAAAATGTATCACCTGCACATTGTAGAGTATTTTCTGGCTTTATAGTTAAAACAACAACAACAAAGGACAGCCATATTTTCTGAAACAAAATCAGGACATAGGATATAACATGAGGAAGAGAAGGGGATATTTTAAATTGGAGCTGACTGTGGATATAAGCCATTATTCAATGTATAATACAAAATTAAAGTAACTTGGGTGCCACAGAGACCTGGCTTCTGGACTTGTTCTTATCTTTGAACAAGTTACTTAATCTTCCAGGGCCTCATTTTCTTCGCTTACAAAGTAGAAGAAATAACCAATTCAACATCATAGACGTGCGGTAAAAAAATAAAAAGAGAAACTCCTGCTAACATGCTCCCCACTGTACTGGATACAAAGAAAATGCTAAGTCAATTTTAGCTATCGTTATTATCATGTAGTCGTAGAGTAAAATTATCTTTGCTAAGAGTAGATATTTACAAGAAGTCACTTTTAGACAAAGGAATAACAGAGAATGGTAATTTAAACTTGCCTGGTGGATTACATTGGTCATGTCTGAAAGTATCTTATTTAAGGGTCATGCCAGAGAAATAGTTGTCTCCATATGTGGCAATCTTTTCTTGTAGTTCATTACACCCTGTGCTGAAAATACAAACCAACACACTGTTTTCCCCTTCAACTTTTGCCCTCTAAGAGATCAACTGACTAACCAAATATAGAGAAGGACACTATCCTCCAAAGATTATAAGTAAAAAGCCGGGATGATGATAACCAGGATACAGCTTGAGAAAGATGGGGCAGGAAGTTTATAAGAGGCTCTTGGTGCCCCCTAGTGTTCAATCTCCTAGTGTTGTTGTTTTTTCTTTTTCTTTTTTTTCTTTTAATAGGGGTTTTATCAAGGGATTCTAAAGTTTGAAACAACTCAACATTGTTCAAATGATCCTTAACATCAGGCTGCTTCAAGATGCACATACACACACTTCCTCTAAGGCAGAAAAACCTTAAACCCTAATGATGCACAGTTTGGTTGTTTCACTAGAGTGAAGCCAAAGTACAAAAGAGAGGAGACATACATCTAGCAAAGGGAATCAGATTCTGTATTTAAATATGTTCATTAAATGAAGCAGTCAGATAAACAGAATACATATATTTGAGCCGAGTGTTTAAGCCTAAGTAACTAAGTGAAGCAATGTAATGACTGAATCTAGTTGAACTCCTTACCTAGGCTATTTTTTATGGAAATGCTGACATCCTTAATACAGAGATCTGAACACTTCTACTCTAATAGTATACATAGCCTGCAGACAAGTCTCACTAAAATGTGCTGAGTTAACTTCTCAGGTTTGGGGCTTTTATTTCACAAGGCCAAGATGTTAAATTCATAACCTTCAAACATTCTAAATGATTGTAGATAACCACTGAATTAAACAACTAGTTTCACTTTATAGTTACCAATAGCAAAGAAGACATCTCAAAGTTATAGAAATTGTAAATTACTTTTGTAGTTTATCAAAAAATATTTAGTATTTTTGCTGATTAAACTTCATCTTTGAAAACCATTAGAAAAGTGGCAGATGAAAAATTTAATCTATCTCAGAATGTTCAGTTAAATAGAACTGAAATAGGTCATTACATAGAAATACTTAATTGTCTTGATTTCAGCATAATCTTTCTATCAATGTGATTATATGAGAAAGTACTTTTATGCTTCAGAAAGAAAACCACATCTGACATAAAGTTGGTCTTAACAAACCTTGAATGTAAATTAAGATGTTTTATCTTTATTTTGATATAGCCCTACTAAAATTACAGGAAAATATATTTCTATTGGTTTTTAAAGTCTGTTTTTGTATTTTAGTATACTTATCTCATAAGGATCATTCTCAAGTTTTTCTTTGTTTTAAAATTTACCTTTAGAATTGGAGGAAGGAAGTGGTAAGCTGTCATTCAGAGAATTAGGCAATTAATTTGCATTATACACTCAAGCCATACTATATCTCTTCCCATTAATTCCCCGAACAGTTACTCATAGTGAACTGTAGTTACTCTTCGCGCTGACTCCTCCCCAAAACTCATTCTTAGGATGCGTCTAATGATTTTTTAATCTAGTCCCTCTATATCCCTTAATTCAAATGCCAAAGAGTTTAAAGTAGTGATTATATTTGATGAGCTATTCCTGGATGATGAGATTAGTAAAGAATGACAGTTTCTTCCAAGAACAGACACTGAAGTAATTGGTATAGCTGAAAACACCTTTGGTAAGAATGTTGGCATTTATGCTAGAAAGAGCTATCAAAAGCAGATGCTTAGACCCTGAAGGATAAAAGACCAATTAAATTTTTTTCAATTGCTGGTTTATATACTTAATGTTTTGTCTAAGGAATCAAACAGGTACCATGATGATCAGCTATGAATGTTACTGACATGATTTTATGTGATAACTTCTAAAATAAGTTAAACTTATTTTAAATAAGATAAACTTATTAACTTCTAAAATAAGTTAAACTTCTTAAAACATTTTCACAGTCAATGGGATCCACTTGGGCTTATTTTCAGGGATATTTCAAGGCAAAAATAAAATCAATGTCAATTAGATAAAATGATAAGATGGAAACTTTTTAGTGGATCAAAGCCATAGCAAATAGCATGGAAAGAAAGCAGACAGCAGGTACAGTACCTTTAGTCTTAAACACAAAATAAGAACTAGAGGTTCGTGTAGAATAGGAAGGAGTCCACAATTTAAATACATGTATAAAATCCTATAATTTTTGTTCTGTTTTGCTTTTTTTCCCTAGTGCCCTTTCTAGAGAGCACAGCAAGGCAAAGTAATAAGTAATCTTCACTCCCAAGACAACACACAAGCACACACTATTACACAAATTAAAGCACAAAGTCCTTAATCAGGACATTGAATTACAATCATACTTATGAAACTCCACAGCAGTAAGAAAATATGAAGTTTTTAAAAATCATAAAACCCCGAAATAAGTTATCTCTAGTTTGTTTGTTTGTTTTTGAGAGATAGAGAGAGACAGCGTGAGCAGGGGAAGGTCAGAGAGAGAGAGGGAGACACAGAATCTGAAGCAAGCTCCAGGCTCTGAGTTAGCGCTAGCGCTAGCTATCAGCACAGAGCCCAACACAGGGCTCGAATCCACGAGCAGTGAGATCATGACCTGAGCCGAAGTTGGACACTGAACCAACTGAGCCACCCAAGTGCCCCAAGTTATCTCTAGTTTCAATTTGGAGACATATTCACCATTATCTATTCATATTGAATAAACACATTTGAAAAATCTTTGAGGTTCACTGAGAAACATAAACACATAGTTTCTGCCCTTTATGCAGTTTTTGCCCAAGTCAGCCCCAGCTGCATCATGAACAGGAAAACCATGAAGAATTTCCTGTGCAGAGGTGGTTAGGTCAGTTCAGCACTAGCCTCAATTGCTTGGTGATGAGCCTGAAGACCCTGAAAGAGGACTCAGTCTTCTGTAGCCAGAATATTTTTTTAAATCAACTTATTTATTTTGAGAGAGACAGAGAGCATGAGCAGGGAAAGAACAGAAAGAGAGGGAGAGAAAGAGAATCCCAAGCAGGCTCCGCACTGTCAGCACAGATCCTGATGGGGGTCTCAAACTCATGAACCATGAGACCATGACCTGAAACAAAACTAAGAGACGCTTAACCAACTGAGCCACCCAGGCGCCACTAACCAGAATCTTTAACTTGGACTTGACACTTTATTGTTACCTCATATTTTTCCTAGTCTGGGTCTTTGGACTCTGATTCTTCTACCTTTCTGGACCTACAACTGCTAATTCCTATAGCTTGTCTGCCTTACTTCAATGATTGTTCTGGTAAACTCAGTCCAGAGTGTTAATCTGACTCTGAATTAACATGAACAGAACAGATCTACATATCCAAAGCAAAAAATGTATATATTATCTATTAATTCTCTATTTTTAATTTTCATGCATCATGTAGAGGTCACAGCCAAAATGATAGAGAGTTACCTAGTGTCAGGTCAAGTTGGAGATTCAGAAGAATAGCTAGAGGGGTTCTGGGCCTATCACTGAAACACAAAAAGTCAAGGAAGCACAACTTTCTTATCCATAGTAAGTTTTGTTTTGAGTACTGGGTGCAAACACAAATTATGAGTTTTACACAATTTTGGGAAAATAGTAAGGCCTCAATAAATGAATACTAGGCAACAGAGGAGAAGGGGAGGAAAAGAGAGAAAGAAATGAGGAACGTAGGAAGGAAGAAAGGAGGTGTTTGTGAACCAACTTAAGCCAAATTGGATAAGCAGCAAGAGACACAGTCTTTTGATAAGTGGGGGTGCTCTCTGACCATATATAACCCTTATCCACAAAGTGCCCACCAAGGGATATGAGGCGTGCAAGCAGGGGTTAAACCATATACCATTGAATCACAGATATTTATTAGCAAGCATGCAAAATAAGATTAAATAAAACACAAACAGAGACAATCTGCTTCAGTAAGGTCTGGAAAACTCCTCTTTGTCCTGAGATAAGCCTCTTGCCTCAGAAGTTGACTCTGAGGCAGATGCAAAAATCTTCTCTAGTAGGCATTTTTTCACCTGAGTCAGCCAAGAGTAGTCCACGAGCTCTAGAATGTGCTTGATTTACAAGTCTTGTTTATGCATGGGGTAGCATCTACACAGGCTTGCTAGCCAACCACATGTCTGAAACATCACTCATTTTCATCAAAGAAAATTTTTTCTAACATTTCTAACGCTAATTAATAAAGCCCTTGATATAGATTTCAATACCTCTCTTCGAATGTTTCCAAACTATGGAATCTTAATTAGTGTGCTTCAAATACTTAATCACTGCTCTTAAACAGTAAGTTTATACTCTACCCCATGGTCCAAACACACACTTCTGCTACAATGTTTATAGAGAAATAGTTCAAAGTAAATTATGATATAGAAAGTAACATAGAAAGAAGGGAAAGAAGAAAAAAAAAAAACCCTCCACTTTACCCCTGATGTATTCAGTATTCCACCCATGCTCAATTACTTGCCTAAAATAATTTTTTTTTGGCATGACTTTGGACAGTCTTTCTGCAGGGAATTTTTTTACCACCCACTTCCCAAAATCTTATACTAATTTAGCCACATAAAATTCTTATTGCCTTTCATATAAATTGTCAGATGCTTTGAAATTTCAGGTCAAATCAATTACTTCCTTTACTCCTTTCCCACTCCCCACCAAATTTGTCTATTTCTCAAAAGGCATATATTTCTGTGTGTGCATATTTACACACACGTGCATTTTTTGATTAAGTTATTGCTCTGTCTGTGTTCTCTGGTATATTCAGAGTCAGAGAATATACTTAGTTCTTTGGAATTCCTGAATCCTGGTAAAGAAGTTGTAATGTAATTTTTTTTCAGTAAATGTTTGATTAATTTAATTGACTTTTGTATTGAAAATATCTTCTCTACTATGCTCCCCTACAATATCAATTTAAAATACAACTTGTCATTTAAGTATGAAGTAAAGTGTTAGGTAAGAAGGAAATGCAGATGAGTAAAAGGAGAATTTATGTTCCAAATGGATGCAGCAGAGAGTTTGAGAAGCATTTCAAAGTGATAAGAGAAAATGAAGCCAACAGTTTAAAGTGACAATTGATAAGAACACATTGCCTTTTGGAATCCAAGTTGAAAAACCTTCTCCAAAATGTCTATTTCATTAAGTGGCAAGTTAATTTCTTGGAACATTTTCCAGCTTTTGAAATGTATGTGTAATAATTCAATTCATATTTTGCACTGAAGTATTTCTTTTTGATTCCCCAAATCTTAGACATTTTAATTGTTAAATATTTTCAAGTTTAAGGTGTGAACCTATCTGGATTCTATACTTAGAATTCCTGGTAGTCACCAACCACAGTGAAGAAATTTTTTTAAAAAATTCAGATGTTATAGAACAATGGGGTCAAGGCCATGTTTTTTATCTGCTTAACATTTCCTGACATCTATTCACGGAATACTGTTATGATCCTTTGTGTTTAAGGCAAATCAAAAAATATATATGCTTCCTCCAAAGCAAAATTGATGCTTGTCCCTGCAAATGTGACACCAAATTGCTATTTTACTAACCTGGATGTAATTTTGGAGAGTTTGATATCAATAAGTTATAAATTGCCGACAATGTGAAAGGACCCATAACACACTCTTCCTGTCACTCTTACTAAAACAATTCACAGTCTATGCTGTGCCAAACATGCTCCTGGGAGCTTTTGAATTTTTGTTTCAAATTAAAAAAAATGTGTTTGTTTATTTTTGAGAGAGAGAGAGGCAGAGTGTGAGTGGGGGAGGGGCAGAGAGAGGGAGACAGAATCTGGAGCAGGATCCAGATGGATGTGCTGTCCACCTCTCAGCACAGAGCCCGATGTGGGACTTGATCCCAGGAGTGGTGAGATCATGACTTGAGCCAAATCTGAATGCTTAACCGACCAAGCCACCCAGGCACCTCTCCTGGAAGCTTTTAAAAAACAGATGCCCAGCTTCCGTCTCCATAAAATCTCACTGGATTTGTCCAGGGGAGGCCCAGAATTTAGTGTTCTCATAAAGCATCTCATAAAGCATCTTTTCCTAATATTGCCAAATTAGAGAACCACTATCCCTAAGATTTATGCCACAATTGCCATATTCCAGGACTATATTTGACCTCAATAGCATTTAGATTTTGCTAATACATTTATCCCTTATCTTTTCAAGGAAGTAACAGCCTCCTAGATATCATACTATTAAAAATAATACTTAGAAAATTACTACTTATATTTATTCTTTATTCATATACTAAAAATATTATTTTATTGAAAGGTATTAACACAGTGAAATAATAGAAGGTAAGAAAGGTTAATATTTATCCTGAAGCACTCAAAGCTCTATCTCTTACAATCTAATGTTAATCAATTACTAATTATAAATTTTCAATTAAAGAATTATCTGATCATGACCATATTTAGAATTAAAAGTATGGCAGGAAAAATATATTTAACAGACAAGAGAATTCTGTATCAAGAAGATTTTTATTAACAAACTGAAAATAGAGAATTGATAGTTACTAGGAATCTTTGGGAGAAAAAGAACTTTTACCAAATATACAGGTAAGGAATAAAAGCACAAACTTCAATTAACCAGGAATTAAGTGGCTGGAATCCTTAATACAATAGTGTTATTGTAATGTTTACTTTTAACTAAGTTTTAACTAATATTTGGTTTTTAACAAAGAAATTAATTGAGTCAGTACAAATATCTAACAGAATCTTTCTGGTCATAGTAGGCTAAGTTTACCTTAAACAAAATGGGAAATAAGTGAGGTTTGTCCTATGCCCATCTTTCCTCACTTTAAGACCTTCATGCTGTCCCTTGACTGACACGTATCCATCATCATAAGCCTAAAATCTTACCATTATCCATTCTAATATAAAAATGTTCCAGTTTTGTGTTCTGCTTATATATTTGCTCTTTATATTTAATGGAGACTAGCCAATATGTGCTCAGGCTTCCATGACTAATAAAGAACATCCTTACCTTCTCTCAAGTGGGTTTGCACTTTTTAATATATTTTTAGTGTTTATTTATTTCTGTGAGAGACAGAGCATGAAAAGGGGAGGGGCAGAGAGAGAAGGAGATACAGAATCCGAAGCAGGCTCCAGGTTCTGTGCTGTTAGCATCGAGCCCTACATGGGCCTCAAACTCACAAACCATGAGATCATGACTTGAGCCCCCTGTGCCAAAGTCAGAAGCTTAAGTGACCAAGCCAAGGCGCCCCTGGATTTGCAATTTAACAGGGGACTCTAAATAGATGAACAGGTTCAGAATTTAGGTCACTGAGACTTTATTCATTTGAGACTGGGATGCAAGTGGAAAGGGAAACTCCTACTTCAAGCATTCTACGTAGCCAGATGCCCACTTCATCAACTCTTAGCTGTGGTTCTCTAGGCATTAGGTAAATGCTTAAAAATAAATAAAGGGATGTTTTCTAAATTTAATTAATAAAACTGTGAACTATAGATAGAGAAAAGTTAAGTAAAATACCTCTACTATAGAATGAAGAATGGATTGATGGCAACGGTCTTCAAGCATTTATACATTCACATTGTTTTGTAAAAAAGAACATTTGCCCAAGGCCTCCGTCCATTGTTAGATTTAAACAGTGCAAGTAGAGTAAGAAGTTTGATATTGAATATGACTTATTTGTAGAAGCAACTTCATATTTATTTGTTTTTAAGCAACTTCACATTTAAATATAAAATGTGAGAAAACTTCTGTGCTCAGCATTAGCCATTAAGAAGTTGTGTCTGAAATGTAGTGTTTTTTTTTTTTTAACTACCAATTAACTCAACACCTGTCATCAATTAGAAAAGGTTTCGCTACGGTTTCAAAAGATTTCTTTCTCTTTTACATTAGAATAATTTATCTGTAGTAAGACTGGCAGATTCCATTTATATTAGATTCATTCAAGATAATTTGTGACTGAAAGTCTTTGTTGAAAGTCAATTCTACTAAAAATTAATCAACAAATTAGTGAAATTAGTTACATGCACAAATGACTGTAAGCAAATAATATGCATTAATGCTATACTTGATCAATTCTAGATTTGAATAATTAATAGCTCTTCCTCAAGATATTCTGATTATATAAATGTACCATGTTGGATTACATTCATATAAATTGCTTTCTTCATAATAAAGTTCTCTATTTAGCTAATAAAACAAGGAGTTTGTTTTATAAATAATATACCAAAATGTTATTAAAAATAATTTCTATTAAATTCTTTAAAATTTTTTTTAATGTTTATTTATTTTTGAGACAGAGAGAGACCATGAGTCGGGGAGGGACAGAGACAGAGATAGAGTGAGAACCACAGAATCTGAAACAGGCTCCAGGCTCTGAGTGATCAGCACAGAGCCCAATGCTGGGCTTGAACCCATGAACTGTGGGATCATGACCTGAGCCGAAGTCGGACACTTAACCAACCAAGCCACACACGTGCCCCTATTTCTATTAAATTCTCAAAAATAAAAATGGATGAAATATACTATAATTTGAACATTCATAGGATTGATCAATAATACGTAAGTACCGGATGCAGCGGTTTAAGATCTATCAAAATGAAAATCAGAAATATTTAAAAATAGAAATGGCCATCATACTATTGGTCCAGTATTTTTAAGGTTTTGGTGTTAGTATCACAGTCAAAAATGTATCATTTTAATAAATACTGAAAAGTGTTAAAGAGTTGAAGGCAATTTAATAAGCTTCGGCATTTTATGAATAAATTATAACTCTGATTTGAATATGATTTTTAAGTAGGCTGTTTTTTTCACCTCAGCACCTGTCATTATTTTTCATTTCTCAATATCTCAGAAAGTGGATTCCACTTTGGAAATTGAAATAGTTTATGCTAGGAATTCATTATTCTGCTTTTCTTTCCTGTAATAGCATTTATAATAGAAACATTTTATCCAACTCAAAGATCTCTGTAAACTGAAAACACATTGATATGAAAATGCTGTTGGCAAGTGTATATTTGGCTCTCTACCCATTCAGTTACAGTACTCTTTACCCCTCTAACTGTCAAGTGTCCTTATTCTGTTCCTTTCTGCTCAGCACTTCCATGCAATCACCTTTATGATCATGCATTTCCTTGTGTGCACCTATGTTCTATTGAGAATATCCCCACATGGCCCCACCAAGAGTCCTGTAGCTTCTGCTTAATTCAACAGACATGATAAATACTCCAATGGAGTGTGATAATAATGCTAGAATGTGTGTTAATATGTATATTTAAACTTCTGTTGGCCAGACAATGCTATCAAAAAATAGTGTCTCTAATGTTGGAATTTCTATGTAAAGTTGTATTAACCAAACCTTCCAATGGTTACCCCACTTCGCAAAAAAACATATCCGTGCTTAAGCCACCTACACACAGTACTACTGGCCATATATACTTTAGATTCCTAAATCTAAAAAGAGTCTAGAATATTCACAAACCAAACCTTGCTTGTGCTCCACATCTGCCATGATTCTGCTCATCTCCTCCCTCTCTACCTATCTTTCAAAATTTAGCTCAAGTCAGTTTTTCCATGATTCCTAAGACCAAACTAGAAAACAGTAGGTTTATCTTCCATGAAAAACAAACAATGCCAAATATTGGGGTTTTGGTATAAATTGCTGCTCAATTATAATTCTAGCACACAGTGATTGTGGGTTTTGTTTTTTAAGTTATTTAAATTCTAGTTAGCATACATTGTAATGTTAGTCTCAGGTGTACAGGGAGATTCAACACTTTCATATAATACCCAGCATTCATCATAAGTGCACCCCTTAATCCCTATTACTTATTTACTCTGTCCCCCCACCAACCTCCCTTCTGATAACCATCAGTTTGTTCTCTCTAGTTAAGAGTCTGTTTCTTGGTTTGCCTCTCTTACTTTTTTCCCCTTTACTTGTTTGTTTTGTTTCTTAAATTCCACATATGAATGAAATCATATGGTATTTGTCTTTCTCTGACTTAATTTGCTTAGCATGATATTCTCTAGCTCCATCCATGTCTTCACAAATGGCAAGATTTTATTCTTTTTTATGGCTAAGTAATATTCTACTGTGTGTGTATATTATATATTGCATTATTGCATGTATATGTGCATGTGTATATATGTAAAATGTCACTTCATGTTTTCTGCCCACTTTTCATAGAGAATAAACTAATAGTTACCAGAGGGGAGGTAGGTTGGGGGATGAGTTAAATAGGTGGTGGAGATTATGGAGGAATACCACTGGTGTTGTAGGGGAGTGCTGAATCACTATATTGTACACCTGAAACTAAAAGTATGTTCACTAACTGGAATTTAAATAAAAACTTTGAAAAATACTGATTTTTTTCCCATTTATAAAAATAGAATGTCTAAAAAAAGTATAAATACAAAAATAGAAATCAGCCATATCTGACATTCTTAAGGTGTGCTGTCCAATATGGTAGCTAATAGCCACATGTGGCTACTGAGCACTGGAAATGTGGCCAATCTCAAATGAGTTCTGCTATAAATGCAAAATACACACCAAATTTCAAGGACTTTGTCTGAAAAATATAAAATATCTCATTCATTTTTTATTGATTATATACCATAATGGTAATATTTTGAACATATTTGGTTAAAGTATACCATTACAATTAATTTCATCTCTTTTTTTTTTTTTACAATTTTAATGTGGGTCTTATAGAATTAAAAATTGATGCATGGCTTGCCCCATACTCCTATGGGACAGCACTGATCTATAGAATATATGCCAAGTCTTCCTATGCATTTACATAAATTAAAATTGTGACTGTATCATACTCACTGTTTTATAACCTGCTTTTTCATTTAATAGAACATCAAGAACATTTTCCAATGCTGTTAAATATTTTTAAAATACATAATTTTAAACTACTAAATAATGTTCTATCACATTGGATGTATCACATTTATTTAACAAATTCCTTATCTTTGGATATCAAGGTCATTTTCAGTATTAATTCCACAGAGGATACTATGGTATATAACTCTATCTGTATCTAAGTCTACTCATTAGGAAAAGTTTCCAGAAATAGAATTACCATAGGGTTTAAACATATTTAAGGCTTTTGGTAATTACTGGCCAATTGTCCTACAGAAAAGCTGTACCATTGTACACTTCCAACACCAATCTTGAAGAGTGTTCATTTCTGAGGATATATGCAAACGACACATTTGATAAAGGATTAGATTCTAAAATATATAAAGAACTTGTACAACTCAACATCCAAAAACACCCTGCACATCTTTCCTTTTTATAGATATTAGAGGAGTGGCTCATGTGTGGTTCTGTTGTGGGAGGTGGGGGAAATGTGTTGTCTGCTTCTACCTAAAAAGCAGAACACAAAAGGACGCTTGGAAAGCAGAGCAGAGGAGAAACATAAAGGAGATTCATATCCATGAAAAGTCTCTATTTCTGGAAGATTTCAGTGTTATGGGAGCCCAATAAGTGTCTCTGATGAATCGCAACCTTTGCTGGCCATGCTTGCCCCTCACTCGCTTACAGTCTATTTTCCATGTAATACCAGAGAAAACTTTCTCAATCTACTCAAAACCTTTACGTGGGCTTCCATCACACTTAAAGGAGAAAAGTTTACAGTGATTATCACCTAGATTAGGGAGATTTCAGATAAAGTGTAAACTCAAGTCAGTTTTTCCATGCTTCCTAAGACCAAACTAGAAAACAGTAGGTTTATCTTCCATGAAAAACAAACAATGCCAAATATTGGGGTTTTGGTATAAATTGCTGCTCAATTATAATTCTAGCACACAGTGATTGTGGGTTTTGTTTTTTAAGTTTTTATTTAAATTCTAGTTAGCATACAGTGTAATGTTAGTCTCATTTTACACTTCAAGGAACTAGGGGAAAAAAGAATAAAGTAAACCCAAAATTATCAAAAGGAAAGAAATCATAAATATCAGGGCAGAAATAAATCAATAAAGAATAGAAAACAAACAAAAAAATCAACAAAATTAAGAGCTTTTTTTTTTTTAATAAACAAGATCAACAAACTTAGCTAGACTAACTATTAAGAAGGCTCAAATAAAAGCCAGAAACTAAAGAGGAAACATTGAATGTCTCAGAAATAAAAAGGACTTTAAGAGACTATGAGGAACAATTACATGTCAATAAATTAGATAACCTAGAAGAAATAGATAAATTGTTAGAAACATAACCTCCCAAGATTGAATAAAAAAGACATAGGAAGTTGGAACAGACCAATAATAAATAATGAGATTGGAGTAGAATTTTAAAATTCCCAAACAAACAAACAAACAAACAAAAGTCCAGGACCAGATGACTTTACAACTGAAATCTACCAAACATTTAAAAAGGAATTGACACCAACACTTTTTAAACTCTTCCAATATAAAGAAGATGTGGTATATATATAGAATAGAATACTACTCACCAATCAAAAAGAATGAAATCTTGCCATACGCAACAACATAGATGGAACTAGAGTATACTATGCTGAGTGAAATAAGTCAGTCAGAGAAAGACAAATACCATATGATTTCACTCATATGTGTAATTTAAGAAACACAACCAATGAACATATGAGAAGAGAAGGAAAAATAAGATTAAAACAGAGAGGGAGGCAAACCATAGAGACTCTTAAATACAGAGAATGAACTAAGGGTTGCTTGAGGGAGGGTGGCTAAGGGGTTGGCTAGACAGGTGATGGGCATGAAGAAGGACACTTGTTGGAAAGAGTGCTGAGTGTTGTATGTAAGTGATGAATCATTGGGTGTTTTCCCAACACTCTTTTGTTGAAGAGACTACCTTTTTTCCATTGGACATTCTTTCCTGCTTTGTCGAAGATTAGTTGACCATATAGTTGCGGGTCCATTTCTGGGCTTTCTATTCTCTTCCATTAATCTATATGCTCTTTTTCCGACCGATACCATACTGTCTTAAAAACTACAGCTGCAATTAGATTTCTAAATTATTTAGTTCTCTATTCAAATCCTGCCTGTCTTAGGTTGGATTCCCTAGAAGCAGAGTCTGGCTGTGTTTTGTGTGCCAGTACCCCTGGAGGAGAACAGTAAGAGGGAGTAAGGGAAGCAAGAAGGGAAGAGGAGGAAGCCAAACTGGTACAATTACAAGCAAAGTTGCAATCTCTGCCTGATTCCTCCCAGACCCTGGCACATGAACTAGTTCAAGACAGCTGTGTTTCATACTCCTGCACTTGTCTATCATTGGCAATGAACCACTCTGGGGATGTCAACTCCCAGGCACTTTTGGTGCTTATATCTGGGTAAAGCATCTGTACTATTGAGCAAGTAGGAACTAAATAGAGCAGAAGCTGAAAGATGGGGATCTACAATAAATCAAATTGGGAAGAAGAGATAGGCACATAGCGCTGACAATAACTGCAACCCTGGCTTTTGACTTTGGGCATACTACTGGCTTATCAGGAGCCTCTTTGTTTTCTATCAAATGAATCAATGCTACTTCATTGATATTTAGGAATGAATGAAATACCAAGGAGATGTGTATCCTCTAACACAATTCCTCATATTGCTCAACAATGGTAATTATGTCCTTATATTTTTTATAATATGGAAGAAATTAATAATAAAGTGAAAGTTTACAAATTAAATTTTAACTGTTTGTATACCACTAAATTTAAAAGAGTCACTATTGGATTTGTACTCGCTCTTCCTTTTACCACAGTATCAAGTTTTCAGAGAAGGATGGAAAATATTCCACATCTTGAGAGACATGAAAGACGGTTCACAGATACACAAAAAGCAGTGTTCTCTGAACCACTCCCTGGCACAATAAGCAGGTGGATTTTCAGATGTCAGAATGGCACTTTAATGTGCTAACAAGGGACATTTTGGAAACACCATGTACCTTGCAATCTTGATCATTGGTTTTTCTTTCTACAGTTTCAAAGAGCAAGCAACAGATTTTTAAATTATAATTAGATTTAAACTGTCATATGTTATATTCCCTGTTTCCCAAACAGTTATCCATTAGCTGGTGCAGCCGGCTTTTATTAAAGATCATTTGTATCCAAAGTTCCTTTAGTTTAACCACTTAAAGGACTTTTTCTTTTGAATAAGAATAAATGCATTCCAATGGTATAGAAAATCATGTTAAATATATAAGATGTACAGTTTTTTAAAAAGCATTCAGCCAAACACACTTGGTGAAGACCTCTGATTTACATTTAATTAGCATTCTTCAGCAATTTCTTTTTTGGAATAAGGGTAGTTAAAATAAATAACTTTCCAACATCAAATGATTTTCTTAAACTGCAAAATCAGCCTTCTACCCAGCACAAATTTTTTTAAATGTTTATTATTTTTGAGAGACAGACAGAGTGTGTGTGTGTGTTGGGGGGGAAGGTCAGAGAGAGAGGGAGACACAGAATTCAAAGCAGGCTCCTGGCTCTGAGCTGTCAGCACAAAGCTGATGTGGGACTCAAACTCACAAACTGTGAGATCATGATCTGAGCCCAAGTCATGCTTAACCGACTGAGCCATCCAGGTGCCCCATACCCAGCACAGTTTTAATTGTTAATGAGTTCTTGATAATTTGTGTGCAGGTAATTCTTAGAAAAGCAGAATTTTTATTTCCCAATTAAAATTTTTGTGAAGCAGTATTGACTTAGTGACTCACATTTTTGTGTGAGGGCTATGTATTGATGCATATTAGAGGAAGATCTCTATCCCAGAGATATGGCCAATGATTAAGATTGATGCAGCAGGAAGAGCTCTGACATGGGACATACATCTAATAATCTCTTGGCACCAGTTTCAGTGATTGTTTCTGCCCCAGTTGGAGCTGAGGATGGAAGGTGAGGTTTATACCCAACTTCTGCTCCGTGAATGTAAATGAGACAAGTTGGCAAGTTACCTTAGGCACATGATTCATGTTTCTGGGCACACTGAGTAACCATCTTGAAGGCATATCAATGGAAGAGACTCTGGTCACTTCCCCCACCCCCAGATAGCAATGACAGGGAGAGAAACAAAAAAAAAACATAGACTGAGAACTACCTTACAAGGAATATATTTCTTTCTTTCCATAAATACAAATCTCCCTGGTTGGTCAGTGATTACTACAATACTACCAACATGACAAATAACCACAAAATCTCAGTGACATGCAGTAATATTCGTTATTCTCATTAATTCATTGAGTTAAGCAGATTTCAACTAGCCTTGGCTGGGCAACTCTGTTTCAGGCTGCAGTAGTGGGCAGTTATGATTCTCACTGCGTGTTTAGAGTTCAGCAGGAGCAGTTTTTTTCCATGGGTCTCTCTTCCTCCTTAGATCAGCAGACGGACCATGGCATGTATTCTCATTGCAGTGTCAGAAGCTCGGCCAAGCTAGCAGAAATATGGAAGGTCATTTGAAACGTAAGCCTAAACCTGGCATATTGTTACTCCTGTTCCATCAGCTAATGTCAGTCACATGCCTAAGTTCAAAGTCAAGGGAAATCCCTGCATGAGTGGGCATGACCATGGACCTGCATGAAAGGCTGAAGAATTAGGGCCAATAATCCAATTTACCACCTTTCACTATTTTTCAAATTTGAAAACTCTTGCTGTAGCTATTTATGTACATCAAAAACTGCCTTCTTAATAAAAAAAAAGAAGTTAATGAAGCTTAAGTCATTTGTATGAAGATTTTAATAGCAAACTTATACTGATTTACCTATTTTATCTGAGTTAATTTTTGTAAAACTCTCTTACAAACATATATATGCCTATATTCACAAATACATATATGCATACACAGTACTTTTCAATTGTGCTTTCCTTAGACATTACCTTACTAAAACTCTAAGTATTACATTTGCTTTAGATGAATCACAAAATGCTGAAATAAAATATTTTTAGTTGTGTTAACATTTTACGTGCAACAGTAGCTTGCACTAAATGATGTGTCAACCACTAGCTTGCTTATTAAGAAATGATAGGACTCAAAAAGACTTATTTAGCATTATGCCTTTAATCAGTCAGAAAAAATTCAATCACAGAGATGACTCAGCTTATGCTTGTGACAGGATGGGGAAACTTTGGAGAATTCCTTCCTTAGCATCAGTGAAAATGACGCATTGTTACTTAAGTTATCTCAATTCTCTGCCTTATCCAAAGCACACTAAAAATGTACGTTGGCATATTTCAATGTAATAGAACAGAGAGCTCAGAAACAAAGCCACCCTTCTATTACCAGATAATCCTTGACAAAGGAGACAAGAATATACACTGGGGTAATGACTATCTTTCAACAAATGGTGTTAGGAAAACTGGCTGGCTGCATACAAAAGGATGAAACTGGATACATTCTTACTCCACACACAAAAATATACTCCAAATGGATTAAGGACCCAAATGTGAGACCTAAAACCATAAAACTCCTAGAAGAAAGCATAGGCAGTAATTTCTTTGATGTCCTCAGGCAAGGGAAACAAAAGCAAAATTAACCTCTTGGGGTCATACCAAAATAAAAAGCTACAGCATAAAGAATGAAATGATCAACAAAACAATAAGGCAACCTACTAAATGGGAGAAGATATTTGAAAATGACATATATGATAGGGGTTAATACCCAAAACATATAAAGAATTTATACAACTAAACACCAAAAAAATAAATACTATGATTAAAAAATGGATGGAGAACTTGAATAGACATTTTACCAAAGAAGGCATATAGATAACCAACAGACACATGAAAAGATCCTCAACATCACTCATCATCAGGGAAATGGAATTAAAACAACCATAATATCAAGTCACTGAATGGGAACCTATCTCTTTCTGTCTTCATCATCTATAATTTACTTTGAACTGTAGCATTCATAATCATTCTGTAAACCATATATATTTTCCATTGGATATTCTTTCCTACTTTGTCAAAGATTAGTTGACCATATAGTTGTGGGTCCATTTCTGGGCTTTCTATTCTCTTCCATTGATCTATATGCTCTTTTTCATGCCAATACCATACTGCCTATCACCTTACACGTCAGAATGGCTAAAATAAAAAAAACACAAGAAATAACAACTCTTGGCAAGGATGTGGAGAAAAAGGAACACATGCACACTATTGATGGTAATGTAAATTAATACAGCACTGTGGAAAACAGTATGGAAGGTTCTCAAAAAATTAAAAGGAGAAATACCATATGATCTAGTAACTCCACTACTGGGTATTTACCAACAGAAAATGAAAACACTAATTTAAAAAGATATATGCATCCCTATGTTTATTGCAACATTGTTTACAATATCTAAGATACTTGTGTCCATCAGTAGATGATTAAATAAATTAATTAGTTAAATAAATATAATGGAATGTTACTCAGCCATATAAAAGAATGGGATTTTGTCATTTGCAACAACATGGATGGACCTAGAGAGTATAAAATACTAAGTGAAATAAGTTAGTGAGAGAAAGACAAATACCATTTGAATTTAGGAAACAAAACAAATGAACAAATGAAGAAAAAAGACAACAAAAACTCTGAAGTACAGAGAACAAACTGGTGGTTGCCAGAGGTGGGAAGGGAGATGGGTGAAATAGATAAAGGGGATTAAGTGCACATTAATTTTGATGAGCACTGAGTAATGTATACAACTATTGAATCATTATATTGTACATCTGAAACAGAACACTGAATGTTAATTATAATTCAATTTTTAAAAATTTTTAAAAATGTTTTATATATTTCTGATAGAGAGAGACAGTGTGAGCAGGAGAGGGTCAGAGAGAGAGGGAGACAAAGAATCTGAAACAGTCTCCAGGCTCTGAGCTAGCTGTCAGCACAGAGCCCAACGCAGGGCTAGAACCCACAAACCGTGAGATCATGACCTGAGCTGAAGTTGGACATTTAACTGACGGAGCCACCCAGGTATCCCTATAATTCAATTTTAAAAAAGAAAAATAAATAAATACATTTTAAAAATGTATATTGGATGATTTAAGGAGAAATTACAATAAACACTATGAGAGGTGACTTAGAACACATGATCACCTGCACATAAAATAACATATACATAAAAATAACATCCTGTACTTTCAAATTTTATTTATTTTTAAAATGTATTTATTTATTTTGAGAGAGAGAGAGAGTGGAAGAGGGGCAGAGAGAGGGAGAGAGAGAATCCCAAGCAGGTTCCACACTGTCAGTGTAGAGAACAGCACAGGGCTTGGAATCACAAGTCATGATATCATGACCTGAGCTGAAATCAAGTCGGATGCTTAACTGACTGAGCTGCCCCTCAAAATTTATTTTTAAAAAAGGTAAAATAAGACAATTTCCATGACTATTTGTGAAACTAAAAAATGAGAATAATTGCTCATTTTAAATGAGAAAATATAATTTCTTCCTCTTTATTAGTTAACAGAGAGTTAATGCTCAACATCATGTTGTACTTTTAGAAGGGTAATTTCTCCCTGTCTGTTTTTCATGTCTAAAATGGGTATTTGCTATGTGTGTTCTTTGGACTATATGGCTTGAGAAATGTCACCAATAAATTTAAGGAAAATTTAGCTATAGAGAACTAGCAAGAGTTTTGTTAACAGGGTCTACACTCATCAGATGTTGTTAAATCATATAGGAAATTATAAATATTCACTCCATTTTCTCCCTCTTTTTACATCATGTAAGTAATATATATATATATGTATATATCAGTTGTTAAAAAAAATTTAAAAAGAACATGAGGCAGAAAAAGAAATATCCTGTTTTGATACAGAAAAAATTAGAAAAAATTAAATACTCATTCATAATTTTAAAAAAAGAAACTCTTCAAATAAGAATTGAAGAAAAGTCATTAACCTAATAGAGGTTATCTATCAAAAATCCATAATAAACATCATTCATAGTGATAAAATGTTAGAATCATTCCCATTAACGCTCACTGATTGATTTTTTCAACATTATACTAGAAGTTCTAAATATTTCCGTAAGAAAAAGAAATAAAAGTAAAACAATAGCATTATAGTAATAAACAAAATGTGATTGTTCACTGTTTGTATGATAGTCTAAAAAATATCACAAACAATTAAACAGCTTAGAATTGACCAAATCTAGGAAGGACAGTTCAATTTTATTTATTTATTTATTTATTTATTTATTTATTTATTAATATTTTTATTTTATTTCTAGGAGAGAGAGAGAGAGAGACAGCGTGAGCAGGGGAGGGTCAGAAAGAGAGGGAGATACAGACTCTGAAACAGGCTCCAGGTTCTGAGCTGGCAGTCAGTACAGAGCCCTATGCGGGGCTCCAACCCACGAACCGCGAGATCATGACCTAAGCGAAAGTCGGACGCCTAAACGACTAAGCCACCCAGGCGCCCCAGGACAGTTCAATTTTAAATCTGTATTAGCACTAGGGCTGCCATATACAATAGTACCACAGTTTGTGTGGCTTAAACAACAGGAATTTATTTTCTCACATTCTAGAGGTTAGAAGTTTGAGATCAAGTTGTCAACAGAGTTGGTTTCTTTTGAGAACTCTTTCCTTGCCTTGTCTACAGCCAGCTTCTTTCTGTCTTCACACGGTCTTCCCTCTGTGTATGTCTGTCCTAATCACCTCTTATGAGGACACCAGTTATCTTAGTGTTAGGGCTTACCCTAATGATCTTATTTTAACCTTTCTGTTGAAAGACCTTATGTCCGAATATAGTCATACTTGAGGTAGTAGGATTAGAATTTCAATATATGAATTTTGAGGCAACACAACTCAACCTATAACAAAACCCAAAAAAGTATATAGACAAATTATTAGTATTAATGAAAGTTTAGCAAAGCTGCTAAATATTTTTAAGCATGTCACTAATGACAAAAATATAAAGTACCTAGGAGCCAATCTAACATAAGATTTATGTGGCCATTATGTAGAAAACTGGGGGGAAAGGATTAATTTGTCCAAAAGTGATGCTGTATAATGTCTCCTATGAAACTATGTGGAAAACCAGCTATACCAAGCTCCTCAAGCAATCACTTTGGTAGAATGCTAGGATTATAAATCAAGCCACTGGACTTTCATACTACTCAGGGGAAACTTACAAAGAGGGACCCCAGCTCCCTGATCTCATCAAGGGAGAGACTTGTGCTCCACTCCCATGAATGCTAATATGGCAGAACATGGTGGCTATCATGTTTTGAGCATGCTATCATCCTGTTGGAGATCAATCCCAATTATATAAGGAGAGGGCTTATTCTTCCTTTGTCATGCAATTTAAACCTGAGAACTCACTGAAGGGCCACAGACCAATCTTCAGAATCAGATATCTGACACCATTAGATCCCGGGCTCTGCTGCAGAGCAAAGGGGGCAATAGAGGATCTGAAATCTCAGGAGTACTCCCATCTCATGAGTTTTTCCCCAGTAAAAGTGACATTGAAAACTTAGCATGTGTTTCCATGTCATTCATTTTTGTTCATTAAAAATCTAAAACTCTTAAAGAAGTCCTAAGTACTTAGAGATATAGACCCCTGTTCATTGGTAGACTCAATATTGTATGAATATAAATTGAAATCTACAAGTTTCGATACAAATTGATTAAAAATCTTAGCTCAGATTTCCAGAGTACTAGATAACCTGATTTACATGGAAGAGCAAAGGGTTAATAATGGTCAATACAACTTGAAGAATAAGATAAGGTAAATGCAATACTCTACAAGATATTAAAAAAATCTATTACAAAATATACATTTGTGCTACTGGGTAGGGATAGAAAGTGATTAAAATTCAAAACCTAGTTTTATCAATATACATCATAACAGAAATAAAATCAAGTCACTGAATGGGAGCCTATCTCTTTCTGTCTTCACCACCTACAGTTTACTTTGAACTGTAGCAGCCAGAATCATTCTGTAAACCATAAATAAGGCTAGGTCTCTACTCAAAACCCTCTTATGCCCAACATCATGTTGTACTTAAAGTACTTTTTTAGTAGTTTTTTTTTGCTCTTATGGCTTGCTACTTTACTCCAAGTAAGACTTATCCAATTGAGACGTGCCATAGTTTGTTTATCTATTAACCTATTGAAGGGCAGGCATCTTGGTTGCTTCCAGTTTCAGCAGTTATGAATGAAACTTCTATAAACATTCTTGTGCAGGTTTTATGTGGACATAAGTTTTCAACTCATGTTGGTAAATACCAAGGAGCATAATTGGTAGAGCATATGGTAAATGTATATTTATTTTTGTAAGAAACTGCCAAGCTGTCTTCCAAGGTGGTTTTATCATTTTACATTCCCACCAGCAATGAGACTTCCTGTTGCTCCACATTCTTATGAATATTTGGTGCTCTCAGTGTTTGGGATTCTATCCATTCTAATAGGTGTTCAGTGATGTTATCAAACTGATTTAACTCACAATTCCCTGATGACATATGAAGTTGAGCATCTTTTTATGTGCTTATCTGCCATCAATAGATCTTCTTTGTTGAAGTGTCTGTTCAGATCTTTCACCCATTTTGAATTGGGCTGCTTGTTTTTTTGTTTTTTGTTGTTGTTGTTGTTGTTGTTGTTAAATTTTAAGGGTTCTTTGCATAGTCTGGATACCAGTCCTTTTTCAGACAAGTATTTTGAAAATATTTTCTCCCAGTCTGTGCCTTGTCTTTTCATTCCCTTCTGTGGTTTTTGGTTTTGTTTTGTTTTTAAAATGCTTGTTTGTGTGTTTGTTTATGAGCTGAGGAGGGGCAGAAAGAGAGGGAGAGAGAATCCCAAGCAGGTTCTACACCCAGCATGGAGCCTAACATGGGACTCCATCTCACAACCGTGAGATCACAATCTCAGCTGATATCAAGAGTCAGATGCTCAATGGACTGAGCCACCTAAGTGCCCCTAAATGTTTATGTGTTTTTAACCTTCTTTTCTCATAAAATACATTACATGAAGCTCAAAATATACCTGCTTTATTTATGCCTTATCCCAACTACTCAGTATGTATTTGTTGAATGAGTGAAATAAAAAGAAAAGAGGGGCGCCTGGGTGGCTCAGTCGGTTAAGCGTCCGACTTTGGCTCAGGTCATGATCTCATGGTTCGTGGGTTCGAGCCCAATGTCAGCTCTGTGCTAACAGCTCAGAGACTGGAGCCTGTCTTCGGATTCTGTGTCTCCCTCTCTCTCTGCCCCTCCCCCTCTCTTGCTCTCTCTCTCTCTCTCTCTCTCTCTCAAAAACAAAACATTAAAAAATTTTTTAAAAAGAAAAGACACTTTTATACATATAAATGACAAAGAATTAACAGCTAAAATATATTTAAAATTTACAAATCAAAAAGAAAATTACAGTTAATTCAATGGAAAAATGAGAAAAACTATCAGCAAGTAATTTACAGAAGTCTCAAATTGCCAATACATTTTAAAAGATGGTTGACATTATTGGAAAGTGAAAAAATGCTGATTAAAATCACAATGTAACATGATTTCACATCATACACCTCCATTTACAAATTTAACTTTCTTTTGTCTATTTCTTTTTGGTCACTGTGTTCATTTAATTGGATTAATTAAACTCCACAATTCATGACATACTAACGCATAGTTTATTGATACCTATGTGACTTGCTGTTTATTATTCATGTAACATCCCATAAATCCAAATTCATATTCAAGTTGTAGAACATCACCGAAATTTTCTGTTACCTATTCTCTCTTCTTCATCCCATTCGCCCATATTCTGCCTCTCACAGAGAGAATCACTTCTCAAATCTTTAAATTTATTATTCCCTTACTTTCAAAAAAGTGTATTTGTATGATACTATATTCAGTCTTCTAAAGGTTGCCTTTACCATTCAACTATTACTAAGATTATTACACTATGGATCCACACTGTAACCATAGCTCTAGTATGACAGAATTTTTAAATCTGATAGTACCAAGTGTGGATCAGGATGTGAAGCAAGCATGAACAAATCTACTAAATTGATTATGGGAATGTAAATTGGTACAACTACTTTGAAGAACAATTTGACAATAACCAGGACAGCCAAATGTTGAACAAACTTGTGACCCAGCCACTCAACAACTAGTTCTATAGTCTAAATAAACTCTGCATAAAAGCATATTCACAAGAATATTAACAGAAACCACTTTATTAAATAACGAAAATGGAAAATAGCTTAAATTTCTCTCTACGGCAGAGAGAACATTTAATGAGCTAAAGTTCTATATAAAAATATAAATGAACCTAAAATTATAATGTCGAGTGAAAAATCAAGGTGCTGAAAAGTGTATATGAAATATAATCTATAAGTATATAAAGCTTAAAAAGATAGATACAAAGCCATACTGTGTGTTTATGATATATACATAGAATGTACACAAAAATATAAATAGATAGATAGATAGATAGATAGATAGATAGATAGATAGATAGATAGATAGATAGAAAGATACATAGAATAATAGCTAATTTAGTGTATTTACCATTTGGGGTTTGTTGAGAAGGTGATCTTAGAAAGCTTATAGACAGTGTCAGCTACTTCGGAAAAGTTGTATTTATTAGTATTTAAGCCGAGTATTGGGTTTTTAAGTTAACTTAATAATTTAATTTAATAATGCTTCATAATAAAGCATTATGGAAACATTCTAGTTGAATTTTAATCCATTAATTAAATTTGACAAGGTCTGAATTTGTGTCTTTAACCTTTTCCATTTCCTTAAAATAATCAATCACAACAAAACTAGATGTTTTTAATCAAAAAATTTTTATAATGGCGCTAGAAGTATGGGTCCAGTGCAAAGACCACTTTTAGCTACAACAAAACCAAACAATAAAGTATCAACTGAAGAGAAATACTAGGGTTTATATGAGGAGACAAGGAGATACCTTCCTATCGCGGATTTTTGCCAGGCATTTCAGTGAATGCCGGGAAGACATTGACTATCCAGAGAAACACCAGCCCTCATCTCATAATGGCATGCATTATGGCATGGCAGAGAAAATAGAGATAAGTTAAATAATCACACAGTCAAAAAGAAAACTAGACCATGATAATCCTTCTAAGAAGAGGCATATGTACCTACAAAAGATATATCGAAGAGCAATGATGAGAAGAAGTTAGGAATGGACACTTGGAGGAGAAAAGTGATGACTCAGCTCTCTATAGGACAAGCAAGGGGATGAGGAAACCTTTACTAGCAGAGGAAAAAGTGAGTTTAAAGACCTTGTGTTCAGAGTACAAAGAGCAAGGTCTATAATAAAGTTGGAGAATAGGAGAGAAATTGAAAAAAATAGCAATTTAGGTGACTGCTCATTTTAATCTTGACCTTACCTCCCACTGTCAGCTATTCAGTCATTATTCTTTAAAGACCAATCTTTATTAATTTATTTATTTTTAGTCTTAGAGTAACTATTTGACAAAAGGAAGCTGACAAAAGTCTAGTTGTATAAGATATAGCATGCACATACCAATAAAATTCAGTTACTGTGAGCCATCATTAATGTTTGAAAATATTTTCCAAATATAAAATCTGTCTCTGTAATGGTATTCTCTATAATCCAATTGTAGCTTAATAAATGTTGTTGATTTAAAAATCAGATCTCATTTTTAATATGTTTTTGGTGGGTGGAGATGGAAAGGAGCTGGGAAATTGTTCCCCGCTAACATGAAAAGATACAAAAGATAGTACAGTACTGTGTGTCTTTTCTTTATTAAAAGCATGTTATTAACTATCATTTAACTCTGATTTGTCAGACGGTAGAACAATTGATATTTTCAATACTCCAGGAAAGACAGTCACTGAATTTTCTTTTATTCTAAAGGTCTTGATAGCTTTCTACATGAACTAAATTATACTAATTTTCACTGTTCAACATGTGATGGCATAACAATACAACATTAAATATCTTTCAGGTATAAGAAAATGGCTACATGAGGATCTAAGAATAAGTAATGTATTGTGTGCTTTTTAAGGGGGAAAATGATTAGCTTGATTCTATTCTTTGTAATCCCTGCCAGTCTCATTTTCTCCATATCACTGCTCAAACACAAGATTTCTCTAATTTTATGAAAACCATCTGGGACGTTACATTTGCTACATAATGGGAAGAATTAAGATAAGTATCATAAATAAGGTTCATTGAACTGAGTACATTCTGTCTTTGCCTCTGGCCTCACCCCTATATTCACCAGATGTAGTAGAAAGAACTCCAGAACTGAAGTTAAAATTTGTACTCCAATTGTAACACATAGGAGCTGGGTAACACTGGGTCGGAAATTCTCAATCAGCCACATTGGAATACTAATAATACTTACTTTATAAAGTTTTATCCAAGAAATAAATGAAATGGTATGCGAACAAGCACAACTTAAATCTGGGAAGTAGGGGTCATGTCTTAAGGCTCATGTATTCTTAGCAATATGTGTGGCACTCTCTTGCATCTAGAATATGCTCAATTTACAGATGAAAAATTAGGATCTAATAAATTATTGGAATTAACATTTCCAAAAAAGGCTTCACTTTCTAAGTAATTTGAGGGGATAAGTGAAAGCTAGTTCATTTTTCTCCCAAAATTACCAAGAAATTTCACAGAAAAGTCTTAAGCAACAAAGATTGAGTTAACAGCATATATTCCCCAATTTCTTTACTGATAAAGCTAAAAATATTTCATACGTCATTTTAAAAAGTACATGTCTTTGGAAAGAAAATAGCTGGGAGAAATATGTGGGGCTGTGATTAATCATGGAGAAGACTGAATTGGATTCATGCCAACAGATGAAGCAGCCTTGGAGAAAAGTGTATTTTCTCTGTTCTTTAGATCTTTTTTTTTTAAAAGGGATATAAACTCTAAGATGTCCTTGGCCTTCTTGATTTTAGAGGAGAGTGGTTCGCAGATATGAGTGAATGGAATCAATCCATTTAAATGTGAATATAATGAAAAAATGTGATTTATTCCTAAAGCAGAAGCTACAGCTAATATGCCTATAAAATTTTAAGAGACTTGATATTTTAAACTGATTTAGAAAACTTTTTCATACATATCCAAATCATTTGCATTTACAGAGATGTAGAACTTTTTAAATAGCAGTCATTTGTATTTCAGACAGGTATGGTATCAGACAGAATGAGACATCTGGTAAAGCCTATAGGAAAGCATATTAGCTTGAGGAGCTGAGGGAAATTCACAATAGAGAAGGATAATAAAACAGTAAAAATAAACCATATGTTGCATTGATTGAGAATTGAGAAACATTTTTAAAAGCTGAGGTCTACTCCATGTGGATTTAATTTGTTTTCTAAAATACAAAGATTACCCACGATTATCAAAATGGATAAGTTACTTTATATCTGGCAATGATGAGAGCATTTTTCTCAGTGACACTGTAAAGGTGCCTTCCATCCATCTGTCCCTTTACTCAGTGGAGAAGGAGTATGACCTAGGACAAAGATGGCCCTAATCAACATTATTATGCCCTGTGGCTTTGTGAAAAACCTCTGAAGATGGGAAATTCAATATGCTTTCTTTTTTGTTTAATGTTTATTTATTTATTTTGAGAGAGAGAGTGAACACAAGCAGGGAAGGGGAGAGAGAGAGAGCAAGGGAGAGAGAGAATCCCCGCTGTGTGCACAGCCTGATGTGGGGCTCGATCTCACAAACTGTGAGATCATGACCTGGGCCAAAATCAAGAGTCAGATGCTCAACAAACTGATACACCCAGGCACCCCTCAATATGCTTTCTTAAACAAATAAGATTATATGCTATCACAAACACTGTAAACTGAAATCATTTGACTATAGGCTCTGAAAAATCCTAGAAACTATAAAATTGGTGGTAGAAAGGACGTTAGGGATTTCTAAGCAGCTTTTAATTAGTTGTAGACCTCTGATCTCCTGCATGAAAATCATGAAGATATCTGTTAAAATGTAGATTCTTGGGCTTCAACCCCAATCTACTGACTAATGTCAGACTCCTTAAAGTTTGAAAGTCAGTGATGTAGGAAAGTACTGTTCAATATGGTAGCTATCGCCACATGTGGCTGTTGGGTCTTTGAAATATGGCTACTAAAATGTGTGAACCATAAACTATACTTCAGATTTTGAAGATTCATAAAAAATAATACTTAAAAATTTTTACATTAATTACATGCTGACAACTATAATATTGTGAATATATTGGATTAAATCAAATATATTATTAAAATGAATTTCACCATTTGTATATTTTAATATGGCTACTAGAAAATTGTAAATTACACATATAGCTTGCATCATATTTCTTTTGCAGAGCACTACTGTCTAGACTATAGATACTTTGATAATAACTTCATACCTTTGTTCAACTTTACACTGAGCCATTCATATTTTCTTAATAATTTAAGAATATTTAAAGCATGTTCACTTTTAAGTTTTATTTGTGATATCCAAATACTAAATTTTATTCTTACTGCATAAATACATACTTGTCATAAATATATACTTTAAAGTTAAGAGAAAAATCACTTCCATAAATAAATTCGCTGCAATTTCAATGTATGAATTTGAAATGTTGCCATAGACCTTTAAATTAGGCCACTTTCTTAGCAATAACAGTTGACTGTTGTTTATGAATGAGATTAAAACGGCTTCTTCCATACTAAAATGTGTGTGTTTGGGCACAGATGTAGCACGTGCATTTAATACAGAAACTACCTAGTTTATCAAACTGATTTCCTCTTCCAGTCAAGTACATGGCAAGACGACATATCCCAGCCATCCTTGAAATTACATGAAAGCATGTGACTAAGTTCTGAACAATGGATCTGGATGGAGATGACAGACTGCACTTTCAAATATGGTCCCTAAAACCTTCTCATTCACAATCTTCGATTCTTTTTCTCTATCAGAAAGTGAAATGAAGAAAACTCCAAAAACCCAGAAGGAAATACTACCACAAAAACATAAGGATCCCAACATTCCTACACAGACAACAATACCCCAGGAAAGTCTTCCAAAGAGGGACACTTTTCAGATTATTTTATGAGTGAAAAATTAATAAGAAGAGCAATAGTGTGTGTCACTTACATTTTAAAGTTGCTTGATATAGCAGTTAATCTAAACTAACAAGTGAATATAGTCTTAGAATGTTTTCCTCTCTTTTCTAGTTCCAAATAGGTAATGTTTCATACTCATTGTGTTCCAGGAATAAAATTGTTGTTTCTAGGAAACATATAATTTTAGAAAAATAAACCTCATAATACACTATTGCTTATCTTAGACTTCTAGAACTCTTTTCATTGTTAAAAGTGCCTCTATTTTTCATGTTAAAATAGCTTAAATTTTATTCTTTCCATTTGTATGTACCAAGATTTGGAAAACTCTTCTGTAAAGAGTCATATAGTATATATTTACACTTTGTGAGTCTCTATCACAACTAATCAACTCTGCTCTTGCAGACAAAAATAGTCTAGACAATACATAAACACATGAGTATTTCTGTATTCCAACAAAACTTTACTTATAAAAACAGGCAGCCAGCCCACAACTATATAAAGCTTGATGATCTCTGGTGTAAACTGTTAGTAGCTAAAAACAAATTTGGAAATACTAAATAATATTAGGATAATGCTGCACCTTCATTCAGCATGTTAAAAATATTGCTTATTTTTCAATGTTATTCTACACTCAGATGTATTGTTGTCTTTCTTGTTTAGTGTACAGATTTTGGATAGATTTTTCAGGGCTTCAACAAGAAGAAATATTTTTCTGTTTACCTCCATTGTATGGCCACTTTGAATATCCGTTTGGGCTTGTCTTGTTTTCTTGCTTTTGTGCCTCTACTTCTTTACCCACTAAAAACACTTTTTAAAGTTTTTGTGTAGAACTTATAGGGCAGTGTATTAAGAAGATGGAAGGGAGAAAATGAAATTCAGACAGAAAATAATTACCTACTCCACAAAACAGTTACACATTTAAATTGTCTTGAGCAAAGAAATCTCTTTGAAGCTTTTTTTTTCTTGAAAATGCTGGCATTCTTTTCATTGTATTATTGCTTATACATTTTTGGAACATCTTTGTAAATTTTATTCCATAAACTCTGTTTCTATGAAAGTGTGATTTAGACCCTGCATCAGTGATTTTACATAATTTCTTTCCATAGACCATGCAATTGAAATAAACTCCCCAAAAGGAAATAAGTAACCTCTAGGAGAAACAAACACATTGTGGTAATGCATTTCCACCACTTGGCTTTGACTATAAATTAATCAGACAGCACACAGAAGAGACAAGGGATAAGAAAATTAGTTTCAACTGAATGACTTCCTTTATAGCACTGAAATCTAATTTGGGTAAACTTTTGCTTGGTTATGTCAATTTGATCAAGGCAGATAGAAAACAAATCTTCACATGAGTTGTATCATTTACATAACGTCTACCATTCACATCTTATGAAATGTTTAATTTTTAATCACTTCACGTCATATATCATAAATTTAGTAAGAATCAAGCATCTCATACATATTTTAAATTAAGCTACCCACTTTAAGACAAGGAATCCTGTGATACAATTTTAAGTGCTCTCTCTTGTTATGTAATAATAATCGATCACAAGTTTTCTGTCTACCATAAAAATAAAGAAATAAGGAAGTTTGTGCTATAGTCCATTGATTGTAATCAGCATTGCAATTGGCTCAGCCACCATTGTAGGCTTGGGTTTTTGTAGCTTCATACTGGATTTGCTATCAGTAGTTTCTACTTCTGCTCACATACACCTAACAGGAAAAAAAAAAAAGTAGGAACTGGGAAAATGTTCCACAAGGAAAAATGATGAGAAAGGGCAGCCATATCCTGATTCCTGGAGAAAAACAGCTCTTGTTTTGTTAAGTCATAAAGAGTTTTCTTAAGAAGTCACGAATATTTTTCACAAAGCCTAATAACTATGTACAATCCATAAGAAACTCAGCAATTTCAAGCTATATGTCCATCAGCATTTGAACATACTTATATCAGTCTTGACAATCCCAATTTCCTCTGACCCTCACACTTTTACCAACTTGGTGAGAGTCTTTAAAAGTGCTGCCCTCAGTCAAAACTGGCTCTATTTTTACACTATAAAGTTGAACAGCCAACAAATTCTGAACTTACTGAAGAACTAGAACAAGTTCAGGATTTGGTAAAGAAACAATATTGATTATTATTAAGAAATATTTTTTTCTTCCTTAGAAATAATCCTGGCTCTATACAATTAGTCGTTGTAAGTTAAATATTTCAGGAACTTCAATATTCGTTTGAAATTCTTTTGGCACCAACATCCAACTGATTCAAAAGCATATTTGTGACTTTAAGAAATAGGATGGTAGATGTAGTTGGAAATAATGTTTCCTTTCCTACAAATGCTTTTGCTTTATTCATTTTTCCATGTCACAGTGTTTTTAAATAATATCCTAATGCACATAACATGATATCTCTAAGGACAATGTAAGGGAAAAGACTGACGATATTTGCCATTATAAGAGAACACAAAGAGACACACTCAGATACACAGATATACATACCACAGAAAGTACAAGAACCAGAATTTAATTCTATGGACTATAACAAAGTTTCAGAACACCGCAGTTTGAGGATTTTATCATTCTTTATCTAGGAAGACTCATGGATTTTTCTCGCAGCAGAAAGATTTCAAAAAGATCAATTCATACATCATGCCCTTTCAAGGCTGCTGTGTTTCAGAAGTACCCATCTAGAGAGATTGATAAGGCTGTTCTGTTCTTGATTTCCTATTTCTCTGCCATCAATTTCACACAACCAGGATGGCTAGAAGCAGGGTTGGTGACAGTGTGACAGAGCTCAGAGACTCCTTCTAAGACCAAACAGATGGAGTATGTCCATTCTTTGGAAGAATTCCCTCCTCTCTTCAGAATCTTTAAGTGAAATAGCACATAAATTCTGTGTGTGTGTGTCTCTTTCTCTCTCTCCTCCTCCTCCCTTTCTTTTCTTCCCTTCTTCCCTCCCTCTTTCTCTCTCATTTCCAACCTCATGACCCTATTTTCTGATTGTCTATTCCTAGGTTCTACTAAAAAGAGTACTATTTTTTACTAGTTTTTTCCATTAATTTATGCTTTAACTTCTTAATTTTTCCTAAATTTAATTTTTCTGAGCACAATTCTAGATGAGAGAAATAGGTCTCCCATTTACAAACATGCATACACACATATACACCACAGGGGTAGATTGAGGCCAACTAAGAAGGCTTTTAAGTATTAAAATATTCATGTCAGAGAGTCAGGGCCTGCTTAATAAGTTCTTTTTTTTTTTTTTAAGAACAATACTAAGAAATTCAAAACACTTCCCTGCCTGAGAGACAGCATGTTTAAATTCTTAATGTCTAGGCAGTTTCTGCATATATCAACTTTTAAAATTTGCTTGATCATCCATTTAATTTTTCTGTTATATTTCCATCCCTTCACTGTTTTGTATTGTTTCAATACCATCAAAACTACTCTTCTCAGTTCATTTATTCCACATAAAAGTTTTATGCACCTATGTCCAGCAGTGTATAGCACAAAGGCTATAAATGTGAGTAAAGTAACTCTAGTTTCTGTTGCCATAGATTTTATAGTGTAGTCAGTAAGTCACACATAATCAAAGAATCCCATAGCAGTATTTGTATTAGCTAGCTCCGAAATTGCCAGTGGTCCTCTGATGATGTGAAACAAGGAGCTGACCTGCTTTGGGAAGTTAAGGAAATGCTTGCTCTAGGGAGCAAAAGGTAAACTGAGATTTGAAGGGTGACTAGAAACATTTATCTTTATCTTTTCTAGAAATATGTTTATTGTCACGATGGAACACATTTTCTATTTAATTTGTGTTTCTGGCAGACTCTGAAGGTGCCCAACACAACACCCACCCTTCATCATGTTCTTTCTTACCGCAGAGACTTTGATCTGTTCATGTTTACCCTACCTCTGTTTGCAGGGGATATGAGGAGGAATGTCAATTGTCTAACCCAATTACAGTCAATCTGTTCTTTTTGCAAGTAATTTTTTAAGCATATCTTTAATTTTAACTTGGCCAATGAGGCAGCAGGGGAAGTTTCCTGGGGGCTTCTGGGAAAATGCTTTATAAAGGGATACGTTAGGAAAACTGCACTTTGTGCCTTTGGACATTGCTGAAGACCTGATATTTAAAAGAACTGTAGCCATTGTGTAACTATAAACAAGGTGCAGACATTCTGTTAAGTGAAGGATGGGAGCATGGAAAGGACACATGTCTTTGCTGATCTCATTTAGCTCTTGGGTGTACTTTGGAGTTCTGGCCTAGTCTCTGGACTGGGTCGGTGAGATGATAAACAACTGTCTTTAAGCCTCTGTTTGTCACCGAAGCGAAATTATTCCAATTTGGAAAGAAAGTTCTCATTCTTAGCTTTGGCACTCTAATTATAAAATCATAACTATAATAAAAAAGATCTGGAAAGATCCACCTAATGGTTAACTATAGAGAGGGAAGTGCTGGAGGATGCGAGATGAGTGACTTTGTCAAGTTCACAAAGAGTATATATTCATCTATGACTTTGGTAATTAAAGATTTTTTTTAAGGCAACAAAATATAACTTTTTCCCTCATTACAGAAATTAAATATTTCCAGGCTTTAACACTCTGCCTTAACTGCCTGAGAGAGACTACCCAATTAATGTTCCAACTAATGTTTGCTGAATGAATAAATGTATCAAACCTTTCCAAAATATCTGGAGAAGGATAAAACTGTTGCATACACTTTATTTAATTCCCACCTGACATCAACTTTGTGAGCAGTATTATTTCTATTTTCAATATGCAAAAATTCAGCCTCAGAGAGATTTAGTAAGAAGATAGCTGTTGAGAGAGATAGCTAAAATTTAAACCCAAAGTTTTCTGACTTAAAAGCCCAGAAGTTTCTTCAGTTAGGCTCTTTTTCATGATATATGACCAATAATTAACAGGATGGACTGTTTTTCATGTTACTTGTAATTCTACCACTCTTTTCATTGATTACTTGAATTCCTTAGATTTCTGACCTTTTCTTCTAAAGAGAAAAACAAGTTCTTTCTCTCAGTTCACAGTTCTCCTGCATATTATCAGGAAATATTCTGGTTGTTATCTCTCCCTAATCGGGTCCTCAAATCAGTCATCTCAGAATCACTTCTTACACTTGGGAAACAAAGTATTTCTAGGATCCATGTATACAAGAATATACATTATTTAAAGCCCTAGAGAGACTCTTAACATTCACACCAAAGTTGAAGAACTACCATATTCCACTCAAAATATGCTATTTTTGTTATATAAAATTTAGCCATACAGAGAGGAAAAAGCCCCTTAAGAATGCAAATAAGAGTCATGCTATCTAAACTAGCATAAAAATAAATCAATTTATTTGCTTATTTCCTTTTTAAGTTAAAAATGTTTTATTTTAATTTCAGTTAGTTAACATACAATGTTATATTAGTTTAAGGTGTACAATATAGTGCTTCAACAGTTCCATACATCACCCTGTGCTCATCACAAGTGAGTAAACTCCTTAATCCCCATCATCTATTTAACCCATCCCCCAGCACTTCTCCTCTGGTAATCACCAGATTGTTCTCTATAATTAAAAGTCTATTTCTTGCTTTGACTCTCTCTCATTGTTTTCCTTTGTGTATTTGTTTTCTTTTTAAATTCCACGAGTGAAATCATATGGTATTTGTCTTTCTGTCTGATATATTTCACTTAGTGTTACACTTTCTAACTCCATCCATGTCATTGCAAATGGCAAGAATTCATTCTTTTTTATGACTGAATAATATTGCATTATATATATCACATCTTCTTTATTCATTTATCAATCAGTCGATACTTGGGCTGCTTCCATATCTTGGCTATTGTAAATAATGCTACTATAAACATAGGGATTGGTATTTTTGTATTCTTTGGGTAAACACCCAGAAGTAAAATGCTAGACCATAAGGTAGTTCTACTTTTAACTAATTTTTTTATTTTAAAAAATTGTTAATGTTTTTTATTTATTTCTGAGAGAGAGAGAGAGAGAGAGAGAGAGTGAGCAGGGGAGGGTCAGAGAGAGAGGGAGACACAGGATCTGAAACAGGCTCCAGGCTCTGAGCTAGCTGTCAGCACAGAGCCCGACTCAGGGCTCAAACTCATGAACCATGAGATCATGATCTGACCAGAAGTTGGACGCTTAACTAACTGAGCCACCCAGACCATATTTTTAACTTTTTGAGGAACCTCCATACTGTTTTACACACTGACTGCACCAGTTTGCTTTCCCACCAACAGTGCACAAGGGTTCCTTTTTTCCACATCCTTGTCAACACCTGTTTTCTTGTGTTGTTGATTTTAGCCATTCTTATAGGTATGAGGTGATATCTCATTGTAGCTTTGACTTGCATTTCCCTAGTGATAAGTGATGGTGAGCATCTTTTCATGTGTCTATTGGCCATATGGATGTCTTCTTTTGAGAAATATATGTTCATATCTTCTGCCCATTTCTTAACTGGATTATTTGTTTTTTGGGGTGTTGAGTTCTATAAATTCTTTATATATTTCAGATACTAGTCCTTTATCAGATATGTCACTTGCAAATATCTTCTCTTATTCTGTAAGTTGTCTTTTAGTTTTGTTGGTTGTTTTCTTTGCTGTGCAGAAGCTTTTTATTTTGATGTACTTCCAATGGTTTATTTTTGCTTTTGTTTCCCTTGCCTCAGGAGACATATCTAAAAAGTTGTTACAGCTAATGTCAAAGAAATTTCTGCCTTTGTTCTCTTTCAGAATTTTGTGGTTTCAGGTCTCACATTTAGGTCTTTAATCCATTTTGAATTTAGTTTTATGCATGCTGAAAGTTTCCTTCTTTTGTATGTGTCCCAATACCATTTATTGAAGAGACTGTCTTTTGCCCATTAGATATTGTTTTCTATTTTTTTGGATGATTAATTGGTTATATAATTGTGGGTTTATTTCTGGATTTTCTATTCTGTTTTATTGATCTATGTGTCTATTTTTTGTGCTAGTACCATGCTGTTTTGATCTTTGCAATTGTAATATAACTTGAAGTCTGGAATTTTGATGCCCCCTGCTTTGCTTTATTTTTCAAAATTGCTTTAGGTATTCAGGGCTTTTGGGGGTTCCTTACAAATTGTAGAATTGTTTGTGCTAGTTCTGTGAAAAGTACTGTTGGCATTTTGATAGGGATTGCATTACATTTTTAAATAATATTTTAACAATATTTGTTTTTCCAATCCATGAGCATGGATTATCTTTCCATTTCTTTGTGTTGTCTTGAATTTCTTTCATCATTTTTTAATAGTTTTAAAAATGCAGGTCTTTCACCTCTTTGGTTAGGTTGATTCCTAGGTATCTTATTACTTTGAGTGCAAACTGTAAACGGGATTGTTTCCTTAATTTCTCTTACTGCGGTTTCATTATTGATGCATAAAAATGCAACAGATTTCTGTAGGTTGATTTTGTACACTGCATTCTTTTATCAGTTCTAGCAGGTTTTTTTGGTGTCATCTTTAGAGTTTTCTATATAGAGTATCACATCGTCCACAAATAGTGACAACTTTACTTCTTCCTTACCAATTTTGATTCCTTTTCTTTTTTTGTAGCCGGACTTCTGTGACTAGGACGTCCACTACTATGTTGAATAAAAGTGTTGGTAGTGGACATCCTTGTCTTACTCCTGACCTTAGGGGAAAAGCTCTGTTTCTCCCCCATTAAGAGCGATGTTATCTGTGAGTTTTTCATAGATGGCCTTTATTATGTTGAGATATGTTCCTCCTATTTTTGAGGGTTTTATCATTATTTTCTTAGTTTTAATATTTAAAATAAATACTTGGCTCTCAAGAAAACACATGGTCCTTCTGTTTATTTCATCAAAAGTTGATTTAAAATAATTGATTTTTTATCAAATTAGATTATGCTACCAAAGAAACTTTTTTAAACTAAAAACAGTAATATCAGTCTGAACTTTCTCTAATAATAAGTACATGGAAACAAAAGTAAACTGTAAGTTGGCAGTTTGGTCGAATATGATATTTTTAATATAGTCACACAGCACATTATTTGTATGATGTTAAGAAAAGCCTGAAAAGTGAAGTTTCTTCTTTTATTTTGAGTACAACAATTATACCTTTGGGGTGCTCAGGAATCTTGTAGTAGAAAAACCAAAGAATATATGTTAAGTGCAATTAGATGCAATTGCACAATCCCCAATGTTTTCATCTTTACCCAATCTAAAAATGACACAATTCCCTTTAAGCATTTCTTTTATAAATGATCAATAAATGATGTGTTTAATAAGCTAATTCTCAATACACTTTGATGTTTCTGATTCTTTAGATAAAAATGCCTACAGAAGACAAGAAATTCACTTACTCATTTATGCTGACATCTATTGAATACATACCATATCCCAGGTGCTGTTAGATGAACACAATGTGCTAAGTCCACTAGAATATTGTGGGCAGAGCCAAATGCATTTGTAAATAAAAGGAAAACCAAAGAATTATGTTTTCAGACACATTTAATAGCTTAACAAAGGCAAGTGGTGGAATTAGTTTGTAGAAGGAAGAGAATTAGATCATCAAAAGGCTTGTATACTAGGTTAAAGACTTTGAGTGTTATTTTGAAAATGTAAGAGATTCTAGGAAGTATAATGACTTTAAGAAGTCCAATGATATAAAATTACTCTGAATTACGGGTCATAAACATAGATTAGAGTTCATTATCTTTATCCATCTCTTTCTAATGACCAGTGGGTTAATCAACTAGTTATACACCTGGGGAAAGTTGTTTCACTTCTCTACCTTGATATTTACAATTATTGATTCTCAAACCAGGTCTCCAAAATGTTTGCCATTCCATAGAGCCCTTTCAAAGCTGTCTGTATGGAGGAATCTGGGAACACCCACACAAAACACATCCCCACACAAAGTTTTGGGTAAGACTGGATTTACACAGAGCATGAGCTACCCTGGACAGATATCCTTACCTACTATCATAAGATAACATTATGATTCTAATCTAACTCAGATGATAGCATGGGATTCAAATTTCCTTCCCCATCTCCAACCCTGTCCCAATTCTACTTCCTTGTAATCGGATTCAATTTCTCTTGGTATAGGTAAGTTTTCTCTAAGCAGAGGAGAATTTTACCAAAGAAAGCTTGAGGTTTCCATCATCCAAGTTAGGGAGAACATAAGAGGAAAATGAGAACTTCAATTTCTTTGCACTCACATATGAATACCAGAAAAGAAAAGTCTGAATGGCTAGTCCTGGATCATGTGTTTAGGTCACATCTACACACACACACACACACACACACACACACACACACACAGAGTTTTCTTTATAATGAAACATACATATTAAGTGAAAATCTCACAACTGGTAGTAAAGAAAGGAATGATCAAAACTACTCTTTTTTCCTGTCAGTATAAGTAGAATTCTGGGGAAACAGAGTGTTAACATGGACTTGTAGCACAACTTAAATTATTTCTACTTATTTTTTATTATAGTCTTGTACTCTATTCTCTGGATCATGGTACTTCTCTTTCACCCAGGTTTTCATAGAAATTTACTAACTCTTCATTCATTTATTCAATAGATATTACTAAGCACTATAGAGCTGAGATACAGCAATGAACAATAACAAAAGCCTAAAAATCCTAGCACTTTCTGGGGAGCTTATTTTCTACTGGTAGAAACACACATTAGCAAATAAGCAACAAAAAACAAAACAAAAGGAAAAACAGCAATTTCACATAGTGACAAGTGTTGTAAAAGAAAGGAAGGGGTTTAAAGGGTAGAACATGACAAAGACAGGACAAGGACCGTGCACTTGAAGGAGAAATCTACTTGAAAATCTAGAGAACACACCCAGGCAGATGGAAAAGGAGGTGTGTAAAATTTTAAAAGCTAAAAAGGGTACTTTTGGCTTAAGTCTTTTGGATATTTATTAATTTTTTTGAGAGAGAGAGAATGAGCAGGGGAGGGGCAGAGAGAGGGAGATACAGAATCTGAAGCAGGCTCTAGGCTCCAAGCTGTCAACACAGAGCCCGACACAGGGCTCGAACTCATGAAGTGCAAGATCATGACCTGGGCTGAAGTCAGATGCTTAACTGACTGAGCCACCCAGGAACGATGACAATTTTGGCTTTTTTAAGAGATAGCACAAATGCCGAAGAGTCTGAAGCAGATGAACTGGACTGGGAGAGAATGAAGTGAGCAAGAAATGGGGCCAAATCAAGCAGACCTTTTAAAGCCACAGTAGGAACGCTATATTTTATTATGAGTGTGCTAATAAACCATCAACGGATTTTGTGCCAGAAAGAAACATGATTTGATTTGCAAAGGGTCACTGATTGCTATCTAGAGAATAGACTATGAGGGGTTAAGAACAGAATCTGAGAGACCAGCTGGGCGGCGATTGCTATAAATCATGTGACATGATGGTGGCCTGGTTGCTCGGAATAGAGTGACAGAATGGAAGTGGAAAGAGGGAATCTAATTCAGGATAGATTTTGAAAGCAGGAGTGACAAGGTTTGCTGATGGGGTGAATTCAGGGTATGAGGGAAGAGAAAGAGAGGGATGAAGATGACCTTTAGGCTTCTCGCCTCAGAAACCCAGTGCGAGAAGCAGCAGAAACAGTAACCTAGATTGTGAACATCTGAACTTGGTCTATAGCTCTCAGTCCATTTCCTGGCCAAAATTTTCAACTAGTATAAATATAATCCTACAGAGAAGACAGTTCCTGAAATGATCACAGAAAGGGAACTATTTGGGAATTTCAGATAAATTCCAAAGATTGTTGAAAATACCAATTCTGGTAAACAGATCTTGGAAGTACTGTTTTCAGAAATTCTGGGTCTACTCTTTTCCAATGGTTTATATTCATTTAGCATTGTTGGTTTGATTGATAGTGATTATTTTTGAATATCTATTATGTGATGACTATTTTTCCTGACTTATTTGGCAGCATGTCAACACTTTGATTAAATTCCCACTAGTTTTTCTACAAATATGTTCTTTTAACTTAAAGGATCCCAATAGGCTGGTCATTTATAAGCATTTTACTTTGTAGTAGCCTCTGAGCATTTTAACTAGAATATCTACCTGTAAAGGAATTGAAGTGTTAAGACAGAAACAATAATGTATGTGAGAGAAGTCAATTATACGTAATCCCTAGAAACCCAATAAGAAATGCCAAGATCTCTGAAATATACCAATCTCTGAATATAATATTGGCCATTACCTTTAGATTTATTTATAATATTCTACATCTAGAAACTTCATTTCAAAAGCTTCCTGATGAACAATACAGCTGCACCTTCCCATATGTGAAGCCAATGGTTTGTCCACTTGATTACTAAAAAGCAAATCATCATAATTACCTAAACTTAATGTTTACTATACATTTTAGAACAAGATAAAAATAATGCAACTCTCTGGGGTTATTCAGTTGCTTTACCCATCAATTCTTACCTCTGTTCTTTCAATGGTTAATTTAACTAATAAATAACATTCAGCAAGGGAGATAGAAAAACTCAGTAGTCTTCCTCTATTTTTGCTTTACACTACTTTACCACACTTTTCACACTTCTGACACCACGTACGTCAGGCTTTTCCTCACCAAAAATCCTGTGACACCTGATGGCTGTCTTATAATTTAATTCAATTCTGACACTATCTACCAGGATGTAGAACCAGATTCCACAGGTTAAGGGCTCAGTCCCATGAGACTCCTTCTTCCCACTTTAGATGTCAATTGCTAAGCAGTAGGTCCCCAGGTTACCCACAACTTCTGCCTGACTTTGCTACAAATCAGAGGTTCCTATGACCTTCTCCTAAGGTTTAATTAATTTTCTATAGCAGCTCACAGAACTCTGGGAAACACATTATTGAAACTGTGCCCCATAGGGTTAAAGAGATTGAAACTAGAAGAAAGTTTAAAGCTTATTTTTCAAAGAACTGTTTCCCCTAGTCAGCTATCATGTCTTTTCAGGCAGCACTCACAAACTCCGTAGCTGTCTCTGCAGAAGCCTGGACTCAAAGTCAACTGATATAGTTTCAGCCTATGAATAAGCAAGGCCCTGCATTCCTTTCCCAAGATAATAACTCAAGACCTCATCTAGTTTATACTGGCTCTTGAAACATGCACATAGCCCCTTCCCCTTGTCCTAAGAAAACCTCCTGATAGAAGTCCTGAATTTTACCTCCTTCCGATGTTGTCTCCACCCCAAAGTGAAGAAAGGATGTATGTTACATGCTTGCTCAATGCACATGGTCCATCTTTCCTCATGAATAGTCATAAGTTTCCCTGTCCTTTTCATCAATATGTATGTAATCTCAACCCCCTATCATTATAAAAATCTTATTTTTTCTCCCTTCAAGGAGGCAGACTTGAGGCTTGTCCCCCAGTCTTCTTGTTTGGCTGTCTCTTGAATAAACTTTCCTTGCAGGAAGCCTGATATCTCAGTTTTTGGCTTTGCTGCATATTGGGCAGATGGACTTGGGTTCTGTTACACTTATTTAAGAATATGATAAGAGATACAGATGAATAGCCAGATGAAAAATATGTAGGGCAAAGTCTGGGAGATTCCCAAGTGCAGGCAGTACTATCCCCATGGAGATGTGGTATGTCACCCTTCCACTATGTGGCCGTGTTCACCAACCAGAAGTTCTCTGAGCCCCCATACTAATGGGATTTTTATGGAGGCTTCATGATGTAGACATGATCAATAATTAACTCAATTTTCTTTTTTTATAACATTTTTTTTTGAGAGAAAGAAAAAGAGAGAAAGTGCAAGTCAGGGAGGGGCAGAGAAACAGGTAGAGAGAGGAGAGAATCCCAAGCAGGCTCTACATTGTCAGTGCAAAGACCCACGCAGGGCTCAAACCCATGGATGGTGAGATCATGGCCTGAGCTAAAGTCCGACACTTAACTGACTGAGCCACCCAGGAGCCCTGATTAACTCAATTTTCAACCTCTCTTCCTTGTCTAAAGACCAGAGAATGGGGCTGAAATTTTCAAGCTTCTAATCATGCCTTGGACTTTCTGGTAGCCAGCCTCCAACCAGAAACCCCACCAAGAATCACCTCATTAGAACAAAAGACACTACTATCCTCCAGAAAGTTCCAAGGGATTTAGGATCCCTGTGTTAGAAACCAGGGTCAAAGACCAATAGTAGAACAAAAAATGCTCCTAGTGCTCTTCTCACTTAGGAAATTATAGGGGTTTTAGGATCTCCATGCCAGGATCTGGAGGCTGGGAATAATCTATGTTCATCTATTATTTCACAAGCATCTATACACAATGTATAGGCAAACCTGAATTCTACTAAATATTTAATTACTGATCTATAATTTCTTGTTAATAACTTTAGGGCATGTATTGTACAACTATCTTGTTACACTTAAACAATATGAGAAATAGTAACTAACCTTTAATCATTTCATTTCCGGAGTCTAAAACTTAAGGAAAAAGGAAGAGAACCAACATCTTTTGAATATCTGCTGTGTCTCTTGTAGTTTATATGAACCACCCACTTTAACCCTCACAAGAGCCCTATAACAGATATATTAATATTCACCTTTTCTCACTTAAAAATGGACATGGAGGTTGAGTAATTTTTCTGAAGTCACACAACCTGTAAAACGCAGAATTGAAATCAGTGCACAGGTTTATCTGTGTGCCAGCCGATACTATTTCTACTATTATGTTCTACTCTATTGCACTAAAGAAGAAACAGGATTTCATCTATCTGTGAATAATTTAGATGTGGCTGTTGCCCATGTGCAATCTCTGTTCTCACCCCACACTCATTTTATAGCAGGATTCAGCCTTTGTCTGGTACAAAGTCAGTTCTGACTCCATGATATTACAGTGTGTGGTTAATGGTTTATGTCAATTTTAGCTAGGCTGTGGGTCCAGTTGTGTAGTCAAACACCAGTCTTGATGTTGCCATAGTGAAATTTTAGATGTGATTAAAAATTTAAATCTTAAAGTAGACTTTAAGCACACTACCCTCCATAATGTGAGTGGGCCTCATCCAATCAGCTAAAGGCCTGAAGAACAAAGATTGAGGTTTCTCAAAGAAGAAGGAATTTGGCCTTAAGAATTCAACAGAGAAACCCTACCCAAGTTTCTAGTGTGCCTGGCCTGCAGACTTGGTTCTAAAAACTACAACATCAACTCTTAGCTGAACTTCCTTCCTGTCAGTTTACCACATGGATTTTGGACTTACCAGCCTCTATTACCATTTTTTAAAATAAATTTTAAAAAAATAAACCAGTTTCTGAATCTCTCTGTGTTTCATTCTCTCTTTCTCCTTCCCTTCCTCCTTCTCTTCCTCTGTCCCTCCCTCCCACTCTCTCTCCGTCTCCCTCTCTCTCTCTCATGTGTGTGTGCGTGTGTGTCTTATTGGTTCACTTTATATGGAGAACCCTACCTAACATAGATATTGGTACCAGGAAAAGTCTGCATTGCCTTGAAGACACTGTTGCTAGGAATATGAATGTTAATATGCTTCTGATGAGGTCTCAGATGGACATAGGCAATGTTATTAGAAACTGGAAGAAAGATGGACCCCTGTTATAAAGTGCCAGAGACCTTGGCTAAATTGTGCCATACTGTTTTGTGGAAAGTAAAACTTGTAAGTGGTATACTTTGATACTTAGAGATTTATAAGCTAATAAATTGAAGTTGTTGAAGGTGTGACCTGGTTTCTTCTTGCTGCTTATAATAAAATGTGAGAGGAGGTAGATAATTGAAGAAGGAATTGGTAAGCAAAAGAAAGCTAGAACGAAGATTTGAAAAATTCTCAGCCTATCTATATTGCAAAAAAAGAGAAAGCATGCTCTGGAGAGAACACCGAGTATACGGCTGGACAATGCTTTCCTAAACAGAGTCGGTGTGTGATTTTTGGACCCAGTTAACAATCTTAACAGAATGCTGGCAATATGGACCAAAGAGGAACCAGATGCAGTAAAGGAAGGCTTTCAGACTCCTGGGATGCTACAGACAGGAATGGGGCTAATATAGTGACCTGACTGTGATCATGTGTTATCTCTCAAGAAAGGGAAGAATGACCCCCAAGGGCAGGGCCACGTCATCAGTTCCACCAGGTGGGGCCATGACCCAAGTGGGCCTCCAGGGTAGAGCATCAAGCCAACAAGGAGTAATCCCATGCCTTAAAATCTAATAGAGTTATTAGGTTATAGACTTGCTTGGGAACCATCACCTTTTTTCCTTTAAAGTTTTCCCCTTCAGAATGGGAATGTACATACTATTCCTGTCTAACCATTGCATTTTGGAAGGAGATAACTTGTCTGGGATCACAAGTTCACAGAGATAGACTTTTCTCCAGGTTGAATATTACCCCAACTGATTTCAATTGTGAGATTTGGAACCTTGAGTTCACAAGTTTCAGATGAGATTTTGGATGGAGAGTTGATTCTGGAATAATTAAGACTTCTGAAGATGTTGAGATAGGGTGAATGTATTTTGCACATAGGAAGTTCATGATTTTTGAGGGGGTTAGAGGGCAGACGCTCCCCCAAAAAGATGTGTTGGATATACTAACCTTTAGTACTTTGGAATGTTACCTAATTTGGAGACAGATTCTTCATAGAGATAATTAGGTTAAAACAAGGTCACTAGGGTAGGCCCTGATCCAATAAAACTGGTGTCCTTATAAAAGGGGAAACATTTTTATTTTTAGATCTCCATCATTTAAACGTAATTCCCTAATAAAGCACTGATTAATAAGTATTATTAGGTTTTTTGCTATATTAATTCAAGAGGCTAAAGGAATAGAAAAACAGTAGTACTACTGTCTCTTTTCTATGTACATTGCTTCTAATCCACATCAGAGCTATGTATATCTTAATCCTGAAAGCATGTATCATATACTGGAAGTTACCTTCACTGAAGTTCCAATTAAATGTAACAAATATTTGTAAAGCTCATACTATGCAAAATGCTCTGTCAATATTATACAACAACTAGACATGATCTCAGAGAGCTGAGAGGAGGTAGACAGATGACTATAATTAAATAGTTATAGGTTTTCTGCAGCTTCCACACCAATCCTAAAATGGTTTTATTTCAAAAACCAATTTTAATGCATTTGTATACCAAAAAGTCTTTCAAGTACTTATTCAAAGTAAAATTGATGATTACATGGGGGGAACAGACCAAATATATCACACTGGCAAAAAAAAAAAAAAAAAAAAAAAAAAAAAAAAAAAAAAAGAAAGAAAGAAAGAAAAAGAAAAAGAAAGTCTCTATGTGAATGATAATAAATGGAAGAGGTTAACAGAGATTATTTTTAAATTTTTTAATGTTTTATTTTTGATAGAGACAGAGGGTGAGTGGCTCAGTTGGTTAAGTGTCTGACTTCCACTCAGGTCATGATCTCACAGTTCATGGGTTCAAGCCCCACATCGGGCTCTGTGCTGACAGCTTGGAGCCTGGAACCTGCTTCAAATTCTATGTCTCCCTCTCTTTCTGCCCCTCACCTGCATACACTCTGTCTCTCTCTCAAAAATAAACATTTAAAAAAATTTTTTAAAAAGAAAAGAGGAAAAGTCTCTAATCAATAATTCAAGCTCCCGTTACAAAACCTAGAAAAATAAATGCAAACTAAACCCTCAGCAAGAAAAAGGAAAGAAAGAATAAAGATATAAACAGAAATCAGTGACATTAAAAGCGGAAAATAGGAAAAAAAAACAATTAAACAAAAACTAGATCTTTGAGAGAATAACAACACTGACACATCTCCAGCAATACCACTGAAATTTAAACACACACACACACACACACACACACACACACAAATCACCAGTATCAAGAATAAGGCAGGCAATATCACTATAGGCCCTTGCAGATATCAAAAGAATAATCATAGGATGTTATGAATAACTCTACACACATATATTTGACAACATGGATGAAATGAACTACTTCCCCCCAAAATAAACTACCACAATTCATGAAATATAAGATACCAGGGGTGCCTGGGTGGCTCAGTTGGTTAAGCACCCAGCTTCAGCTCAGGTCATGATCTCACAGTTCATGGTTTATGCCCTGGATTCTGTGTCTCGCTTTCTCTCTGCCCCTCCCCAGCTCATGCTCTGTCTCTCTCTCCTTCAAAAATAAAGAAGAAAGGAAAGAAAGGAAGAAAGAAAGAAAGAAAGGAAGAAAGAAAGAAAGAAAGGAAGAAAGAAAGAAAGAGAAAGAAAAGGAAAGAAAAGAAAAGAAAAGAAAAGAAAAGAAAACCAGAGGTTCCAAATAGTGACATTTGGGCCAAGCCAAGTCACCAATCTGGGGCTTAATATCTAACCTAATTGCAATTTCAACCTACCCCCAGAAACATCTTAACCTGTCAATCAGGAATTTTGTGATAAGCACCATTTAGGCAATCTGTCACAGCAGCTCATCCATCCCCCAAAGGAAGAGATGAGGTAATCCACCTAGTAAGACCCCATAAAGGAAGGTAACCTGGTCAGGAACAATACTTTCTTTCTTTTATTAATAACTTTCTTGCCCCACCCTCCTTCCTATATAAACTTTCCATTTTCCACAACTCCCTGGAGTTCCACTCTACTTGCTAGATAAGATGCTGCCTGATTCAGAAACCCATTAATAAAGCCAATTAGATCTTCACATTTACATGGTTGAACTTTTTTTTTTTAACAGGTACTACTACTAAATTCACTAAGTAATGGAAATAAAAAGTATTGGCAACATCTTAAAAGAGAAACGTGTCAAGTTCTGCACAGCTCCGCCAGTTATCCTCTACATGATCAACACTCTCGTTTAAATGCTGCAGATCACTTCTAAAAGCAACGGAAAAGTCACAAATGTGTTTAAATCAACAACTCAAGTGTCAGATCTAGCAATCTGTAAGGCAAATAAGACAAATACTGTTGGAGACGTTTTTATTTCCATTACAAATTCTAGAACAGTTGATCACCCTGACATGGTGTGCTGGACACATGACAACCTGGTTCTTAGGACAGCCCAAATACAGGCACTCTAGTATGCATTTTTCACAATGAGAAAGATACACGAATCTGATTCCTATGTAAGAAAATTGCATGGCTTTTTGGTTGGCCAGAGTTATAAGACACAACACTGAAAGTATGTTCCATAAGAAAAAGAGATGATAAATTAGACTTAATCAGAATTTTAAAAGTTATGCTCTGTGAAAGGGGCTGTGAGAAGATTGAAAAGATAAGCCACAGACTGGGGAGAAATCCATGAAAAAGACGTATCTGCTGTGAGAATTGTACCCAGAATTTACAAAGACTTCTTAAAATTCACTAATGAAATGAATGATTCCATAAAAAATGGGCAAGAGATCTGAACAGACACTTCACCAAAGAAAATATATCAATGGCAAGTAAGGATGTGAAAAAAATACCACACATCATTTGCCAATAGGGAAATGCAAGCTGAAACCACACTGACATACCACTGTACATCTATTAGAATTGCAAAAATCAAGCTGACAATATCAAACACTGGCAAGGGAATGGAAAAATAGGAACTCTTACTCATTGCTGGTGTGAATGCAAAATGGTAAGCGAGTTGGGAAGTGTTCTGTAGTTCTTTATAAAGTAAAAACATAGTAATCCTACTTCTGGGTGTTTACCTAAGTAAAATTTTAACACAAAAATTCATACAAAGAAGTTTACAGTTGCTTTATTCATAATCTCCTCAGACTGGACACAAGTGTTTTCATTCCTTGTCCATTGACCTTTCCACTATACAAGTACACGACACCTACTTTTCCCAGAAGCAATGGCTCTTTGTGTATTGGGGGCAACAGGGTGTTTTATCTCTCCACTGGCAGCTTAAGGCTTTACTTAGCAGGAGAGAAGTTTCTGTGAAAGTAGACAGGTTTTCCCCCTATTCTCTAGCAGCCACTGACCATCGCCTCTATACTTGTTCTACCAAGAGAGATTCTCTCTTTATCTCATGCCCTGCCCCCAATCTTTCCCATAAGCACCTGGCAGAAGCTCGTAAAAAAAGACTTTGAGAAGATGAGTTGTGTTTTGTGCCTCAGCAATTCCAAAGTGGTGTTTACATGGTTGCTTTATAACCTCGGCTTTCTGATGGGCTTGAGAAAACATGATTTTGGTGATTATTTGACATTTTTGCATTAATAATATGAAAGCAACACTTTTTCTGTAGATTTCCTTATCCTAAGCAGAATAAAAATGTTTACAGAGTCAGCATGGGGATTTTCTGAAAATGCTATCCTATTTTAGGTAGGATTCATTACTGCAGGTTGCTTACCGTGAGCCACAATTTATTTTACATAAAAGGATTATTTGAGATCAAAGAACAAAATGAAATTAGTCTTTCATGCCAGACATAACTCTTTCTAAATCATCTGTCAACAGGATAAAATTTAATAAATAGTATTATTTTGAAAAATAGCACAACTGAGAAATATCAAAACAGTAGGTGAACATTCTGGGTGGTTCTTACAGTATCATCAATCACACACAATTTATCTGTCACCTTTTTCATGTACCCTTTGTCTGGTTTGCTTCTTTGTACTTTTTTACATGATTTCAGCATCATCTTCTACTTTGATTTGAGCAATCAAGATATAGCTTAAAAATTCATATAATTTTTAGAGGCTATAAAATTGTAAACTTTCTTATGCCATCCATATAAAAATGCATACAAAACTGAAAGGAATTACTTCAAAATGTCCTAACAGTTACCACTGAGTCTTAGAAATATTGATTTCATAGTTAATTTTTCTTCTTTCTTTCTCAACTACAGAAATGAAACATTGCCATTATTAGAAAAAGAGCTTAAAATATCCTAATACTCAATAGACTCTTTGTATATAATATACCATCCCGAAAGTCCAATTACAAATTCCACCTCAGTATAGAAAAAGGCCTTTTTCTCTACTCCCAACTTCTTATCCATCATTTTCTCCTTTGACTGTGGAAACTCAATTCCTCAATCTTTGAAGCTTTTGTTACTTTCTTATTCTTCTTTCCTTCATTGATAGTGTCACAAAATCCCAGTATTTTAAAATGTAAATCATTTTTTCCATCTTTCACAGTCAACCTCTCAATTGTACATTAAGTATTTAAGGTATTCATCTTAATAATGCCCAGCTAAAATTGAGAGAATATTAGTTACGCCTATGCTTCTAAGATAAACATTTCGTCTCAATTGTTTTTGAATATAAAGACAAATTTCTTAACTAAGAGTGTTTCTTCTTCCAGTCAATAGTATTACTTTGTAGGAAGTTACTACTCTGAGTAACTATATTTAAAGAGTATTAATTTATATTAGGAATGTAAATTTTCCAATTTCCTTTTCTTCTTGATCTGATTATGTCACTTCCTCTATTAGGTACTTTAATTGTTTGATTTTTGCTCAATGAAAACAATCTAATAACCCTACCATGCTGTTTTTATTTGTTGCTGGTTTTTTTTAGCCATAAACCTAGTCTTTACCTTTCTCTTAGATAATTTTTGGTGCCTGTGAGTTCTTCCATTATATTCCTTAGCCTGCCAAAAGTGTTCTATATTTTCATAAAACACTACTTCCATTTAAAAATAACTTTCCAGGAGCGCCTGGGTTCTTTGTCGATTAAGCATCTGAGTTAGGCTCAGGTCATGATCTCTTCATCTGTGAGTTCTAGGAGTTCAAGCCCCATGTCAGGCTCTGTGCTGGCAGCTAAGAGTCTGGAGCCTGCTTGGAATTCTGTATCTCCCTCTATCTCTGCCCATCCCCCACTCATGCTCTGTCTTTTTCTCTCAAAAATAAACATTTAATTTTTTTTACAAAATAAAAAAATAAATTTTCTAAATATTTCTCATGTAACAACAGACCCTTGGGGGGAAAATGGTCACAGGTCAAACAACAAATAGTTATGTCAAGGTCATCTATCAAGGCTTCATGATATTTTGTGGTTCCAAAGTTTTGAATCAAACAGAATTTAAGAGGAGCCTGTGTCAGTCTTCTTAATTATTTTCATGCTGCTTCTTTCATTCTTTCCCAAGTCCCTCATTTTTTACTTGTTTTATTTTTGACCTTCCAGCTTTAAACAAAATTCTGCATTGAGGTGTAGAGCACTTCAGCTTCAACCGTAATATCATCTGGCGCTCTCTAATGTGGAATCCCCGAATCAGCAACAGTTTGCCACCCACCTCCTTATTGTTCCGAGACTCCTGTGTTCACATCAAACCCACAACCTACTGACTTTAAGGATACATCTCTTCCCTTCACTGTCCCTGTGTAGATCATGTCCATAAGACTGAGCATTACTTTGGCCTTCCCTTCAAGGATAATTAATAATTTTATTATCATCCAAAAGAGTAGTTCTTTTCGAGTGTAGATTTGTCCCTGCGCCCTAGTACAGGCACTAAAGACCTCCAAGACAAACAAAATTATCCAGGGCAATGACTACCTGCCATACAGAAATTCCCAATAACAAAATTTAGCCTCTAAAGCTCCCGCCACCAAGCTCATGTACATCTGCCTTTTCCCTGTAGGGTAATCTATATAACACTGAGAGTCATACAGAGACCCTTATTCCCCAATACCGAGTTCAACAGTGCATACAGAAGGAACACATAGATGTAACAAGCACTGATACCATACATACACAATTGTGTGAAGTAAAATCGGAATCTAGTCCATAGTGCGAGTTTTTCTGCTGCCTCTCTCAGTAACAAGTTGTAACACTGTGAGGTGGCATTTTATCACTTTACGCCTCTTTCCTTTTAGCAAAATGAGAAGTTTGGACTAGATAATATTAATGGTTTCCATTAGATGTAATATTTCTCAATCATTTTATATAAATTGAAAACTTACAAAACAGATCTATCACGTGAAGCTTGTTCCCATTATTTAACAACTATTTAGTAAGCAAAATACCAACAAGACTAGTATGTTGATGATAAAATAAAAGTTAAAAAAAAAAGAAAAGTTTTGGAATCACATAAACCTGGGCTAAACACGTGCTCTACTACTTACTAATTACACGCTTTTTGATAAGTTAGTAATTATCCTGAGCCATAGTTAGCTAATTTGTAAATAGAGATAATAAAGAACTGTAGAGTTAAAACAATTAAAAATCATCTTTCTTGGTTCATCTTACACAATTCCTAAAATATATTTTAGGCCTTTGTTTGTCTCTTTTCTCCACACCATTTATGTAAGAAACCACCACAACATTTTTTAAAAATTTCTTTTTTCTTTTTTTAAGCCACCTGGTCTGTGGTATTTTATTATGGCAGCCTGAGATGACTAATACAAGATTCCATTATTAAGAAAACACTAATTTTAGGGGGTCCTGGGTGGCTCAGTCGGTTAAGTGTCTGACTTCAGCTCAGGTCATGATCTGAATCTGATCAGGTCATGATCAGTTTGTGAGTTTGAGGCCTACATCCAGCTCTGTGCTGACAGCTCAGAGCCTGGAGCCTGTTTTAGATTCTGTGTCTCCCTCTCTCTCTCTGCCCTGCCCCCATTCATGTGCACTTGTGTGCACTCTTTCTCTCTCTCTCTCTCTCTCTCTCTCTCAAGAATAAATACACTTTAAAAATATATTTATTTTGTAAATAAATATGTAAAGAAAAGACTAATTTTAGAAGACTAAAGTCAAAGAAACCCCACCTTCTAAATAGTAGATATTTGACTGCTTTAAATGTATGCATTTAAGTGGCAAAATTCTTATGTAAATATTAATGGTTGAGGGACATCTGATGTCACAGGAACTGCCAATTGGAAAATATTGCCAAACACAAGGCTTCCTCAGGTGTATTTATTTAAATTTATTTAAATTCTCCTTTTGATTTCCTTTCTCTGTTAGAGAGAAAGGAAATATGACAAAGTAAGATACAAACCAAGGCACAAGATTATAACACACATACATATCATAAGCAAGAGAATAGAATTGTCAGACTATTTAAATTATTTTTACCAAATTTGTTCACAAAACTTTTTTCAATATTCTAACATCTACGTATCACAGCTGAAGAATAAATGTTGGCTAATTTGTCTCAGCAGGGAAGAACTCTTATCTAATCATAATTTATAGTTTTGTTTACCTTTCTATTATGAAAGCTAATTATTTGTCTGAGTAAGAATTTCTGTCCTATTAAGCCATTGGTGAGTGAAAATACAATTTAAATTTTATGACTGCTTTCAATTCACAAGTTTTATACCTCTCATTAGAGAATCATATCCCTTCAGGCCTTTTGTGAATGCATATCCCTAAAGGAACTAACAACTCCTTCTTATATTTTTAAGTTTATTTAATTATTTTGAGAATGGGGGGGGGGGCAAAGAGACACAGAGAGAAAGAGAGAAACTCAAGCAGACACTGTGCTATCAGCACAGAGTCCAATGTAGGATTCCATCTTATGAATGTCAAGATCATGACCTGAACCAAAATCAAGAGTTGAGCACCTAACTGACTGAACCACCCAGGTATCCTGAAATCCTTCTTATATTTTAAATCATGATTAGAAGAACCTGCAATAAACACCAAAGGCCAAAACCGAAGTCACTTGATATGTAATAACTAAATTATGTGACCAGGATGGCAAGTTATTAGCCTTCTCATCTAAATAGCTCTATTTGACATGAATCAAGAAAATATTTCCTTCCTACTGTTACCAAATGGCTTGTGGATGACCTTTAGTAATTAAAAACAGACCCCATTCCATTATTCCTAGACCACTTCCATGTGTCAAACCAACTCAACATTCAAGACCAGGCACTAAAAATAAAGGTCTAGAGAAATAGGGGAAAAAAAAGAAACAACTGTCATCAAACACCTCAAGTTCTCACTTTATGATCTCCCTCTCTCCCACTTAGCCTTATTTCTTTATTTAAAATAAATACAATATAGCAGATTCAGAGCTAATAGCTCCTGTTAAACAAGGACTCAGCTATGTGATTCCTCAACTTTCTTACTCTGAGAAGAGCCAGAGAAAATGGTTATCTCCCAAAGAGAATGGATCTCTGTCAATACACATAGAAACATGATTTCTTACACATTCTATTAATGTGCACTGTTAACAATGTCTACTTCACAGAACCTGGTAAGGATCAAACTAGACAATAATATGTATATGAATTCCTTGCAAACTAACAAAACTAGTCTTGTTTCATAATATAAAGGTCTTGAGGTTTTTCAGGGAAGGCATAAGAACATGGTGTAGTGTAATATACAAGTACCTTAAGATTCTAAGTTTGGTAAGTGAAATGAACTGGGGAGTTGGTTTTAATTTGCATACATTAACAATAAAAGGAAATAAGTAATATTCGTAGATACAAATGATTTTACCAGTAATGACAAATGACAATATATAGGCACACTGGGCCTTCAGGGTTATCTCACACACACACACACACACACACACACACACACACAAAGACAGACTTTCATTAAAAAATAAATTCCCAGCCAAGTCATTTACTAAAACCTTAATTTTAAGAAAAACATTTACCCATTTTTATCATTTTCATTCTTCCCATTTGTATAACACAAGAAGAAAAAAAAAAGATGTCAAAACTAGTATTTCCAAACATTTAGTACAAATCTTCCTCAACCTTTGATGGGATTACATCCCAATAAACCCATTGTAAATTGAAAGTATACTAAATCAAAAATGTATTTATTATACCTAACCTACAAATCATCAGAGTTTAGCCTAGCCCACCCTCAACATCTTCAGAACACTTGGTTAACCTGAAGTCAGGCATAATCATCTAAAAAGCCTATTTCACAATAAAGAGTTGAATACCTCATGCAATGTATTGAACACTGAACTGAAAGTGATCATTGTATAAGGACTGAATTGTTGTAAGCATATCAATGGTTTACCCTCATAATCATGTGGCTGGCTAGAAGCTGTGACTCACTTCCACTGCCCAGCGTCATGAGAGAGTATTACACTTAACTCTCTGCCTCAGGGAAAAGATCCAAATTCAAAAATTCAAAGTTTCTCCTAAATGTGTATCACTTTCCCTCTATCATAAAGTCAAGTCAAAAAAACTTAAGTTGAAACATCATAAATCAGGGACCATCTGCAATTGTATCTACCAATCAGCAGTAGATACAAGGTCTGTACAAAGATAATAATTCACCCTGTTTCAGTAATCCCCTGAGGCTGCTTGTTCACTTCCACTGCCTACAAATCAAAGAGAATTGTTCATTAATGAAAGTGAATACTCCAATAGCACAGTGATATTGGGTCAGTTTAATGTACCTTTGTGAATTGATTATGCATTGATTTTTATTTTGCTTTGTTTTAGAAAGTGAGGATTCTGGTACATTCAATAACCCCCTCCACTCATTTTTTCAGATTTCATTGTGGGAAGGAAGTTATCTATTTCAACCCGAGAACAAAAATATTTTCAATGTGGGACTAACGCATATTTGGGTGGATGATGGGTGAACCAAGAGTGATTTATATTAAGAATGGAGGAGGGGCACTTGTGTGGCTCAGTCGGTTGAGTGTCAGACTTTGGCTCAGGTCATGATCTCATGGCTCGTGAGTTTGAGCCCCATATTGGGCTCTGCACTGACAGTATGGAGCCTGCTTGGGATTCTTTCTGTCTCTCACCATCTTTCTCTGCCCCTCCCCCACTCACTCTTGCTCTCTCAAAATAAAGAAACTTTTAAAAATGGAGGAAATATCTGAGGAAAAAACTCAGCCTATGCAAAGAAAAGCAAAATGCATCAACCATCTCTTTTAGCTAGAGTATCAAGTTGATCTATTTACAGGGCAACTAGTCTCCCCCAGTCTGAGCCCAACTCACTTCTCCACTTTCACTTTCTTACATTCCAAGATGTTTTAGTCAGCTTAGGCTACCATAACAAAATGTCTTTGACTGAGTGGCTTAAACAACAGATATTTATTTCTCACAATCCTGGGAGCTGGAATTCCAAAATCAAGATCTAATAGGGTTTGATTTCTGCTGAGAATTCTCTTCCTAGCTTACAGAAGGCCTCCTTCTTACTGGATCCTCATCTGGGAAAAAGAGCAAAGCAAGCTCTCTTCTTACAAGGCATGAATCCTGCCATGAAGTCCTCACCCTCATGACCTCATCTAAATCTAATTACCTTCTAAAGGCCCATTACCAAAACCTACCATACTGGGGGTTAGGACTTCAACATATCAATGACCGTGGGGGCGTGGGGGGCACAATTCAGCCCATAGCACCTGGTTCTTCCTTCTCTATGCTTTAGCACATTGCCTGAAATTTCATCTCACCTCTCTGATGTTTATTGACACAATTCCCTTTTCCATGCTGCATTAGAGACTCATTCCCTTATCCACCTAATTCCTAGCCACACTTGAAAGCTCAATCCTAATATCACCTGCTCTTGGAAGATTTTCTTCACCTTTCCAAGAAGTGACTTTTCTTAAAGGGTGAAGACTCAGCTTTTCCAGTCATCTCTGGTTCTGAACTCATGCTTATCCTGAACTAGTGAAAGTTTGAGGTTACTTCATCATCCTATGTATGCATCTCACTCTTCAAAGGATAGAACTCTACCAATTTGTGTTTTACCAAGAAACATTTATTCATAAGAAATGTGTGTTTATGGAAGACTATACCAGAAGACAAACAGCTTATACCTGCAGTTATGCACAAAACTTATATATGGGTGTTAGCTGTATTCATGCTTGAACATCTCTAGACTACTGTCTTGTACCAAGGCATCTGGTCTACCTAGTTGCCGATGATGCCCTCTCCACTTGGACCCTCCTCTAGGGCCTAGCTCTTCCCACAGAATGGCCATTCAAGGTGTGTTATCCAGCAAAGTTCTCCATAGGAGAAACACTGGAGAAGTCATTTTAAGTTACATAAAATTTGGAGTTTGTGGAAATACTTTTAAAGTATTTCTTAAACTATACCTGCAGAGTTTTAGATGGTGCAAATATCTTTTGCAATTTGATAAATGCTGAAAATCTATTTAAACAGAGGCTTAAAGAGGATTCATTCAGTCTCCACAAACTCTTTGTAATTGCCATCGGGACAAAGAGAATAGAATGACAACTTTCTTACATCAATTTCTGTGAAGGCAATTGTCAGGGGGTGTTAAAAACCAAAGCGTAGGAAGAAAACATCATTTTTAACAAGAAACATTCCAGTGAAGATAAACCACTCTGAGACATAACAAATAAGTGATAATTTATCGCCAACCTCATTATCAACAAATATTCACTAAGCCCATGTATGGTGCGCAAATGCTTTGTACAAGATTCTTTTAGTTTCTTGGCAGTCTAAAATCCCTGAAGACCCTAAAAAGGAGGAAGGATTTATAAATATCTTAGAAACAGAAAGAGGTTATTATTGATTCAGAAATTTAACATTTAGCACTTTAAGTAGGCCACAACTATTTCTGGCATATACATAGTGTGGTATGCATTTTTTTAAAAAAAGAATAAAAATGTAAAAGGCAGTTAGTTTCCTAAGGCTATTATTTACATAACAAGCTTTAGCCAATGTCTGTATGTTGTTTATATTCAACTCTTCAAAACAGTTTATTTTGTTTATTTGGTTTTAGTTGATTTTACTTCATATTATTATCCCTCAGTGCAGGAATACAATTAAGATGGGTTACATGAGTGAAGTTTACATGTAATTTTGTCTGTTTTAATAATAAAACCAGAGCAATCCTTTTTAGGCTACCAATCATTATTAGAAACTTATTAATTAATCTCTCTTGTACAAATACAGTATTTGAATAGTTTTCAGTATTTGTGCAGTATTTTTTATTCACTTTAAAGTAAATGGAACGCAGTAGGTCTAGTACTGTGCTTGGTTAATGATTGAGAACAGTTAAGCATTTAGAACTTGAAATAATCTTTTTTAAAATGGTACTCATCCAGCAAAACTGGGAAGTAGTAGAAAATAAACTGAATTATAGAGTTTGTTACATCTAACTTAATCATATTTTTATCAAATATTCCCTCTGTGTTATATTACAAAGACAAACTTGCTATTGACTTGAAAATGTAGTTGAAATAATATTGAAAAAGAAAGATCACTACATTTGGAGTTATCTCTCAGTTCTAGTTCTTCTGTCTATTCATGCAGCCAGTATTAGTGTAAGTGGATAAATCCCCTTAATTTCTTTGATCCTTAGTTTCTCATCCAGAAAATGAGAGGCTGAATTGCACTATTGTTGTGTGATGGTGCTTAGGGAACAGCCCCTTCAAAGAGACCAAAATTGTGTGATCAGGATCTTTAACTTTTAAATGTCGTAAATAATTTGGACTTGCTGCATCCTACATCTTGTTACTTATTTTGTTTCTTAGGTTTTGCCCTTGGACATCACACTGATCCTCCTTAGATTTGGATTTTTATCTTAACCCAAGAAGGTAATGATAGTTTTTCTCCCAAACGTTATGTTGCCAACTATCTAAGCCCTGTTAGTCATTCATCAGAGCCCCCACATCTGTTCTATCCTCCAGTTTAGGTACAGGTTTGGAGCTTTATGTTTCTCTCTAATACATCATCAGCTCACATTAGAATTAGCAGGTCCACTGAGAATATAATAGGTAAGCCTCTTCCTAGTTCTATTTTATTTTATTTTTCTAGGTGGGGTGGGATGTTCCAAATCCCTAGAACACCTAATACAAAATAATATTGGACACTACAAAATAAACACTTTACTGTTCTTGTTGACACTATACCTATGAATCAGCCCAGCCTCCAACTCTCTAAGATACTCATGGTCCATAAGGGCTAACAAAGGATATTTCAGCTCTCTTCATGGAGAGCACCTGTTTTGCTTCACTTTGGATTTTTATCATGTTCTCTCTGACTTTGGATTCTCGCTTTCCTGAATTTAACCCCAGTTCTTTCCATGATTTTGAATTGGCCTCTTTCCTTTTGTTGTCCCTGAACTCTTTTGAGCCTCTTTCTAAAATGCAAACCCTTATGCTAATAGAGATAATCTCAAGTGGATTAAAACTGTACATCATCATGCAACACAAACACACGCCCAAATGACATATAATACACATTAGCTACATTGAGTCTCTACTCCCCAAATATGTAGTGGTAAAAATGTAAAGACAAGCACATGAAAGGTTTCTCAACATCACTAGCCATCAGGAATATGAAAATCAAAACCACAGTGAGATACCACTTCCTACTGACTATGATGCCTCTAATTAAAAGGCAAAGAGTAACATGAGTTGGTAAGATTGTGGAGAAATTGGAACCTTCACATACTGCAAGGGGGGAAGTAAAATGGTGCAGCAACTTTAGAAAACACCCTGGTAGTTCCTCAAAAGATTAAACACAGAGTTGCCATATCATCCATTAATTCCACTCCTAGAGAAATGAAAATATATATCCACACAAAAATATGTACATATATATTGATAACAGCATTTTTCATAACAGCCCCAGAAGGAAACACCCAAATGTCCATCAAAAGGTGAATGGATAAATAAAATGTAATATATCTATACGTGAGATACTATCTGGCAATAAAAAAAGGAAGTACTGACACATACCACAACACAAATGAACCTTGAAAACATATACTAAGTGAAAAAAGCCAGTCCCCCCAGACCATATATATGTGATTCTATTAGATGACATGTCCAGAATAGACAAATCAACATGGATCGTAGATTAGTAGTTGTCCAGGGTTGGGAAGGAGTGATTTGGAGGGACCTAAAGAGTGACTGCCAGCAAATACACGCTTTCTTTTTGGAGTGATGCAAATGTCCTAAAATTGATGGTGAAGTTTGCCAAACTCTGTAAACATGCTAAAATCCATTGAATTGTGTACTGTAAATGGTTACATTGTACAGTATGTGAATTATAACTCTATAAAGCTGTTATATGTAAAAATAAAAGTAAAAGAAAGTGAAAGCCTGAAAAACAAGTTCTTAGTAATTTCTTCTTTGTCTTACTTGGATTTGGAAATATCAATAAAGTTTAAGCCAACACTCTTAATTCTCAATGCTTATACTAAATGAAGCAAATTCTTGGCAAATTCCACAAAGATGAAAGGCAATGAAGTGATCCCTTGCCTAATTATTGCAGTACAGAAAGGGCAGCACTCACTGAAGCCTGACAGTGAAAAGTGAAGTGATCCAACATGCTGTTTTTTTCACAATTGCAAAGAATGAAAACAACCACTTATTCCTCCAGACCCAGAGTTGTCAATTTAAGCACAACAAAGAACTATAATGTTGTGGCAGCTATGTCATACATGCAAGTGAGAAATTTGAATTTTGTGCTTTAGAAAATATTCACAAAGATGCATAAAGTGAAATTATGCCTCCTAAGACTGGCTAATGAGCAATCAGTGAATGAGATCCTTTCCAGGGGAGAAATATTTCACACCCTAATGTCTCCAGAGTGCTCCAAAATACCTCAGCATAGCTGACAACCTCAATCAAAGCCTTTGAGGCTTAGAAAAATTTGTGGCAAAACTTAGGCCAAAATGCAAGCTAGGAGTGACTGATATTTTTAGAGTCTAAATACCACCACAACTCTCAATCTCTATGTAACTTTTTGTTGTTTTATATTCCCATAGTAAACAATAACATAGACACTTTGTGATGGCTGAAATTTTTCTTTCATACATTTTTCATGATTTTAAGTTTGATATTGCTGCTATGTGAATCAATTTTCCCATGTGCAAAATATATTATAATAATAATACATCCCAAGTTCATTGTCAGGGAAGTAACAGAGATTGATCAAGAATGTTTGCAAATCATTTGAAAATATCAAGTATTTGGCAATACAGCCTAGATTATCATAGGCAAATAAGTACCATGTAGGTCAAGGATCTATATGTAGAAGTACGTATTATCATGTTTTAACTTGAGATATTGTTAAAGTAATAAAATATTAATTAAAATGATAAAATTAATTGCTAAAAACTGCTTAAGCCACACAAAGAAAAAAAAATCATTGGCCATTTAGTAAATGTTAGCTTATACATAATTATAATCAATGAATCCCAATATTACACATATATATTTCAATATTAATTTGTGGGTTTTCCTTGATGAGGACCTGGGATGAGTGTCTGAACCAGTCTCTCTTCCCATATTTTGCTGATCTACCTTTGGTCCCATACCCTTTGATCTACCTTTGGTGCCTCACCCTCACTATCTGTTTTTGATGGCTTCTTCTTCAATTGCAACTCGTTACTATTTGTAGAAAGTCATTAGTCTTCATAAATTGATTTCTGTGCTTTATTTTTTCCAATAAGCTTTTCCCTTTGGTCAAGAGATTCACTTTCTAAACTGATAGTGAATTCTACCATGAGACTACTTGTGCTAAATTCTAAATATTCCCTCAGCAGCAACAGCTGACTACTTTAAGATACTTTGAATTTCACTTGCAGAAGCTAAATTAGTAAACAAAACCCACGGTAACTTCTCAGGTTTAGTGACTCGACCTTTGCACTCAATTTCAAATCAGCTGTACTGTTATTATTACGAAAGTCATAAATATACTAAAGTTTCTGGGATCTAAAGGCATTTCTGTTGAAATCTTCAGATTGAGAGGGAGATCAAACAGAAATCCTTCTTACCATAATGTCTGATGAGATGCAACAAATTTATTTAGGACCCACCAGGGAGCCTGGGCAACATGTGAAGAAGCCATTCTAGGTGTTAAGGTTTAAGCTGTAGAGGGTTATATATTTCCTGCTGCTTGATATGCAGATTTCTGAACATTCCTAGGGCACACTGCCTTCCCAAATAGACCCTGATATTCAGTCACCCTTCATAGCATGATTCTCTGGTCCTGTCTCTGGGATTTAAAGTCAATTGTATCATAATCAATGGCTATAACTTATGGTTGCTAAAACAAAAAAAAATAAAATAAAAACAAAAACTAATGACTTCTATTTACATATTAATAAACATACAAACAGAAAATAATCATCATACCTACTTTATGTGTGCATTTGTGCTGAAACTAAGATAAGCATATATACATTATCTCATTTATCTTCAGAAGGATTATTTTAAGAAGGTATTATAATCAGTCACATTTTATAGTTGAGAAAAATTAAATTTATTAAAGTAATGTGTCCAAGATGACACAGCTAAAAAGTGACATAAGCAGGTTTTGAGTCCAAGACCTACTCATACTTAACTCTTTCTCCTTTGAATCACTTTAGAGGTATATGTTTGTAGTACACATATATGTGTATATAATATATATGTATGTATCTTATATGCACATAAATTATACACACATATAAGAAAATATATTTTTAAGCAGTATTGTTTAAAAAGGTATTCAATATAAGTGACAGAAAGTCTTAAGCAATCAATGCTTCTCTCTCAGAGAACCACTCTTTTTTAACCATTTAGTTCTCTGTAACTTCAACAAGTGTAAAATAATTTTAATGGTGTGTTAAAGATAGAGCAATGGTTTTAGACATTGTGAGGAAAGGAATGGAACCATCCAAGCTGCCTGGAAGACCTTCATGTAGGACTGCAAAATGCCACACCGGTTCCTTTAGGTATTCCATCAGTTTTTTTCATAAACAAAAAGATTTGAAACACAGCTGTGTCCTCTCTAGGGGTTTGTAACTTGGCTCTCTGCAAGAATATTTTTGATTTACTGGTTGAAGTTTTTATCTCTTTTGTGATTTCTTTAAACTACAACATATTCATCATTAAAAGAAAAAGATGATACCTGAGCAGACAGAAATAAAAGAATAGTCGACTTCAAATCCTTCTTTGTTATTTGACATTGAGTAGAATTCAAAGTTTAAACCTCACAGGTGTATCTTTGTTGAGAAAAGAGTGAAATCCTGCATGTCTTGGATTGATGCGCCTTTTNTATGTATTTCTGACACTACTTAAGACTGAGTTTAGAACTATATGAACAATTCTGTTCAATTAAGTTTTTGTTTAAAAACAAATAATTTTAACAGAAACATCAATAGATCAAAAACAGTAAGAAGTTTCTTGGTACAGTTCTCCCAAGTCTTTACTCTGTACATAAATGTTATGGACCAGTATTATTTTAACAAATTGATCTATTGTGAGAGACCCTAAACTATCAGCATGTGTAAAAACTGGTATCTTAAATTAAGTTTTTCTTTGTAATACTCAGGACACTATCATGCAAGGCACAAAGCAGGGGCCCCTTTGCCAGGGTCTAACAGTGGTATTAATCCTAATAATCCAATGAAGTCAATACTATCCCTATCCTCATCTGAAGATATGAGGGAAAGGAACACATAATGGTTTAATTTACCCAAGGATGGTCAGCTCATATGTGGTACAGCCACATCTAATCCAATCAAGTTAAATCTAGGAGCCAAAGACTGAAAAAGGGCACAGAATACTATGACCATTTTACAACTACTAATGCCTAAGTTATTTGTTCCTTCGTTAGAGAGCTCAGGGCTCTTTAATCAACTCTATCCTCTGATGTGAGAGAGTTGATTGACATCCTGTTGCTTTTTCTAACTCCTGCAAGACCCTTGCTCTGAACTTATTCTATATTTATTATTATATTTATAGCTTTCTTTTTTCCTTCCCTTCCCTTCTCTTCCTTTCCTTCCCTGTGATTACATTCATTGGTCTTCAGTCAATCCCACCAAATATCATGTTTCAGATTATGCAATCCAAATTAAAAAATATTTTTAGACTATTTGTCATTGTTCTTCATGAAGACACAGATTTTACATCAACAAATTGAATCATATAACTGCTAAATTATGGAAATCGTAGTATTACTTTGATGAGTTATTTTCTAGTTTTATTTTTCTGTCTTGCCACATTTTAATTGTTTGTGGAAAACAGGAAGACTTAAATGTGTCCTTGTGGCTAAACTTTGTAGTCACTTTGGATTCTGGTGGAAGTTTCAACATTGACAAAGCTACTCCTCCAATTATTCAGGTTTCATTTTTGCTTACAATAAAGGAAGTACATATTGATTCTCATTGTCTTTAAAAATTGAGCAGAAGTGTTGTAGATTTTTTCTGTTAAGTACAAAAGTATTTACTTTAATTTTACTTTTATAAAACAACTATCTCCTATTTCAATGACCAAGTATTAATCAGTGTTATATTTCCAGTGAAAGAGGGCAGTGCTGTTAGGGATACTCATGAAATAGTAAAACAAATTCCATAACCCACTGCAGACCATTTAATTACCTTATAGTTTTAAAGGGAAATTTCTTAAAATTCTGTTTGCAATTATTTCCAAGTGAGAGGTGAGTAAAATAAACTAGTGTTAGCCTATGTAGGGGAAACTTTTCAAATAGTAGTGTTGTAATTATGTTACCATCATGAGGAAAAAAGCAAGTCATACTATGCAGATTTTGACTGAAAATACACTATATATAAGAAATAAATTTGTGTGGGGCGCCTGGGTGGCTTAGTCGGTTAAGCGTCCGACTTTCGCTTAGGTCATGATCTCGCGGTTCGTGGGTTCCAGCCCCGCGTCGGGCTCTGTGCTGACTGCCAGCTCAGAGCCTGGAGCCTGTTTCAGTCTGTGACTCCCTCTCTCTCTGACCCTCCCCTGCTCGTGCTGTCTCTCTCTCTCTCTCTCTCCTAGAAGTAAATAAAACATTAAAAAAAAAAAAGAAAGAAATTTGTGTGAGATATAGCCACAATATTAGTCCTTGAGTATCAGTTAAACTTTGTTCCTTTGTAAAATAAAGCAACTGAGCTAATATTAATTACTTCCATTGATCTCAGTGTCTTATAAGAAAAAGAGCTTATGAGAAGTATGTTCATACCTTCCATGTAACAATCTGGGAAGGAAGAGATCATCAGGGTCCTTATAATCTTCCATACACGCATATATTGAAATAAGATGGAAGAAACACTAAAACAGAACTGATACTCTATTGTGGTTTAGCACAGATACTGTGTATAACATCCTAATTTACTTAGTGCTTTGAGATGGAGTTCAGTTCTCCACCACAATGGAAAAAGTACCAAGTGGGGGCCAACTAAAGCCAATGATGGCCCCAAAGTAGGTTATTAAGATCACCCCCTTCATAAGCTACATGCATCCCAAAGGAGTTTCTTACACTCTTCTACTTGGAAATCATAGATGGGAGAATGCTAAGGTGAGGAGAATGGCCAGGCATTTCATTACTTCCCTTTATGTTAAAAAACATAAAAACAAAAAAACAAAAAACTGTTGTAAGAGCACCTGAGTGGCTCAGTTGATTAGGTGTCAAAATCCTGATTTCAGCTCAGATCATGATCTCACAGTACGTGAGTTTGAGCTCTGTGCTGATAATGCAGAACTTGCTTGGGATTCTCTGTCTCCCTCTCTCTGCCCCTCCCCTGCTCATGCTCTCTCTCTCTCTCACTTAAAAATAAACATTAAAAAAAAAAGAACTGGTTAAAAATAAATAATCTGTTGTTTCCATAAAATATAAAATAGGTGTACATAAGAACATGCACATAGACACATTCTCAAGGCGATTGATTCTAAAAGCCATGTAGATAGGCTAAGAAGTAACTTTGATGAGATGGTTCCCTCCCCTCAATTTTTTATAGCTAATAACATTACTGAACAACTATCTTATCATTACTTCAGCAAAATATATAAAATGACTCTTCAGTTTTCAGAAATTCAGAATTCTGTCCATACTTTGTGTCTTATAATAGTATATCAAATCACAAATATTTCTTTGGCTTTTTAAAAAGGGTCTTTAGCATCAAAGATTTATTTCCTCTTTAGTAAGTAGCAATAAAGAGATGATAAAGATCCCAAAACAAAGTGTTGGATACCACTTCTCTTGATTAGACATCACAAGAGCAGAAGGAATTGAGTATTCATTGGCTGATGATAACTATAAATAATAGTAAAGCTACCTATTAAATATGGAGTGTACATTATGCTGAGTGCTTTATATATCTCTTTTATTTAAAAAATGTTTAATGTTTATTTACTTTTGAGAGAGAGAGTGTGTGAGCGGGGCATAGGCAAAGAGAGAGGAAGACACAGAATCCAGAGCAGTCTCCAGATCCCAATGCAGGGCTCGAACCCACAAACAGTGAGATCATGACCTGAGCCTAAGTCAGATACTTAACCCATTGAGCCAACCAGGCGCCCCTGTGTCATCTCTTTTAAATCCTCACCAAACAGTATGGTGGTTAAAGTAGAGACTCTGGAGCTAGACTAACCGGGTTTTAATTCTGATATCACCCTACCATGAACTGTATGCAACTGAATGATCTACTTAACTTTCTGTGGCTCAGTTTTTCAATCTGCAAAATGCTGGTGTACTAATAGTATCTAGTGCATAAGGTTATTATGAGGATCCTGAATTGGTATTTGCCAACTCAATACCTGACACATAGTAGTACACAGAGCATAAAACCCTACAATGCTGGAAATGCTTTCCCTATTTCAGATGAAGAAACTGAGCCTCAGAGAGGCTTACTGATATTCTCAGATTTTCTTAAGGGCCTGGATTTGGTAGCAGCACTGGACATGAAGAGATTTCTGTGTCAGACATTGCCAAGTCAGACTAATTAGTTATACTTATTATTGGAATTTACAGGACTTTGCAACTGTGTAACTTGGGAAGTAAAACACTTCTGAATATGACTGCACTCAACAGGAAAGCTAAAAACAAAAGTTCCATCTGTTATTTTTCGTTGAAACGAAATGACAAGTTGCCGGCTACTTTCACAATGGCTTTTACATCAAAACACCTGAAGAGCTTAGATGTATTAGTCACTATACTCCATCTTGAATGTTATTAATTTGTTTTTCATTCAGTCTTTTTACAGAATGCAACATAATTAAGGAGCATAACAAAAAACATGAAGTTGTTCATAAAGACCAATGTGTTCTGTTCGTGTCATTTGCAGGGAAAATTTTGTGTGATTTTCCCCTCTGCTCCTAAAATCTGTACAATCACAATTGAAGCAAACATTCTTAAAAGTGAATGTTCCTCTGAAGCTAAAAAGCAATTCAAAAGGGCTTCCCAGTGGTGCATTCTGCAATTTGGGGAGGAGGGAGTATCTTTTTACAAAATCGCTTAGTGAGGCCTTTTGTAAGCCTACATAGTTTACTCTGTTGAGTCTTGGTGTATAAGAAAAAGGTGGTGTGTTGTAGAGTTTGCCTGCTTTTGCTTACTCCTCATTTACATAGTGTAGTAACAGCATCAGCCAAAGGAATTTCAATTTATTCCAAGGCGTCTAATAATAAAGCTGTTGTTATGTGAAAGAAACTAGGCATTATGGTAGCAACTAAATGCCTTGAGCATCAGGAATATTTCAGGTTTCTAGAGAAAGCCAAAACATCACAAGGGCTTCATTCTGCCCTTTGCCTTCAGCTCTCCGCCTCCACTGCTCTTAATGGCTCCCAAACACAGGCATCCAATATTTTGTACCATGTAAGGGATGAGTGACTGAGTAGCTTTTTGATGGGTCTCTGTGTGGCATCAATGAGGAGGGGAAAGGGGATGATGACTCAGAGCATGACCAACTGAAACCCCAGTGTTATACAAATTTTGTATTTTTTTAAAGCATTTCTTAAGCACACTCAGGTGGTCAAATTTATAAAACAGCTTTGTCTTCTACTGCTGAGTAATCCTATAAATGGGAAAGGCACCCAGTAAACTACGGAGTAACTTAAATGGAGTTTAACTCTCATAATTTCCTAGAGTCTCAATAAATTTCCTGGAGTCTCAATAAATTAGACATTCAAATTGTTCAGTTCAGTTACTTTGTTCAATGGATCTAAACAAGTCAGAGGTAGAGAAATGAGGGCTGGACTACAGGGCACAGCATAGGTGTTAGAGAGGACATGAAGACATTGCTAATAGAATCTTGAAATATTCAATTTGAATCTTCAAAATTTGACTTTGATTGAAAGACCAAATTTACTGAGGATCAATCCATGGTAACCATTTCCAAGGGAATTTCTAACATATGGCATTTGAGCATAAAAATGATGAGGGATGCCTGGGTGGCTCAACTGATTAAGTGTCCAACTTCAGCTCAAGTCATGACCTCACAGTTCTTGAGTTCAAGCCCCATGTCAGGCTCTTTGCTGACAGCTCAGAGCCTGGAGCTTGCTTCAGCTTCCGTGTCTGCCTTTCTCTCTCTGTTCCTCCCCCAATCACATTCTGTTTCTCTCTCAAAAATAAATAAACATTACAAAAATTTTAATGGTGAAACAATAAAATGCTAGGAACAGTAGCAATGGTAAATTGGTATGCCATTTTCATTACTTTTTGGGTTATAAATATATATTGATTATAAATAAATCTGGAAATTAGAGAAAGCCATTAAGAGAAAAATAAAAGTCCAATCCCTTAGATATTATTTATTGTCCTATTACAAATATAATATATACTTCAATATAAAAATAACTTTGAAGCTGAATAATGAAAAAAGTTATTCATGATCCTCATATCAAGGATTAACTAGTCGCTCTTGACTAATCAGCTGATGTGATAAACTTTGTTACATTAAGGACATTGAAAACTCAGTAATTTTTATAAAATCAACTTAAAATATTAGATTTAATTAAGCCCAGCCAAATGCATACCAAGGTATAATGATCATGCAGTCATTTCACATTTTAAATACATGGATATATTGCAAACATTCAGGGGTGTCCATGGATCATTTCCTCATGGAGTCAAATTTAAGAAGCACAGTTCACTATCATAAATAAGTAGAAAAAAACTGTATCTGAAAGAACCCTCAATAGTCAATATCCAACCCCACACTATCACATTCTAGAGATCCTTTTTTTAACTGCTTAATTCTCCATATCCAGTAGCAGTAGGTCAGAAACCTCTTGCAATTGAAACAGCAAAATTTTCTTTTCATTCTTTATAGTCTTGATATGCAATTTCAGTTTAGAAGCTCTGGCCAATTGTATTCCCAACCTCAATCCAATGCCTTCTACCTTTTTAGCCTATCTGTCTTTCTAAACACCAAAAAAGGACCAAGATCAACTTTCCTCTCCTCAGAGTGCAGAGAAGGAGAGAAATTCAGTTGCAAATAACTGTGTGTGTGTGTTTGTGTCTGTATGTCTGTGTGGGATAGGCGATGGAGAAAGGAAAAACTGTGAACACTTTCCTGGTACTTTATTTTTCACCTGCCATATGACCAAACTTTGGAGTTTTGTAAGATTCTATTCGCAATTCTATTTATAGTCCCATTTGAACTATGAAGTTGAGGCATATTGTTTTTATTATTATTATGGCCTAGGTATTATGAAATATCCATTGAGCCACACTAAAACATTGCAAAATAGTTGACTATAGGTATGTGTGTTTGTGTGTGCGTGCGTGTGTGTGCGCACATGCTGCATAAACGTGTCATCATATATGTGAATAAATAAACAGCTACCAGTACAAGGTTAAAGAAGGGAGCTTTGTAACTTAAGTAAATAAACATATTGACCAATGTTCATTAATAGCAAAGATATCCAGGATATTCTTTTGTATTTATCAGAAACCTCTCTGTAGGTAGGAATATCTTTTTATAAGAAAAGACTAGATTGAGCTATAAATACTTCTGCAAACAAGAATTACTATAATTTGGAGAATAAAAATGAAATCAAAATGAAATAATATGGTGAAAAAAGGATACTAAGAACTTTTTAAAATGAAAAACTCACACATATACAAAGAAAAGAACAATAAAGTACAGAAATTTTAGGTCTTCCCATTATTACCTTATATGGAATAGAGACAAATGGTAAGATTTAAATTAAGAGTCAACTAGTAGGATTAAATGTATGTTTGAATACGTATTATTGTGGCTTAAATTATAGTTTATATCAACTCTCCTTTGTAGGTATTAGAGTGATTCCCTTCTGGATAACAACATTTTGGGTGGAAAAATAGGCAAAATTCCAGATACTTAAGGAGAAAAACGTTTTTTACATATGCCATGGGAATACCAAAATTACAAAGTTAACTGAGTTGTTTTACAACAAAATTGATTTGTTCTGAAATACATGAAGTTGTCCTCGTTGATTACCTACAGCTCTCCTTAAATTTGACCTGCCTGAGTAGCCAGTTGACCTGACTAAAATGTGAATTCTTGGGGCGCCTAGGTGACTCAGTTGGTTAAATATCTGACTTCTGATTTTGGCTCAGGTCATGATCTCACCATTGGTGAGATAGAGCCCCACGTTGGACTCTGCACTCACAGTGTGGAGTTTGCCTGCAATTCTCTCTCCCTCTCTCTCTCTACCCTTCCCCTATTTCTGTGGGCACACTCTCTCTCTCTCTCAAAATAAATAAATATATATTTTTAAAAGGTAGTTTCTTATTTTTTAATTTCTTTTTTTAAAGTATTTTTTAATTTTTTTAATGTTTATTTTTGACACAGAGAGAGACAGAGCATAGGCTGGGGAGGGACAGAGAGAGAGAGGGAGACACAGAATATGAAGACAGGCTCCAGGCTCTGAGCTGTCAGCACAGAGAGAGACAGAGCATGGGCTGGGGAGGGGCAGAGAGAGAGAGGGAGACACAGAATATGAAGACAGGCTCCAGGCTCTGAGCTGTCAGCACAGAGCCCGATGTGGGGATCAAGCCCATGAACTGTGAGATCATGACCTGAGCCGAAGTTGGATGCTTAACTGCCTGAGCCACCCAGGCACCCCTTACATTTCTTTTTAACATTTATTTTTGAGAGACAGAGAGAGACAGAGCATGAATGGGGGAAGAGCAGAGAGAGAGAGAGACAGAATCCAAAGCAGGCTCTGAGCTGTCAGCCCAGAGCCCGACGTGGGGCTCAAGCCCATGAACTGTGAGATCATGACCTGAGCTGAAGTCAGACACTTAACCGACTGAGCCACCCAGGTACCCCTAAAAAGGTAGATTCTTACTCTGTAGGGACATGGTGAGCTGAGATTCTGCCTTTATAAGGTGCTCCCGCATGTTGCTGACAACCCTTGTTAGGGCTGCAGGTCAAGTCTTGTACCATATCTTGCTTAGCAGTGTGTATACCAGCCTTATCCTTTAGTACTTTCCGTGATAATGAAGTATTTATATCAGTTAATGGGTATTGAAGACTTGCAATGTGGTGACTGTGACAGGGGAACTGAGTTTTTATTTTATAAAATTTAATTTATATAACCAACATGACTGGTAGCTACCTACTCAAAGTGCAGGACTTTACACAACATAATTCATTAATAAACTACCACTTATATATAATTTGTGTAAATACACACCATCTACAGATATGTTATATTTAATAAGTCTTTGTGAGAATACAGGTGTACTAGCTGTGGAACAATGCACTTAATTGAATTTTTTGGGTGAAATTTACTATCCTGACAGCTACTTACTAGAAAAGTTTATTCTGGAGTGTTCAGAATTTCACCTGCTGAAGACTGGAAAATAGAAACTGAATCATCAAGAAATGTTGCAGATCACCAAGGATATTTTAAGGCAAAATAAATTGTTCCTGTTTTTTCTTTTTCTTTCAACAGAGTGAACGAAATAGCCACATAAAGCATATACACAATAGAAACAAGCGTCATATGCAATCAGAACCCTAGTTTGCCAAGATGATTCCAATTTCAGATAGGCTTTTATGCTATGATTGTTTCCAGCAGGATAATGGCCACATCAAAGTCATTCTGAGCCATGTGACAAGGGAGCTACAAATCATGAACTTGAAGCCCAAATATTTGGGTCATAAGCTAAATTCTAGCTTTATCCTGATATCACTCACTCTCATCTTGGCCTTGGGGAAGGTGCTTCTCATCATAATATTCAGTTCACATGCATAAACATGGAAACATAATGGCAAATGGTGATATGAATATTCATTGCTTAAGTAAGTATAATTATAATATGATACCAGTAACAGTGATGAGACTAAGACTATGCTACCCTTATAAACTATTTTGAAGTTTACAAAGTACTGTCATATATTATTCTTATTGATTTTGAGTTAAGATAGTAAACAAAGTGCCTAAGAAAAACAGCTGTTTTAATTTTTGTGGGAATTTTGTTGTTGTTAATATGCTACCAAAGAATATACCATTATAATCCCAAACTCCTTTGGCGATCTGTTTTGATGCTTCACAGCGGCCATCCTCCCCCTCCTCCCCTTCCTAAATCCTAACCCCCTACCCCCGTTCTTCATCATTATAATCACCTTCATTTACATGACAACGTCCCTAAAGATTAGAGTAGAAGTATCAATATTTTTCATGCCTTCCTGAAATCCAGTGGTGTTTTATGCAAGAATAAAGATACGTTTCGGGGCGCCTGGGTGGCTTAGTCGGTTAAGCGTCCGACTTTCGCTTAGGTCATGTACTCGCGGTTCCTGGGTTCGAGCCCCGCGTCGGGCTCTGTGTTGACTGCCAGCTCAGAGCCTGGAGCCTGTTTCATTCTGTGACTCTCTCTCTCTCTGACCCTCCCCTGCTTATGCTCTCTCTCTCTCTCTCTCTCCTAGAAATAAAAACATTTAAAAAAAAAAAAGAATAAAGATACATTTCAATTGATAAGAATTGTTTTTCCTCCCCTAAAACCTACCTCTTACAAAAGCTTTTTTTTTCTTATTAGGGTAAAAATTTTAATTCAAAAATCCATAAAATTGCAAGAAAAATCAATGGGTGTTTTGGGTTGCTAAGAAGCATCCAGAAACCCAAGAGTAATATTAAAATCATACAAAAAAACAACTAAAACATATTGCATAAAACAATGTCCATGTCCCTGGAGAAGT
>NW_027528006.1:2480660-2570960 GCF_008692635.1 Crocuta crocuta
TAAGAATGCTGCCTTAAAAAAAAAAAAAAAAAAAAGAGTTCTGCCTTTGAAAATAATAACCAGAATTCTGACCCCTGAAAATGTACTCAGCAAAGGTATATGATCTTGCTCCAATTTTCAAATTATAAACTGTCTTTATCCCAATCAATGTGATTTGGTGTGCAAGGGATATGAACAAAAGGGCATCTGAAAGCTTTATACTTATAATGAAGAAAGCAAAGTGAAATATGTATACATTATTTGTGTTTGAAATACTCTAAAGTGGAGTTGAGATCATTTCAATCTGATCTTTTGCAAATTTTTATTAACATTTTAAAGGTTTTTAGAAGAGTTCTATCCCCTTCCAACACAATGAAGACTATAAATTCAATTACAAATACAGAAACATATGCCATCTGATCCTAAAAACTTAACAGCCATGAAGTATCCAATATTAGTGCTTTCTTACTAGCTTCTGATAATTTCTTCCCATAACACATGTTTCTATTGTACATAATCTCTTCTGATTTGGACCCAGAACTTTTATCAGTCTTCAATTTTAAATGAGATGATCCATTCAGGTTCTGTTTCAGAATGTCAATAGGTGACTTTAGTTAATTTTTTGTGCTACACATGTGCAGTTCTGCACATTGACCAAATCTTGTAGGACAGGGTAGAAATAGCAATATTTTTGTTTATTTGGTGGGCTTAAATATGTATACAATATGTATACATTTGTATACAAATGGATGCATTTGTCTAGGTTCTTTGCTTCCAGGATCTCAAATGCATACTGTATTTAGTATTAAAGATGCATTCTTTTTCTCAATTTATTATAACCGATATGACTTAAAATGTTTACTTTGCACACTATTCAATTCTTGAAACCTAAAGACATAAGGAACATTTTTTAGATAGGTCAAAAATCTTCAATTTCAAGGCTGTTACACAATTATGATGCCATTAGATTACTGTGTATCCAATAAAGTTATATTATGGGCATATATTTATGGATGTACAAAGACCTTAATGAAATATTTATAAATGAAAATTTTTCCAAACATACACTTATTGAATGCTAATTGGGTATATGTTTTTATAAAGAGAAATATAGAAATATGCATGCAAACATGAAACCAATTGTAAAAATATACATTGAAATTGTAATAGTGGTTATTATTTGTAGAATTATAATTGGCCCTACTTCTCTAATAATACTTTTTGAAGTTTTGGGTATTAAGCATAAACTACATTCTACCTAGAAGATATTTTATGTGCACATGTACATATGTGAAATTTCTCTTTCTTTTAAGAAATTTTTCTCTGAAATCCACATCCCTATAGAGATTTTGCAGGGATTTAGCCATAAATACCATTAATGAGCTTATTTTTATTATATTACAAGATTTTCTGCTAAAAGACAAACCTCCATTCTTTAATTCTTACTAACACAAAACGTTGACTTCAAGGTTACTACAAACATCAAAGTTGAGAAAGCAAGGACCTTATTCTACAGTTAAGGTTTTGTAGCACAATAAAATTGCCATGGATAAAGCTATTGCCTTTTAAATGCTTAAACATGATTTAATGTCAACCATAAGCCATGCAAAAGCATTGCTCAGAGAGGAGCTTTATCCCATGATGGCTGAGATGAAAGAGTTTTACTGTTTGTTTACTTCTTCAAGGAAAACAAAATACCATTGAGACAATGTATTAGGCAATTTAACAATTGACAGTTGGAAAATTAGGCAATTTAACAGTATGAATCACTAAATACTCCTTCTGGGGAACAATTTATCCTGCCGTATTTTGTGAAATACTGAGAGCTAGTTTAGGTAGCAAAGTTGGTGATAATCATGATAATCTGTAGTAGTCAATTCAATTTAATTCAGTAAATACTCATGAACAACTACTTTGTTTTACTAGGCTTTGAGCCTACTCATATACAGCACCTGCTCTGGAGACAGAATTTACATGTGAAATCTGGATCCAGGACTTCATCACCATGAGACCCTGGGACAAGTTATGCAATCTCTCTCTGCCTCAGTTTCCTCAGGTATAAAATAGGGATTATAACCACTTAATAAGGCTAAGTATGCTAGAAGCATGAGCACCCAACTGAATTTTACCAAGCAAAATCAGAAAATGTCACCTTCCCAAATGCAAATAATATGTCTTCAGCAGAACCCATCTGGAAAGGTAATTAATACATAAGCTCATAAAGTTTCTCAAGCTAGTCTCAAATTAATTTTTTAAAAAGCTCCCATATTTAATCAAGGAAGTCACGGTATTTATCCCCCTGTACTGTAATATGCCTGGGAAATATTTGTATATATCTTTGATAAAGAGAATTATAAAACAAAATCATGTCATTGTAATCTGTAACCAGTATAAGGAGTACCAAGCTGAGAGTGTTAAATCTTTCTTCACTTTCCTTTAAAATTTTTTGGGTAAATTCTATAATTCTCTGCCAGTTTTAGGTTTTAAATTCCAATCCCCTCGAATCCATTTTAAATTGTTAAGCTCAATTGTGGGCAAAGCTAACACTGTGTAGCAGGAGGAGGAGAATGGGCTTGCCTCATCTCTCATCCCTCCAGCACAGCTAGATAAATATCAAATCATTCTGAACACACAAGAAATCAATCTGAGGACTGATAGAAGAGACTGCACAACTAGAGAGACAGAGAGAGAGAGAGAGAGAGAGGGAGATAAGATGACACATCATGGAAGGTAGGAGGTGCAGAGATGTGGTTTGGGGGAGAAACAGGCCATAGGTGTTGTGTGATGGGCTGAGCTCTTGTGATGGAAGGGGACAGAGAGAGAGGCAAAGAGAGAGAGAGAGAGAGGAGTGCACAAGAAAACCAGTTCCCCAAGCCATTGACTGGAAAAATGAGAGGGCCTGATTTTTTATGAGTTTTTATAACCATCGGGGCTCAAAGATTGGAGTTTTAGAGGTGGGAGGCATGACCTGTGTGGACCCTAGTGGGCCCTGCACTGCTCTTGTGGAAGAGAGCAGTGTGATCGGAGGGTTCCCTGGGTCACTCTGGGAGAGACAGTTTCCCTGTCTTGAAGCACAACTGGGGGGGGTGGGGAGGTGCATTGCCATTCTGGGGACAAAAGAGTCTGCAGGTGCCATTTCTCCCCCTTGCCCCTCAGCATAAACTAACATCAGTAAGTAGCACAGCACACACACTTGTAGCCTAAACCACTTACACCAAGCCCTGTTCCCCTGCACTCTGCAAGTGCTGCTTTAGTAGGGCCAGTGTGCCTGAGAACCAGCGCAGTGGGCTCCTCCCCCAGACCAGCACAAACTCCCCACATACACCACATTTACTGACCATAGAGTTCTGCAAAGTTCCAAGTTTAGTGCAAATAGCATCAGGTCTCTTTTAACAAGCAGACCGGAGTGCACCTAGTTAAAACTTGCCACACTTTGGCCAACGTCCAAACACTCCCATGGCGGGCAAGGAGAAACTCTGCAGAGGACTTACCTGAGGGAAAGAACAGCCAAAACACAGCAGCAGAGTACACACAGCACACACCAGAGACAGTTCCTAAAGCACCAACACCTCAACAGTACATGACCTCTTTTTTTTTTTTTTTTTTTTTATAAAGCCATTACTCTCAGGAGCAGGAAGCATAACATCCTTTCCTATCACAGAGAAGACAGACCCTAGACAAAATGCCAAGAAGGAGGAACTCAAACCAAAAGAAAGAACAAGGAAAGATCATGGTCAGGGATATAATTGAAACAGATATAAATAACATGTCTGATCAAGAATTTAACACAACCAGGCACAGAGGTGGCTCAGTCGGTTAAGTGTCCAACTTCAGGTCATGATCTCATGGTTCATGGGTTTGAGCGCTGTGTCAGGCTCTGTGCTGACAGCTAGCTCAGAGCCTGGAGGCTATCTTTGAATTCAGTGTCTCCTTCTCTCTCTGACCCTCCCCTGCTCACACAGTCTCCATCTCTCTCTCAAAAAATAAAAATAAAATAAATAAAATTTTAAAAAACATTTAAAAAAAGAATTTAAGGCAATAATTTTAAGGATTCTAGCTGGGTTTGAGAAAAGCATAGAAGATATCAGGGAATCCATTACCACAGAGATAAAAGCCCTAAACACTAGTCAGGCTGAAATGAAAAAATACAATAACTAAGTTGAAAACTGACAGCATGTAATGACTACAAGTATGGAAGAAGCAGAGGAACAAGTGACATAGAAGATAAAATTATGGAAGATGATAAAGCTGAAAAAAGAGGAAAAGAAAAATATTAGATCACAGATGTAGACTTAGAGAACTCAGTGACTCCATAAAGCATAATAACATTTGTTTTATCGGAGTCTCAGAAGAGAGGGAAAAGGGAGCAGAAGGTTTATGTGACCAGTTGTAGCTGAAATTTTTCCTAGTCTGGAGAAAGACACAGACATCAAAATCCAAGAAGCACAGAGAACTCCTGATAGATTCAACAAATAAAATGTCAAGCTCCTATCTAATTGATTGCTCAGATCCTCTACCGTCCTCAGTACATCTGTCATGGTTGTGAAAGGAGAAGAAGGCATGGTCAGCTCTCCCATAACCTCCATCTTTCCCTCTTATGGGTCTCTGTGCTCCACGACTGTGAAGACCAAGATGCATGTTTAGAGCAAAGAGGCAAGACTTTTTACCTGACTGGGCTATTCATAGTTCTCTTCTGCTTTATGTGGCTTCTCTAATATGAGCTGGTTGTGACTTTCAGAGACAACAATGACAGAGAATCCCTTATGAGAAACACATATTGGGGGTGGGGACAGTCAGGTGATACAACTTCTGAATTTCTGCAGTGCCAATTTGATCCTCAATGCACTGTGGATATTCCAGTGCTGGACTATTGTTTATTTCTCTACCTCACCATCTCCCTCTAATTTTATTCTCTCCCCTGGTAGGTCTGCTCAGAGGGCAAAAACATCAAACCTTCTGCATAAAAAGAAGCCCATCCTCCAAATGAGTTGCCAGTCCCACCTCCTTTCGTTAACATCCAATCTCTTCCATTGATTCTTTTAGAGACAGTCCCCCGTTTGACTTGAAAAAAGGAGAGGAAAGAAAATCAAAACATGTTCATGTCCTAATCTCTGGAACCTATGAATATGTTTTATTGCATTGCAAAAGGGAACTAAGGCAGCAGATAAATTCAAGGTTACTAATCAGCTGGACATAAGATAGGGATACTATCCTGACAGATCATCCAGGTGGGCCCAGTTAATTACAGGGTCATTAAATATGGACAAGGAAGACAGAAGAGTCAGTGTCAGAGTGATATGACATGATAAAGAGTTGGTCAGCCATTGATGGCTTTCAAAGTGGAAAGGGACTGCAAGTCAAGGAATGGAGACAGCCTTCAGAAGCTATGAAAGGGAAGGAAGAAGATCTCCCTTAGGGCCTCCAGAAGGAATGCAGCCCTAGACCTAGCATCTTGATTTTAGCCCAATGAGACTCATTTCAAACTTCTGACCTCTAGAACTGTAAAATGATAAATTTGCATTGCTTTAAGATAGTGCTTGTAATAATCTGCTTCACCAGCAACAGGAAGCAAATACAGGGTCTTACTAAACAATATTATCACTCCCCTCAAAAAAAATCCCTCCCTCCTGTTTCATGACTAAGAAAGATACATATCATGTTTTGCTGACACACACGTTTTGCTTGCTTTGAAAACAGTCTGGTTGTGAAAATGGTACACCGGACTGTCCATTCAGATTCAATACACTTTGCTCTAAGAACATGTTTGTAAAGCAATGTTTCCATTTAATTTTTTTCTTTAAGAGACATTAATTTGCACGGAAGAATGTATTAAGTTATGCTGAGAGATCTTTTAATTTCCTTTGCACTGATACCGGAGGCTTGACTCTAAGGAAGATTTTGTATGCTAGGGTATGAAGTTTGAAATGAATTGGTAAGCAATTAGCAGTCACTGGGTACTTTTGAGCAGAAATTCTTAGATTAAACTTATGAAAAATTATTCCAGCAGTAGTGAGTAGAAAGGATGGAGAAGAGGGATAGACAAAAGAGATGTATATTGCCATTGTATGTAGGCAGATGATGCTAAACATCTGAAATAAGAAAGTGGTAATGACAATGAAAAAAGGAGAACTTAATTAAATTGTACCAATAAACTTTAGCAATTAACTCTATGTGCAAGAACAGACAAAGACTTTTTGAAAGAGTCAAAAAGTCAACCCTAAATTTTGTAATCGACTGAGACTGATGGTATCAAACTGCTGTGGATAAACTACTTGTAGAAAGAAAGAAGATTTTGATGATACTGAAATATCATTTCTAGGCTCAAAATGGAGTCGCTCCTTTCTGAGTTACCATCAGCAAACCAAAATTTAGATGATCTTTGTGTCCCTACAAACACTCTGCCTTACTGGAAATATATCTGATCTAACTGATCCCAAAAGCCAAGTCAACTCTCACTCCCTTGTTTCTTATTCATTTTCTTTCTTGTTCCTTAATCCTTATCCTATTAATACTTTCTGCTTTCTGGCCCATTTTGTAGTTCTCTGGGCCCTTGGTAATGGAAACTGCCATTTCATGAAGTGTTAAACAGAGTTTATATCACCTAAATTGCCTTCTTTAATCATTTTCAATGACAATAAAACTACTAATACTTTGCTAGACATTTCACAGCTGAAATATGCTAAGAATTTATACTGGAGGAAATAAACTTTAAACACAATAAAGTATTCCCAGGGTAAAAAGTCATTCTACCACCATTAATTCATTCTACTGAAACTTCTGCCAGATTCATTTGAAAGATATTCTAAGACAAATTCAATTTAACTACTTGTCTTAATCCTTTCAAGCCACTATAACAAAAATAGATGGAGCAGCTCAAAAACAAACATTTGCTTTTTATAGATCTGGAGCCTGGGAAGTCTAAGATTGAGAATCTAGCAGATTTTTGTCTGGTGAAGGCCCACTTCCTGATTCACAAGACAGCCATCTTCTCAATATGTCCTAACATGCTGGGAGGGGTAAGGGAGCTCCCTGGGGTCTCTTATAAGGGCTAATCCTTGATTTTCTCCATGTTAATTGGTGTTTATTTTTATAATACTTCTGCAGAGAGTATGTATCAGTTTATATTCTATTGTGCAAGTAGAAACCCTCCAGGTATTTAAAGCAGACCGAGCTTTAAAAAAAAAGAATGGTAATTGTTGAATTGTTTGCAGAGCTGGAGCAAAGCAAGTCTCATTAAGGCCTACACCACAGAAGGCCACAGAAGAGATCGCCTGAGTAGCTACCACTTCTGTCACACTCCAAGAAGGTTTAGGAACTCGAAGAATGCCAAAGGAAGTTTTAGATTTAAGGACACATTTCTCCATAGCACACTGGGAATTAAGAAACCACAATTGAGAAGCTGGGGTAGCACCACTGTAACAACTTCTTGACTCCGCTAGGAATGAAATTCTGCTACAGAACACAAAAACAAAATAATGATTTCTCCACCCTACTGGTTACAGCAGGAATCAGCCAGCAGTAGAAGGAAGATGATGTTTGTCTCATTTCTATCTTTTAAATCTCACACAGGGCATTTAATAGGCAGAAAATTATCTATCTATTCTATCTAGAATGCTAATGGCAAGAAAATGGACTAGTTAACTTTCTGGGCTGTACAACACAACAAGAGCCTCCAAGAGAGGGATAAAAAATAAATATCAGGTCTCAATTAATCACATCCAACACAGGGTTTCATTTTAAATACTGTATCTTATTTACTGTCCAAGTTTGTTCTCTCTTAAATTTTTGAATGTAAATATCTTGTTACGGCATAGTTTTGGTTAATTATATAAAAGCCCTCCTAATCTTATCCCTTCTGTAGGTTGTCTGCTCAAACCACACTGGGCCAGATGGGTGAGCTGAGGTACATACCTGAATTCAACCCTTTATATTTCTCTGTTCTTAGAAAAATAGGGTCCATCTGGAAAAGCACAAATCTATTCACTATAAGTTAGCTTGAATATAGTTTAAAAGGTTTCATTTACCAATTCCTTCAACACTTCGAATTGTGAGGTCAAATCTAGAGTAAAATTATATTTCCTTGATTTCTTTATTACAGATCCTCAGATGAACTATTTAAGCATCCCCAAGAAGTACTGGCTGACATGACTGCAGGTTGAGTTACCTTCCTCTAATAGTACTTTGAGTTCAAAATAATTGTGAGGGAGTGCCCTTTGTAAGGACGTGAATAATAAGATATGAATCCCTTATTCAAAAGAAGAATTTGGGACATAGAAGAAAAAGTGCCAAAAAGCTTAATTTATATTTTAGTGTATTTTATACTTAATTCCAACACATCCTCTATTCCTTAATTCCAACATGCCATCCTCTATTATAAAAAAAAATTGCCTAAAGTACGAACGTTAGAGTAAAAATAAAAAACAAGTATATCATAATTTAGGGGAAACTCTGTCCAAGTAAGACTAAACATTGTTGCAATTTAGCACAAAGTTTGGTTCTAAAGTTCATTGCTATTAAAACCAAAAATTAAATGTGGTGGATCACTTAAATATTTCATTTAAATAAAAGCACAGAGACACCTGGGTGGCTCAGTCGGTTAAGCATCTGACTCTTGATTTCAGCTCAGATCATGATCTCACAGTTCATGGGTTCAAGCCCCACATTGGGCTCCCTGCTGACAGCTTGGGATTCTCTCTCTCCCCCTCTCTCCCCCTTCCTTTTATTTAAAGATTAAATAACCTTTAAAAAAGTATAAAAATATGTGATTTTTTCTAATAATAAATGATAAAGGATTGTGTTATATATAGCTTTATAAAGGATAAATAATCCAATAGCTGTATTTTGAATGCAGTTTAAGATAGAAAAGCAAAACTTTTATTTCTAAGAGATTAATATTGAGATATTATGCCATAAATGTATAAAGGAAATTCTATAGACATAATATAGATATAGTTTAATAAAAATAGAATATAGACAGCTTTAAAAATGGGTAGAGGTTAATTATTTTCCTCATTTCATCTCCAACATTCAGTTACTCATCTGATTAAACATCTTATAAATTTCCCTCAAATCCATATAATTTAACCAAGAATGTTCCACTACCCCCAAAACCAGGCTGCCATTTCAACCACTCACATGTGTAAAATAAGTGCCTAATACCCAGCCAGTTTTTTCAGGTGGCTCACTTACCAAAGTGGTACATTGGATTGGCTGAACAGATGTGACATGTCTGACCGTAACTGTAAGGGATATTAGAAATTATAGCTTTGGAATTATACCTTGGAGAAATAAAACTCAAAATGCACTAAAATACCACGATTTTAAAATGTTTAAAGGCTGTCAGGTGTCCACTTTCAAGGCTTTGCATGACATAGAACCTCTCGTTGTCTCCAGTTTCATTTCAAGTCATCCCTTCTCATGTTTATATGATGCAGCCATGAAGGATTTCTTTCATTTTTCCAAATGTACCCAACTCTATCCTGGCCCCTGCCCTTATGCACTTACAATGATGATGGATAATGAAGACAATGAGGATGCTGCGAACTTATACTGAGCACTACGTGCAGGTACTCCTTTAAGAAGAAATGGATATGAATCCATTGGTATGGACTCCGTAGATTTCTTTTTTCTAAATAGCATGTTTTACTTTCACTTAAAAAGAAATAACCCTTTTAAAACACTTCTTTAGTTATTTCTAAAGAATAGGGTCGTAACTTTGTTCAAATATTCAAAATGACTGCCAAGAGTTTTTCTTTTAGTGACACAGTACCTTCTTTGGCCCTGTACACCAGTGTGCTCTAAATAACTTGTACTGATTGTACTGAAGGAAATATGTATTTTCAGTCATATTAGTTCATTTGAAGAATCAAAGTTTCTTTATCCAGCTTCTTCAACTAGAATATAACTCACATGTTAAATTTTAACATTATAAGAAGTTCTGTGATCTTTTAGCTTTCTCTGATGTACTTCGGAAATGGTTATTTCCAATATCTTATACTTGGCTGCTGCATAAATTTATTCTTTATTTAAAAGTAAACTATTGTGCATGCCTGGGAAATTTTTAATCTGGTATTACCCAACTTTAAAACTTATAAAATTGTCACCTTTTAAAGGATTATAAAGGCTTGAAATCCATGAAGGCTGCAAAAATAGTTCTAAGAAAATCTAGAGTTACCAAATAACACCATTGTAAAGTAATTGCACAAACAGAAAAAGACCAATTAAGTATACCACTCCACTGTGGCCTGGGGAAGCCTATTAGCACTAATTGGTTTCAAATGCAAAATATTCTCTAGATTTAATATTTTTTGTTGGTTTCTTTAATTTCCTTACCTGCCTTCTCAATTCTTCAAGTAAATTCAAGTTTAAGTAGCAGCATTACTTCATGGCAAGAAACAAGTGGTTTTCCCTGGTATTGACACAGATCTCAAATGTACTAAAGCTGAAGTTATTACTTTTTGTCAGATTTCTCTACAGTAAGTCTTCAGTCATAGGTCTCTGGGGTTTGCAAGTAAAAATGTAAATTAGATATTGAAAATAAAAATTAATCAGGATGCAATTAAACTATTTTTAAATGTCATTTTTATTGTTCATAGATATATCTAATCAGTTATGTTCCTATATTCCTAGCTGTTTAGGCTTTAAACTCTAAAGCTTTCTCAGTAGAAGATAGAGCTGTATGTTGCTAAAATGCATGTCATATGCTTTGAACTCAATTTCAGGAAGATATAAAATCTTGAGTCTGAGATGTAATAAAAAATTGTACTGAACTAGGTATCTACTAGTGATATGTCTTTATCTGTTATTTTCCAAATCTCTATGTTATAGTTCTATTTCAAATCAAAGGAGTCATAAGTCAATGAGATATAGAGAAATTTCCAGTCTTGTAAATTAGAACACATTTTAAATACCCAGCTACTAGTGCCATACACGTGGTTTTATCTATAATCCATGCTGAAGAGTTCTGGTACTAGAATTAAGATACTATGCATTGCCATGCCACATGTAGAAGCCTGACTTTAATTCCATAAACAATCAATTGCATGTTTAGTTCTGAAAATTTTAAATGTGAATTAAAGGAGCAGATAACTTTTCTAAACACAACAATGCTCTCTACACCAGCTTGTTAGATTGGGAGTAACATACAATAATTTGATATATTCTAACCTTTTTGACTGTTTAACATTTCCTAAAATTAAAGGAAAAGCTGATCATAAATATCCTAACATCACCCCCAGAAATTGTCTCAGACTGTGGAAATATAAAACTAAAATATTTAAAATTATAATTTAATAGCCAGGGAAAGAGGCTCAATGGCAAGGTACGGGGTTAAAGCTGGAATGCTCTATGTATGGTCTCCTCCCCTTCTACTTTATCTTATGATTTTGGAAATTAGCTGGGTGGCTGCCAACAGTCAAAGCTAAACACAATTTCCAGCAGCCGTTCAGGGTAAAAGCCTGGAAATGGAATATGTATAAAAAATGTGAGGGCAGTGGATTTAGTAAGAGAATTGTTGAGATCATTATGCCTGAAATCTGAATGGTTGAATGTATGACACAGGCAATTTCCAAGCATGATAATTTCACTTCCACTTTAATTCGTTTGGACAGGATATTCAATAGATAAGCAATTAGTTCTTCAATGCATATCACAAGCTAAAAATTACAGATTATTTTTACCTTTCTTTTATGTTTTCCATTTAAACAGATTTATTTTTAGCTGATCTGGACATTTGTGACATTTTCTGTTATTAACAATATCTATTTCTTTGATGAAGAAAGCTTTCCAAAAATGAAAAAGTTTTTTTCTATTATTCTTTAGAAGAAAAGCTAATTATAAATCATTTGAAAACTAATTATGATGTTCAGTACTATTTTATAGCAAGAAGATATTCCTATATTTTTAAGTTGAAATGTGGCAATTTTCTGAATTTTGGGGAGCACCTGGGTGGTTCAGTTGGTTAAGCGTTTGACTTTAACTCAGGTCATGATCTCACAGTCCATAAGTTCAAGCCCCACATCGGGCTCTGTGCTGACAGCTCAGAGCCTGGAGCCTGCTTCAGATTCTGTGTCTCCCCCTCTCTCTCTGCCCCTCCTCCACTCATGCTCTTTCTCTCTCTGACTCTCAAAAATAAATGTTAATTAAAAAAAAAAACATGGGATGTATTTATAGCTCATATACTGTGCTACAGATAACACAAGAACATCAGCTGTTTATTCAAATTACAATGTGGAAGGTTTGGTGCACTAGAAGTAAAACTAATGTCCACTAAAAAGTTGAGGAAACAATAGCATGCCTTGATACAGTGATCAGTTGCCTATTCTAGACACTAGATACAATTAGATTTGGACCAAAAGAAAAAGAATAATTTTGTTACACACACACACACACACACGCACACACACACACACAGTGAATAAAAAGTCTAGAGGGATAGAAGGAGCAGCAAATCTGTATTAAAAACAAAGTATAGCCAAGATTAAAGCTGACATCTAATCAATAAAGATACATTTAACCAAACAGCTTTGGTGGCATTTTGAAATTCACCTCTAGTAAGATCTTGAATCAGTCATTAGCTTTTTCCACATCTGTGGTGTTTGCTCTATTTTGAAACTCCTCCTGCCAGTTAAGGCACAAGTAGGAAAGACATGCGATGATCACCAAGGACTACCTGTCAAGATAGAAAGAAATGATCTTTTCTTGGAGCACAGCTTGGAAACCTTTCTTTTTTGCTTTGCTCATGTATGCGTGTGAGTATATTTTTCTTTTAAAAAGCAATAGAAAACTACTGTTTATATGGTCCTTCCTTTCTTGCTCTTATGATACACATATCCTCCAAGTGGCTTGTTCAGTGACTGGTATCTTGCATAGGTGTATACAGGAAATATAACTGGGTGAACAAACCAACTGATATACAACAGGCATGGTGAAGACCGGGGGCAACTCAAGAGCATGTGGCCCTATAAAGGAGTTAGTCACTTCTTCCCTGCACCACTTGTTGCAAAAAGCCCGGTAAAGGAAGACTGCCTTTCCCCCCTTCTCCTTTTTTCTTCTTTCTTCTTTTTTTCCAGAAGTTCAATTTTTATGTATCATCTCCTCATTTTGAAAATAACCTACACAAAATGCATAATAAATAGAACACATATAAAGATGGATATTGCCAACAAGCCACCAATGTAATTTATCCTCATTTTGCAAGTGAGAAAGATGAGTCCTCATAAATTTAAACACAAACACTGAAATGATGAGACCAAGAGCAGAATCCTGAGTTCCCCACTTCCAGGCTGTTCAATTCCCTAAATCTCTGTCTTTCCACTACACTGTTTTAGTTGCCACAGAAGTGAGTCTAACACATTTCTCATTAATCAAAACTTAAAACTATTTTAGTACATTGCTTTCTTTTCATAATTAATCTGTGTTTTTCATGAACCATATCTTGTTAGGGAAATATAATTAAACCAAAATCTTCTCCTAACCCAAAGTTATCCACAAAGGTGGAAGAAAATGAAAACAGTTTTCTTATTGAATAAACATTAAACTAGAATGCAAATAGACATCATAAGCATCTGCTCAAGGATTGCAATGCCAGAGAGAAATCCCATCCCTTCATATAACCTAACAGATACAACCTATACAGGTGTTCTCAAGATAACCAATAACTAGTCCTCAAGTAATAGGACTTGGCATCATTATTTGTTACACATGCCTCCTAAATTCACATGGCAATGGGGGTGACCATCTGTGTTAGCTCATTGGCTTTACCCAAAGGAAAAATAAAGTTGTCCTATCTTTATAACAAGAGATAGTCTTGCTGCTCAGAGTGAGGCTCCCACCCTCCCATAGTAACTGGAAGATGATTGCATTTCAAAGAGCTGGTTCCCAAGTCCTTAAGGAAGACATTCCTGGGTCAAAAATGCGGCAAGAGGTTTAGTTTTATATATATGTATGTATATATATATGTACATATGTATATACATACATATATATCATACCATATATTATACTATACTATATATTATATACACACACATGCATACATCTCAAAGAGAGAAAGAACTTACAGGATTAATTCTTGAAGAAAAGGGAGGGGTGTCTCTCCTTATTTTCAACAGAGAAAATTAAGCCTCTCACTTTTAATTTGTGTCTGCCTTTGCCAACTATATAGAATGGTGTTACAAATCCAGATTGAATTGAATTATTTTGATGTCCGTAGTGATTTAGCTCTTTTAAAATATGTATTTTTGCAAATGATTTGTAGTTTTATGATTTTTCTTAATTTTTGTAACTGGAAAAAATTAATTTTCTCACTAAGAGGTGGTTATATATTTTTATTTCTACATCAGAGTTAGAAAAACAAGTACTGAAGAATCTGATTTATATGTAAATTAAATATAGGGCAGCCAATGTGCTTTTGAAATTGTGTTCTTATTTCCAAGAAGGAGATATTTTCCTTACAGTCTAAACACTCAGATTCATTTCATAAAGTATTATTAAATTGTTCTCGATCACCAGTTTTAGCTCTTATTTAATTTGCTTGTCTCCACAGCACACTTTAGCATTTTCCAGTGGCTGTCTTTATTTTAAATTATTACTGGACTGAGTGGTCTAGAATTACCTTATTTTTCTCTGATCTATTAGGCCAAATTCTCAATACTTCTTGTTAATGTGTGTGTGTGTGTGTGTTTATTTGTTGATCTCTTTCCATTTTAGGTTAGGTATAAGGAAGTGGTTTAGAAAATATCATTTTCATGATTTTATCCACATTCTAACCTCTGTTATAAGTTATTTTTAAATGAATATTTTGTGGAGCACCTGGGTTGCTCAGTCAGTTAAGCATCCTACTTTGGCTCAAGTCATGATCTCATAGCTTTTGAGTTTGAGCCCCACATCAGGCTCTGGACTGACCCCTTAGAACCTGGAGCCTGCTTCAGATTCTGAGACTCCCTCTGTCTCTTTGCCCCTCCCCTGCTTTTGCTCTCTCTCTCTCCCTCCCTCTCAAAAAGAAAAAAAAATAAATAAATAAATAAAAAGAACAGAACAAACAGCCTTTGAAGAAATTTATGGATTCCCCAAAGACTGTTTTTTCTTTTAAAGTAAATACAATAAAAATTTTGTTAAGATTTTTTTGGTAAATTGTCTACCAAATGGCTGCCAATAATTCCTTCTGTCTGTCCACTCCTGCCACTTTGTTCCAGTAAGAGCAGAAGTCTATTTTCTTCCTTTGAAATCTGGGCTGGCCTTGTGACTTGCTTTGACCAACTGAATATAGTAGAAGTGATTCTGTAAAAGTTCTTTGCTTAAGCCTCAAGAGACCTGTCAGCTTCTCCTTTCTACTCTCTGGGAAGCCAGCTCTTATGTAAAGTTTTATAGCCTGACTAAAGAGACAAGACTTGTGGATGAGAGATGTCAAGAGAGAGGTCACATGAGGAAAAACAACACCCAGGTAACTGAATCAATGAAACCCCATGAAAAGAGAGGTCCAGTCATCTTAGATAACATACAGCTATTTGAGCCTCCCAAGATGAGATTCTAGACATGCAATAAAGGTCACTTTTAAATCCTTCAATTCTAGTGGAATTGCTTTAGCTAATACCATGTGAAGCAGAGAAGCCATCCCCACTGAACCCTGCCTGAATTCCTGGCCCACAGAATCACAGTTGCTATTATTTATCTGAATAAACTACTACCAGCAATGACATTTGTTGATTTTATAGAGAATTTCCTGCTCATAGATATTTTAATAACTATTGTACATGTATTATTTCGGAATTCCCTATAAACCTATAGAAGAGATACAATTATTTTAATCATTATACAGCCAAGAAAGATAAGGCATAAAGAGATGAAATTATTTGCATAGACACATTAAGTCAGAGAAGAGAGATTCAATCATAAGCAATATACCACCTTAACCACTATGTTTTTTCAAATAAAAGTATGTAGTTTTAAAACTCTTCTCAAACACTGAATTATTTCTATTATGTGACCATACTGACCGTATTAACCAAATAAAGTATTTACTCATTCATTCAACAAATACTTGTGGACCATTTTTTTATAAGGCACCAAATGTTAGGGATAGGAGGCAAAGGAGAACAAATCCCTGCCTCATGAAATTTTTATTTTAATGAAGATAAGCAGACAACAAATAAACAATTACATAGTACACATAGTACACCAAGCAGTGTTGGGTGCTATGGAGCTAGATAAAGCAAGATAAGGAAGACAGGAATATAGGGGATAAAGATAAACATGGAATTTTAAATAGGAAGGTCAGAAAGAAGTCTTCTTTACTACAGTCATCTTTGAAAAGTGACAAAAAGAAGAGAGTTTTGTAACTATCTGAGGGAATAACATCCTAACCAGAGGAAATAATAGGCATAGAGATGGAGGCATCTCTATCTCAATAGGAATAGGCTAAAATGGAGGCATACTTGGAGGAAAGAAAAGGAACTTCTAAGAGATCAGAACAGGGTAGTGGGGACCTTAGGAGATACAGTGTGCAGAATTCGAACATGGCTCCTAGGAATCGCAGCCCCCTGATATCACACCCGGTATAATCCCCTCCCCTTAGTATGAGTGGAACATATGACTTGCTTCCAGCCAAAGAATATAGCAAAGGCAATGACAGGACAGTTTCTTGATTTGGTCATATATGCCACATATGGCAAAGGCAATGGGATATCTCCTCCATGAGTAAGCAGTACTGTACAAGAATCCATCACAGTAGACAAGAGTGAGAGACTCTTCTCTCTGACTTTGAACAAGTAAGCTATCTTGTTCTATCTTTGAACAAGAGAACTACGTGGGAGGTATTTCCACGTAGAACTACAGTGAGCAGCCTCTTGGAGCTGAGAATGCCTTCTAGCCAACAGCCAGTAAGAAAACAGAGAACTCAGACTTAGAACCACAAGAAGGTAAATTCTGCCACTAACCCAAGAGGACATGGAAATGGATTTTTCCCCAGAGACTCCAGGAGAGAATGAAGCCTGGCTGACTCCCCAGTTGCAGGTTTGCGGGAGCCTGAGCAGAGGACCCAGCTAAGCTACGCTCAGACTTCTGACCCACAAAAACTGAGATAGTCCATGTGCAGTTTTCAGCTATTAAGTTTGCAGTAATTTGTCATGCAACAATACAAATAAAACAGAAGAAAAGGAAATTAGAGGGAAAAATATGATGGGGTGAGAGCAGCAGCCAGTTCACTTTTAGATTTGTAACACAGAGCAAGATCTTTGTGAGGAAACTGTTCTGTATCTTGGCTGTGATATCTTCAAGAGGTCTATGAATTATATCAATGTCAAGTGCCTGGCTATAGTATTGTGCTATAATCATGTACTATGTTACCATTGGGGGGAAGACTTGGGTGGTGTGTATATAAAACTTCTTATATTATTTCTTACATAAGGATGTGAATCTATAGTTTTCTCAAAACAACAGTTTTTAAAATAAATGTTTTCAGTAAGAAAGGAGGACAGTAAATGAGAATTTGATGAAGGAGGTAGTCAGGGGGAATATTTATCCTAAGTGCAAATGAGAAACCATACAGTTTCTTTTAGCAGGAGAGTGTTCTATTCTGATATATTTTTGTGAAAGATCTTATTCTCTTCTCTATTATTATTTTCTCCTGTAATGATCCCAAAAGTTATTTTCCTTGACAAAAATCTAACAGATACCTAACAGTCAACAATTTTAACTTTTCCTGAATTATTCCATATTTTCTTTATTCTTATAATTGAAATATAAATTTCTATCTCTCCCTTTTGGTTTCATTTATGACACCATAATATTTTCCATTAATATTTGGTGTTCCCAGAATCCCTTAGGAACCAAGTCAAGAGTTGCTCTGACTTCCTGAATGTCAAGGGAGGTAGGTTTGAGGTTTTCAGACCATTGTTAAAGAGTCAGGTCGAACAAAGCTTGTCTCCCATTTCTGTCCCCAGTTTTCACTCTCATTGTATAATAATCCTATCACAGCTTGTTAGAGGAGTATTTTGAGAAGGCAGAAAAAAAGTTGTGAGTACAACCTCTGCCCTTCATTTAAAGATGTGCCCCTTCTATCTTTTCTCTATGACCTTGTACACTCTTAACACACTCAGCTTAACATCTTTGACTTGGGCCCTTACATTTCTAGCACTGGGAGATTAGAAAATTATTGTTTATAATCTATGAATTCTACATATGGACAAAAAAGACTTCAGTAAATACTAAAAGCTAAAGGAATTTCATTTTAATATTAGGTAATGTCTCTAATAGAGAAAGAAAGATGAATACAAGCAAGCAATAGAGGAGATATATATCAACCAGAGCAGTTTTGACTTTACACTCAAAATAGCCTACTCACTTCCAATTGAAGCCAAACTCAACAGTCAGTAACAGATTTTGCAAACCTCAGCTCATTATGAATGTTGACCTTCCTGTACTATTCTTACCTATCCATACTACATTTCTATATTTAGAGTTATTTGTCTTCCTTTTGGCTATCTGTCTTCCTTTTTATTTTCTTTGCATGTATTTTTATAATCTGAACACATAATAAAGTTCTCTGCATAGTTATGGCATTTTCTTCCATTATGAACCTTCTTACTCATTAAAATAATTTGAGATTTGCATTGTCAGAGTTATATCATCAGCACTTTTTGCTACCTTTCTGAGATTTCTTCTGAGTTTTTCATGTCTGATATTCTTGAAGTCTTCTTTCATAATGTCTACAGTACCTGTCTAATGAGTAGCTCTCCTAATATATTCCAAATTCTAAAATGTCATGGTCAGTTTTTCTAAAATTGTCTGCCACTGGCACTTTATAAACCAAATTATCCATGCTGATCAAAATTAGGGCAAAAATATTAGTTCTTATAATCACTTTCTATACCCTCCAGGCCATGAAAATGTTATTAAGACAAGGCAAGAATTTGTCAGTTGTTTTGCTTATGTGGAATAGACTTCCAGAAGATGAACAGATTGTTGAAGGTTCTGGATCACTTCTATAGTTTCCATCATGTTTTGTGATTGTGAACATCACCAACTGATCTCCAAATGGACAGAGAGCCATAAATTTTTGCCACATCCAAATTATCTTTTGAATTCTTTCCCTTTTTCTCACTCAAATACACAGTCCAATCTCCATCCATATTAAGATTTAAGGATTTCTCTGGATTCTGTACAATTTCCTAGTATAAAGTGATGTGTACCTTCACTTCTGATTCCATAATTTTCAATTTTAGGTCATTTAGTTAAATACATATGAATAGTATTTGGCAAATGGCAGGTGCTCATTAAATATCTATTAAAAGAATAACACATTTTGTGAATAATCATTTTCATTATTAGGAATTCTCTTGCATCCCTCCTTCTGCAGCTTACCACTGTTTTCCATGTTATCAATCATCGCTGATGTGCTTCTGTAATCATTTTTGAAGACTGAATTAATGTAAGAGATGGAATGACTGAAGATTGAAAGTACCAGTAAAAGATGTTGCTCTTGTCCAAGCTCAAGCTCACTATTTGCACAAAGATTTTGAAGTAGTTAGAGCAGAAAGGACACACTTAATAAGTAATACACATGGGGCGCCTGGGTGGCTTAGTCGGTTAAGCGTCCGACTTTCGCTTAGGTCATGATCTCGCGGTTCGTGGGTTCGAGCCCCGCGTGGGCTCTGTGCTGGCGGCCAGCTCAGACCCTGGAGCCTATTTCGGGGTCTGTGTCTCCCTCTCTCTCTGACCCTCCCCTGCTCACGCTGTCTCTCTCTCTCCTAGAAATTAAAAAAAAAAAAAATTAAAAAAAGTAAGTAATACACAGAAAGCAGCAGTACCATATGGCAATGGTTTGAATAAAGGATTACAGGAATGAGAGTCCTTCATCTTTCTGTGTGTTTCATTCCAAGGCAGATAGGATGATAATACAGCTGGATGTATAAAAAGGTTAGTGAAGTAGACTGATGTAGAATGAAGAGACTAGGAATTCATTTTTTAAAACCATGTTGCATCTCAGGTATCAGAAGGACATCTGATCAAAATATTAAAATCTGCAGATTATGATACACATATATGCCTCTGTTAGGGAAAGGGTTCTCAAATGTTCCAACAATGGATGGTTTCATTTACTTTAGAGACAGAAATCGGACTCCGTTTTGTGAACAGATTACCATGAATGGCAACAACAAAGGGTATCTGTGGGTTAATTTTGAAGACATCTTCTATAACAACTTCTAAAGCATTTGACAGTTTTAGACTTGGTTTTACAGAAATGAAGGTACACGTTTCAAAGTGGCCCTCAGAATACTTTTTTGGCCATGGAAATGAAACATATAGATGATACTTTCCTTGCTACAGAAAATAGAATTGTACAAAGATCAAAAGTCATTGTAATTAAAATTTCCTGGGGCTGATTTCTATGTATTTCAAAAGAGTCAAGACTAAGAAATTTGAAGATGCATCTGGACAAACACTTATTTCTCTACAAAAATCACTCATAGTAGGTACTTTTTCTAAAGTAAATTATTATAACAAAATTTGCCATGGTGTTTGTTCCTATATTGTCTACAAAATCACTTGATGGCTTCTATAAAAATTCTAAGTGAAAAGTAAATGCCTGAAAAAAATGATTTTTCTTGAGACAATGGTATATTTTCATATGAACAATCATGTTGTTCTGTTAATCGTAACCACTACAAATCTCAGAGCTAAAGGTATTACTCAAGTTGAGGACGTTTCTAGAATTCTGTGGTCTATCTGCATTCTTGATTTTCCATTCTAATTTATATTTTCACAGACACTTGAATGTATTTATTCTTTAAACATTTCATTTTTCTGAGATATTCTATGCTCTCTCAAGTCCATTCTACAACAAGACAGGGTACAATGAAAAAAAAAAAGAGGGAAGAAAAAAGTGAAAGCAATAAGCACATACAAACAAGCAAGCTGTGGATAATTTAAGACAAATAATCACACAGGTGGCCTTAATGTCTGCGAGACAAAGTTCAGTATTACTGATTAAGCTACTACAAAAAACTTCAAATTTTCAACTGCTTCTATCACTTTATTCATCAAGATACCCAGGAACAAAAACTACACATGCAGAAAGTAATCAAAAAGAAACCACTAGCATGTGAATTATTTGCACCAGTAATAATATACTTTTACAATTCAGTCAGAAAAAAATTATGAATGCAGTAACACAAAAAAATATTATTGGCCTAGTAACTGCATTTTTGAACAAGGAATAAAATGCATTGAAGTCTACATCCTTGGAAGATATTTTTGGAATTCTCTTCTGCAGTTTAATGGCTACTGCATTGGAAATTTAAAAATTCTATATATTCAAGTAAGAAAATTACTTTCTAAATTAACCCCAGGTTAAGTTTATTCCAAGTCAATTCCAAGAACGCAACTATCACTACAATTAAAGACAGATATGTGGAAAGAGAATAAACATAAATCTAAACATGTCTCCTCAAACAACCCAAATGTAAAGGTAGGAAAAAAGATGTAGATTATACAACGATGCACATAAAATGATTAATACAGAAACGTCTGTGAAGAGCTACTGCTAGAAAGATGTTTAATGGTGTTACCCAGGATATATAATAGCAATACAAAAGGCAACACAGCATTTCAGAGAGAAAAAGACTCTTCTTCACCAAAAGGTAAGTAGAACTTCCTAGTAACTGGAACAACTTAGCAATAAAACAACACATCGGTCTTAAGCACTGTACTAGACCACCTCCTATGTAGTATACACAACTGAGACTATATCCAAAGTTCCTTAAAATTATTTTTAATTTTTATTCATTTTCGAGAGACAAGGAATGAGCAGGGAAGGGGAAGAGAGAAACGGAGACACACAATCCAAAGTAGGCTCCAGGCTCTAAGCTGTCAGCACAGAGCCTGATGTGGGGATCAAACTCACAAACCATGAAATCATGACCTGAGCCAAAGTTGGACGCTTAACCCACTGAGCCACCCAGCACCCCCTGAAGTCTCTTTAAGAAAGCCACCTATTCCCTCACTCATTATCCATCCATCCGTCCATCTGCCTATGTAGTAAGTACATACCTAATACATAGCAGGCATTGTACTAGACTTTGAGATTAGGGCCATGACCAGGTCAGATGGGCTATTTTGTATTGTTTTCAGGTTCCACTACATAGTCTATAGAGTTAGTTTAGCATACATATAAATGTGTAGTAAGGGTATAAATTTATCACTTTATGCAATTTTTGATGTAAATAGTATCATTTAGTTTCAATGATTCAACAAATTTTTCAACATCTTTGCAAAAACCCATGTAAAAGATTGCCTGCAACATTACTGTATATAGATACCTAATATAAGTATTCCTACATGACTATTACAATAAAGAATGGTAGCCAGAGTTGGAAAATCAGTAAATAATTTTTCAGTATGAAGTAACTACATTATAACTAACCATTCTTTTTTTTTTTTTAATGTTTATTTATTTTCGAAAGAGCGAAGAGACAGAATGCAAGTACGGGAGGGGCAGAGAGAGAGGGAGACACAGAATCTGAAGTAGGCTCCAGGTTCTGAGCTGTCCGCACAGAGGTCTACATGGGGCTTGAACCCATAAACCATGAAATCATGACCTGAGCCGAAGTCAGATTCTCAAACGACTGAGCCACCTAGTTGCCCCATAGCTAACTATTCTTGATCTTAATCTCACAAACTATAAAATCAAATGATGACCATCACCATTCTAACTTCTATTTGAATGCTTGCCCTTAGGCAGATAAGGTAAAACCTACAGCAGACTCTTTGTATTTATTAGACAGAATTAATTTTAAGTAAACAATCTATCACTATTAGTATCATAATTAGTTATAGTGATATATTTATCTAAATGCAAGTCATTGCTTATTTCCTATTTTGTATGTTGTTTCTCTAAAAAAGCCGAGAACAAAGATGAGAAGAGAACCAACATTTATTATCACTGTTCTATCCAGTCACTTTGTTAGATGTATTCTCGCAGTTTTAGGGAATATTTAGTCCTATAACTCTATCCTCATTGTGGCAGCGAGTATTGTTATGGAGTAGAAAGAAGCATGATTAACCTTTTTAAAGAGAAAACAATGACTAATGGCACAACATAAGATGCAGATAAGAAGGAAACGTCTCTTGTTAGCTTGATTTGTTATTTCTCTCTTCTTAAAAGAAACTTCCTTTATCCCATAGAATTCTACTAATTGCTACTGAACCATTTTGGCTAAGAAGCAACTACATAGCTTAGAGATGGGAAAATGTAGGGGTGTCTGGGTGACTCAGTGGGTTAAGTGTCCAACTTTGGCCCAGGTCATGATCTCATGGTTTGTGAGTTCCAGCCCTGCATCAGGCTCTCTGCTGTCAGTACAGACCCCACTTCAGATCCTCTGACCCCTTTTCTCTTTGCTCCTACCCCCCTTCCTCCCTCTCTCTCAAAAATAAACAAACATTAAAAAAATTTAAAAACAACAAGAGATGGAAAAAGGTAGAGGATAACATAAAGCATGAAAAATAAGATAACAAAATTTCACAAAGGATTTTTGAATAGTTATTAACCCAGTATATGAGTTTGCTAGGACTGCCATAGCAAAGTACCATAGACTGGATAGCTTAAACAAGAGAAATTAATTTCTTATGTAGATACAAGATTCAGCCGTTGGCAGAGTTGATTTCTTCTTAGACTTGTAGATGGCCATCTTCTCTCTGTATCTCCATATCATATTCCTTCTCTATGTGTCTGTGTCCAAACTCCTTCTTCTAAGGACACTCAGTCATATTGGATGAGAGCTTACCCTAATGATCCCCCTTAATCTAATTACCACTTTGAAGACCCTGTCTCCAAATGCTGTCACATTCTTAAGTACTAGGGGTAGGACTTCAACATATGAATTAGGTTGTGGGGAGGGGTACAGTTCAGCCCATAACACTGAGCAAAACACAAAAAGCCTGAGAATTTTGAAGTAGTAATTATGGTAATTTCTTCAAGTTACCCCCAGCTTTACAACTAAAAAACAATGGAGCAAGACAGAGGGGGCAAGATGGCGGAGAAGTAAGGAGCTCCGTACTTGCACTCGCGCCCATACATCACACAGAAAAGATCTGAAGCCATTGGAAACCTTACAAAACCTGAGAGATTGGGAGAAAAAGGACGCAGAATCCACNCAAAATACAGCATCCATGCATGTAGTAGTTGGATAAATCATCAAATGATCTTGCAGCAATGAAAATGATCTACAACGACACAGAATAACAGAAGTGGACCTCACAAATATTATATTGAACAAACACAAAGCCAAATACAGTCTTCATGCTTCATAATTCCATTTCTATAATTTCAAATGTAGGTAAAACTAATCCCTGGTGATAGAAGTCAGAATAGTAGTAGTTGCATTTCGCATGGGGCTGGGTGGGAGGCAGTGACAGAAGGGGCATGAAAGGGACTCCTAGGTTATTGGAAATGGTCTCTTTATCGAGGCAGCTTGTACAGTACTATGTGCACGGTGTGAAAACCCACTGAGCTTTACATTTATGACATATGGCCTCTACATGTATTATACTTTTAAGGAAGTATTTTTTAGCTTATTGACATTTCCAGATATAAGTGCTATATGGCTAATTGGGCTTTTTCATATTTTTATATTAATGAAATAATAATTTGTATATAACATGTTTATGAGAAGTATATGTTCTATATAAAGGGTACTGTAAAAGAAATACCGATATAGATCACAATTATAAAAACAAAAACATCAAACACAATGAATCCTTCTCTTACTTGAAAATTACTCCTCAGTTACTAAATTTAAGCTAGACTTTGCATTTCAAACAGATTTAGCAACTCCTGGAATGGCACAACAAAACACACTAAATAAAGGAACTTAAAGTCTGAGCAAGTGATGTCACACCTCTAAATGTTGTTTAGTTTATTTCTAAAATGAGGATAACAACAGAATTTACTTTTGTGATTACCATAAACATCAAATCAGATAATGTATATATTAAAATAGTTAATCCAGTAGCTGGCACATTCTAGAAACCTTGGAGAGACAGCTATTCTGAGCAACATTGATAATAGATTTGAATCAAGAGATTTAAAAATTTATAATCTTCCTCACTTTCTCATGAAAAGTGCCTGTATCTATCTCATTTTGTTCCCTATTAGGCTTTACCTCCAAATCATATTCAACACCCTAAAAATTGGACCGTTTCTGCTAATCCAAGACACCCCAGGGAAAACTATCTCCTCTCCTTCTAGTGTCTGCCTGGATCATACTTGAGTAATGTTATACCAGAGAAAACAGCCAGTGTTCTTCCCAATCGTCTAAGTAACTGGGCTCAGAGTAAATCAACTCTCTGGGCATGATTACCCAGGTAGTTAAATTATTATCATTATCACCTGAAGTCTCTCTCCTTCCTTCCCCATTGATGCCTTCATCCTGGCTCATGACAGGCTCATGAGTTGTTTCTGTTTTGTTACATTGCTTTTCTTTTACTGTACTGGTTATTGAGAGTTTCCAGGTCAACTGGGGTGAACTGGTAAATGTTTAACAAGTAGTTCTCCAGAGGACAAGATATGCAGATTTGTAGCATTTGCTGCATAGAAGTACTGCCATTATGGTCTTCGTGGTGCTATCTATATAGAGAGATCACAGAGCATAGAGCTGGGAAGAGATGCACACAATCTGCTCTGAAAGCCATTATCAGCCAGCTCTAGCACGCCTCTATGTTAATCCAGATCTGAACTCAGATACTAAATGCAAAAATTCACTTTGATCTGTCTTTTTTCCCTCATTCCTTCCTGACTTCCCTTTGTTATTCTCTCTCCTCTTACTCTTTCTTTTTTTCTTCTCCCTCAGTAGTTGATCTTCTACCCCTTTGGAAGTCACCTTGAACTTGCTCAGGCTACAGAAATGCCTTTTCTCATTGCACTGTATGTAGGCTGCATATGGCCACCACATGGCAAAGTACCTTTGTTTGCTCCTTAACACTCAGGTCTATATTTGCAAGTCAGCTCATTGGGAATATTATTGGCAATTGTCTTATTATAATAGATTAGTCAATTCACCAACAATTTAAAAATTTGGGTATGGAACTAGCCCTCATTACAGATTAACTAAATAAATAGAATCATATAAATTTTAGAGGGGGAAATGTTACATTCTAACAGCATATGGTTGGCAAAACTGCCCAGGATATCGTTTCCACAGAGACAAATGCAAGACTCTCATTAGAAAATTCTGGAGAACAAAGTATTTGTTTTATTTTACTTTGTTTTTTGCCCCCACCCCTTTCTCTCTCTCTCTCTCTCTCAGAACAGATATTTTTCTGACAAAGTCATATTTTCCTAGTGTAAAAAAAAACATTCTTCTGTTGTTTGATATTGGAAGGGTTATTTTTGAAGTGAGACAAATTCCCTTTGTGAATTATATATCAAAAAGTTAAAATCTAAATGAATTTCTTTGAGGTACTAACTGAAAAAGATTTATCTTAACTACTATGGTGAAGATAAATCTGTCTTTGCTTGTCTTCATTTTCTCAGACCTTCATAAGTATTTGTCGATAGTCTTTAGATCTGTTGCCAACATAACAGATCAGTGAGGACACTTCTATTTTTAAAATTAGGTCTCACACTAGCCTACATTCACCAAAATTGGTCCTATCTATTTGACACCATTCTTGCAGAAAGAAAACTACAGCTCTGGTGAGTGGTGCTCCAAAGCACACGTTTATGTGAGGCATGCATCATATACCATTTGAAAGGTTTTCTAATTTTCAAATGATTTTAAAACTTTCTGCTTCGCCACAACATGAAGTAAAAAAAAAAAATGGAGACTGGTCATTTTATAGTTATTACCACTGCTACGAGGGAAAAATCTTACTATAATTAATGTTAGTCTCCCAAGGGCAATGATTATAGTCTAATCATCTATCTGTCTAGTTACTCCTAGGGAAGGGCATCAATGTGTGAGAAAGTTGGGTAAAAATTGTAATACCTAACATTTGTCTGAGAATGTAGACTTTATATATACTAAGTCATTTTCCACTAAAAGCAATTATCTAAGGTCAGTATTGTTAGCTTTGCCTTTTTGTACGTTTGCTTGTTAAGAGACTTTATCAATAGATGTGGAAGAGGTGAAATATTTTTTTAACCTATGATTCTCCAGTTAAGATGAATAATGAGTATTAATTAAACAAAGCCAGGACTAGGGTGGAGAAGAAAGAACAGCGCTAACTTTCAAGGCCCAGTACAGGGCCTGGTCTTGGCTCTGTAATTAAGGCCTATTAACAGAAAAACTCAAGTGATATTAGCTTCTACCTCAAACACCTGTGAATGCAGGCCACAGTCACACATCACGTGTCCCTCTGTGACTCCCAGGAAATGCATTATAAGTGACTGAGAATAAACTCACTGCTACAGGGATAGTCTCTCAAAATTTCACAGTCCTTTTTGCAATGTGCAAAACAAGGGTTTGAGTCATAGTGTTTCCAGCATTGCTACCCATGTTTCAAGTCTTACTGCGGTTTAATGAAACCACTTTTATAGTCATTCCCAGCTCTCTGATATCTTCTGGACGTGGACATGAATTCAGTGCAGTTAGTGGGATGGGAAATAGATATCAGGGATAGATCTCTGCTCATCAGAATGTTCCACCTTCTGATTCTCCAGATATGGATTCCACAGTCATCTCTACTCTGCTCTATCATTCATGATAATTGCTCCCTCTCTCCTTTTTCCATCCACCCATCCATTTCTTTCATTAACCTATTGACTCAACAAATATCTATGAAGAAACTTCTATAAGCCAGGTGCAAATCAGTGTTGGACAAGGATTTACAGCCTTCTTGCTGTTAGACTGCCAAAACCCATCCTGACAACCATCCAGTCATGCCTGAATCTTTATACTCAAGTTGGGACTACAATCTAGTTCTACAAAAGTTAAATAAAATGTCTCTATTAAAAAATATGTATTTTTAATTTCAAAAATGTCCAATCAGCTCAAAATGTTTTGGGGGAACAGATTTGAGGAAAACATCCCTTTAAGTAAATATACTATACGGAAGAAATATTTATTTAGCAAACAGTATATTTAGTTGGTTAATTCTGCTCTAGATAAAAATACCAGGCTGCAATTTTTTTCTTAGAATACATCTGAACATATGCCTCAAGACAGACAAAAGGAAGCAACTAAACCCTGAGCAATGGAAAAGAAAAGAATTTGTAATTGGGAGATCCTGAGGAAAAGTGAAACAATTAGGTTATACCAACTCTTAGAAACAGACAAAAACATCAAATTCAAGTTACTGAAACTTAAGCAGGAAGTACAATGACTATTGCTTAATCTCTGGTGTATATAACGCTTATTAAACATTATTACACTTGAAATGAAATCTAGTTTTGTAAGACTTAGTTTTTGCTCCTATTCACATGGTTCTAAATACTATCTACCTGGTGCCACTTGCAGGGATGTTCAGAAACTCATTGGAAAAAAATTAGCCTTTCCAAACTAGCCCACTTCTTTTACTACATGCAGAGAAGCTTTTCTTCTTTATTGAAATGGTAAAATTTATATGATCTAAACTCTCAATTAAAAAATAAACACCTCCCTAATTTTGATCTTGTTTCTTTTTTTTTAATGTTTATTTATTTTTGAGAAAGAGAGACAGCATGAGCAGGGAAGGAACAAAGAGAGTGGGGGAGAGGAACTGAGATGGGCTCTGTGTTGACAGCAGACAGACTGATGAGGGACTCAAACTCACGAACCATGAGATCATGACCTGAGCTGAAGTCAGAAGCTTAAAGACTGAGGCACCTAGCCACCCCCTTGATCCTGTTTCTGAGAAAGAAGTATCTCCCTTCTGGTCAAGGCTACACACCCCTCTCCAAATTTTCATACTTTCTCCCTACTTTCTCCAAGATTTTTTCTGTTAATTGCCCTTTATGCTTTTATCCTCAGTCTTTTTCTCTATTAGGTCTTTCACACTTGCTGATATGAATTCCTCAGGCCACTAACTCAAAAGTTAAATATACAATTTTTACTAATTCTTTTTTTATGTTTATTTATTTATTTTTGAGAGAGAGAGAGAGAGAGAGAGAGAAGAGAACACAGGGGAGGGGCAGAGAGAGAATCCCAAGCAGGCTCTGCACCAACAACACAGAGCCCTACTAGGAGCTCTATCCTAGGAATTGTGAGGTCATGAACTGAGCTGAAATCAAGAGTCAGACACTTAACTGACTGAACCACCCAGGTGCCCCTTTACTAAATCTCAATTTTCATATCAAGTTCACATTCTATGCTCCAAAAAATTAAATCTATTAGTTAGGAGGGGGTTGTCTGGTCACTGGCTAATGGCTTTTGCCTATTTGATCATAACTGAAATGTACAGTTTTTTCTGGTCCTAAACTATAGTTCCTTCCAAAGTTGTTCCACACAATTGTCTGCTGTGGTAGCCTCTTTTTACAAACTTTAGGCTCCTTCTGAAGCCAACATCTCTCTCTCTCTTTCCAGTTAGCCTTCTTGGAAAACATTGGTAAACTATTCAATTCGTCCATGCAACCCTGAAGGCACAGGAATCCAGGATTGCTGAAGAGGCCATTTCTGTCTTTGATACATCAGCCAACCATCCCTCTTCTAACCTCTGAGTCTCACAGGCCTAGGGAACTCTCAGGACTGCAGATAGGAAACAGGGCATAAGTTCCATTGAGTTCCGAGTCACTAAGTTATCAGAAGAGTTCTGTCGTCCACTGTACTCCCTCTCCACGATGGAGCCTGCCCAAGGAAGCCAGCCTCTCTTCAGAAACCCTTCTCCTTTCACTCTCTTCTCTGACTTAGATTATCTCCTGAGAGAAGAAAAAGAAATGACATTTTCATATTGAAATCTGCATCCGGGGGCTTTGAACTTAAAAGTTGAGAATGTTGGATATTTGTTCTCTGGTTCCTATTCCCTTAGAGCAATGATTCCTTTTTAAGGGTAAAAAGTCTGAATGAGGTATGACTATTCAGCAAAATAAGAATTATGGTTATAAATTATCAGTAAATACTTGAAAATATTCCAAACCTGATATACAATCTCTATGTCCTTTCCCTCTTTGAAATTTATTTGATCAATATTTTTTCACGATTACCTTAATGTTTTTTCACAACCTCCTCTTATTAACCATAAACGTATTATTCCTCATTACTAAACCTTTCAGGCTGTGATGATTAAATGAGAAAAAGATTCAATGTGTGGATTCATTTCAGTTGTTAATAACAGAAAATCCCAAATAATAACTTAATCAAAGTAGCGTATTCCTTTCCCATGCAATTCAGTTATAGGCTATTTAGGACAGGAATGGTGGTTCCATGGCTGTCAGTCTCCTTTTACCTTCTTCAGCACTGAGGTCATCTCAAGCTCAAAGATAACTGCTCCAATGACAAGTAGCCGCAGGAAGGGGAACGTGAAGGAAGGACAAGATACCTGCTTTCACTATAGCTTATTTGAAGAAACTTAATCACCTAGTCACACAAAACCGCCAGCCATAATCTTTGGGTCTCAAGTTTCACAGGCGTGAATTAGAAAGCAATCCCAGATGCCTCGTTATATTTGAGGAAGAAGGTCAGTTATCCCCTCCCTTCCCTTCGGTGGGAGATGTGACTGCAACACAGAATTTTCCAAACTAGTTCTCACCAAATCCTGCTGAATCTCCGGCAACCTGACCATTTTAGATCCTTGTATATGACTCATCTGCAAGTTCACAGACACGTTCCTTGAAATTGCAGCTTGTTAATCTGACTCACAGCACATTGTAACTTGGAGTTCAGTCAAAGCCTCCAACTTAACATCCTGTTACACTAGCATAAAAGGAAAACCTGATTTTTGTAGCCAGCATCTTAATAAATTTTCTTTTTAGTTGAGTTTCCTGGTTTTCTTAGGTATTCATTAACATCATCTGAAAATGAAACTTTTTATACTACTCTTATTCCAGATAGTGCCTTAGTCCATTCCCTGGAATCACCAAAACAATATTGAGCAGTCACAGTGCCCAGGAGAATTCTTGCCTTGTTCTTAATTTTAATGGGAATGTCTTTAGAATTTTACAATATACATTTACATTTCTGAAATGTACTCTTAAGGGTGTTTAAGACTTTCACAGGCACTAATATAATCATGTTTTATCTCCTTTTTTTCCCATGAAATAAATTGTTTCCCAATGCTGACTGATCTTTATATAACTGGAATGTGGGAATATCTCTTAATAATAGTCTACAACCATTAGTCTCTTGCTCACAGCCATTAACCCTATTCACCTCTCCAACACAACTCAAACTGCTCCTTCAGAGATTTCTGAAATTCTCTTTATTTTCAAGTTCCTTTCTTAGTCTTCTTTCTCTTCCAGCCTATAGACTGTTTGTTTCATTTATGTGTCACTGGGTAGATCTGCTCTTTAAAACAAAATGATATGTGTTTGGCTATCTTCAGAAATTATCAGGCTGAAGGAAACAACCCAGAAAATTAATAGGCAACCAACGGAATGGGAAAAGATAGTTGCAAATGACATATCAGATAAAGGGTTAATATCCAGAATCTATAAGGAACTCACCAAACTACACGCCCGAAAAACAAACAACCCAGTGAAGAAATGGGCAGAAGATATGAACAGACACTTCTCCAAAGAGGACATCCAGATGGCCAACAGACACATGAAACGATGCTCAGCATCCCTCCTCATCAGGGAAATACAAATCAAAACCACACTGAGATACCACCTCACGCCAGTCAGAGTGGCTAAAATGAGCAAATCAGAGAACTCTAGATGCTGGCGAGGATGTGGAGAAACGGGCACCCTCCTACACTGTTGGTGGGAATGTAAACTGGTACAGCCCCTCTGGAAAACAGTGTGGAGGTTCCTCAGGAAACTAACACTAGAACTCCCCTAGGACCCAGCAATAGCACTGCTAGGAATTTACCCAAGGGATACAGAAATGCTGAGGCATAGGAGCACATGTACCCCAATGTTCATAGCAGCACTCTCCACAATAGCTAAAACATGGAAAGAGCCTAAGTGTCCATCACCAGATGAATGGATCAAGAAGATGTGGTTTATCTATACCATGGAATAATACATGGCAATGAGAAACAATGAAATCTGGCCATGTGTAGCAACATGGATGGACCTTGAGGGTGTTATGCTGAGCGAAATAAGTCAGGCAGAGAAGGACAAATATCATATGTTTGCACGTATAGGAGGATTAGGAGGAACTTGACGGAGGAACAAGGGGGAGAAGAAGGGCGGAAATGGTGGGGGAAAGGGAGAGAGGCAAACCATGAGAGACTCTTGAATGCTGACAAAAACTGAGGACTGATGGATGTGGGGGGGAGGGGGGGATGGGCATGTAGGAGGACACTTGTGGGGATGAGCACTGAGTGTTATGTGGAAACTAATTTGACAATAAACTATTTGTAAAAAAAAAAAAACAAAACAAAAAACAACAACAACAAAAAAAAGAAATTATCAGGCTGGTCACAGAAGCTCTGGTGGCAGGAGCTGCAGTGACCAGGCAGCCCAGCTTTTCAAAGGCTCTGGGCACTTGAGGGCCCGTTACCATGATGTCCAAGAGGAAGGTGAGCTCCACCCAAGGGCGGCGAAAGGGGAGCACAAGAGAAAACCTGATGAGGTTGTTAGCCAAACCTGCTTTTGCAAAAGTGGAAATGAAGCCAAAAAAGGTGACAGGAAAGGATAAATCTTCAAACAAAAATGTAGAAACAAAGGGGAAAGGGGGAGCAAAGGGAAAACAGGCTGTATTGGCTAAACAAGAAAAAAAAGAAGCCTTTTTAAAAATTATTTGTTTGTTTGTTTAGAGTGTGTGTGTATGCATGAGCAGGGGAGGGGCAAAGAGAGAGGGAGAGAGAGAATACCAAGCAGGCTCCATGCTGTCAACCTGAGGTGGGACTCAATTTCAGAAACCTGAGCCCAAATCAAGAGTTGGTCCTTAACTGACTGAACCACTCAGGCACCCGGAAAAGAAAGACTTATCTGCAGAAAACAGAGAAACTAAAAATGAGGAGAGTCCAGCCTCTGATGAAGCAGAAGAGAAAGAAGCCAAGTCTGATTTATATCATATCCCATGTCTTATCAGTGGTCCTTGTCTCCTTTCTTATACAACCTTAAGGAATATTTTTATCAAATATTTTGTAAATTCAATGTTTTAGGAGCTCTAGAAACATTTTTAAGGAGGGAATCCACCTCATCTCATTTTTTAAGTGTAAATTTTTTTAAGAGGTGAAATCATTTGCTGGTTGTGTATTTTTTGTACAACCAGAAAATAGTGGGATATTGAATATGGGAAGCTTTAATTGTCTTGGATGTCAGCTTAAGATTCCATAGATGGGGTAGTCTTTCTATCCTATAATGCGGAGCATACTAAATGGCAATTTGGAGTCAATTGTGCATTGACTATGTCTTGAACATTTTTAATTACTTCTATTCCCTATTGTTTTTGGTAGAATTGTTTCCCGAGGAAAGCACTCCTTGATCTTGGTTCTCCTTGTCAGAGTTCTGAGTATTGTGGAACTTCTTGGTCATGGTAATCCGGTTTTCCTAGTAACTTTCTTAATGTTCTGTGCAAGATTGAAAATTTGAGTAAATAGTCTCTATGATATTAAAATGTGAGGCGGCATCTGAGCAGTTCACTCAGGTGTCAGACTCTTGATTTCAGCTCAGGTCATCATCTCATGGATGAGACTGAGGCCCACAATGGGCTCTGCATTAGATATAGACCCTGCTTAAGATTCTCTCTCTCCCTCTGCCCCCTCCCCCGCACACACACATGCACACTCTTTGTCTCATAAACAAACAAACAAATAAATAAATAAATGTGAATTGATGGGCCTTAACAATGTAATCGCATGTTAATGTTTCAAGATATTGGTACTTGATATACTGTTAAGAAAAATTTGCCTCCAAATTTTTAGCCAGGAAGTCACTGGAATGACTTTTAGAAAAGAATCACAACTACATGATTTCTTAGACTTTTGGTATGTACATTAAGAATTGTGTACAGGGGCACCTGGTGGCTCAGTCGGTTAAGCTTGCGACTTCGGCTCAGGTCATGATCTCACGGTTCGTGGGTTCTAGCCCCATGTCGGGCTCTGTGTTGACAGCTAGCTCAGAGCCTGGAGCCTGCTTCTGATTCTGTGTCTCCCTCTCTCTCTCCGACCTTCCCCTTCTCATGCTGTGTGTGTGTCTCTCTCTCATAAATAAATAAAACATTTAAAAATTTTAAAAAAAAGAATTGTGTACAAATTGAAATGTCTATACTAATCCTCAGAACAACCAATAAAAACTCAATTAGGAAAGAAAACATTATCATAATACCTGGCATATAAGAGGTGTTCAGTAAATAGCACAAGTGACTTATAAGACACTGCCTTCTGAACTTGATGATGCTAAATAAACAAAAAATACAGGCCAATATCCCTGATGAACATAGATGCAAAAATCCTCCAACAACATACAGTACTAACAAACTCAATTCAACTGCACATTGAAAGGATCATCTACAATGATTAAGCGGGGCTTATCCCTGAGATGCAAGAGTAGTTCAACACTTACAAGTCAATAAATACAACACATATTAACAGAATAAAGGATACAAATCATATGATCATCACAGTAGATAGGGAAAAGCTTCTTACAAAATTCAATATCCTTTCATACTAAAAGCTCTCAACAAATTAAGTATAGAAGTAACTCATATGACAAATCCACAGTTAATATTTTCTCAATGGTGAAAAGTTGAAAGTTTTTCCTTTAAGATAAGGAAGAAGATAAGGATGTCCACTCTTACCCCTTCTATCGACATAATACTGGTAGTCCTAACCAGAATAATTAGGCAAAAAAAAGAAAGAAAGAAAGAAAGAAAGAAAGAAAGAAAGAAAGAAAGAAAGAAAGAAAGAAAGAAAGAAAGAAAAGAAATGAAATAAATGTATCCAGGTTGGAAAGAAAGAAGAATTTAATTATATGTATTTCTGATAAAACTATTCCTTGCCTCTTTGGTTATATTTTTATAGGCTAATTTTTATCATTTATTAATTTTCAAACTTTCTTTTGTAAGTCATTACCACTTGCCAAAGGCACATAGCTACTGATTTACTTTTAAATCAGATCTGATGGTCTTTGTCTTCCAATAGACTTATTTACATCTATTCTGATTACTAATATATTTATAATTTATTCCTACATTTTTATCTAAGTTTTTTGGTTTGCTATTCTTTTCTTAGTATCTTGTGGGATTTTTTTCTTTTTCTGCCTCTGTTGACTTGACAGAAATTTTTTTTCCTGGTTTAGATTAAATATTCTATTTATATTATTGTGGTAGTTCCATTTCCTTTAAACTTTTAACATACATATTAAGTTTATTTCTTCCTAATAAAGTCTAAACTTAATAATTACTATCCTCTTTCAAAAGATACAAAGATATGAAACAGGTTATATTTTCATCACGTGCTTAACTTGTTTTTAAACCCTCCCTAGGGATGCCTGGGTGGATCAGTCAGTTACACGCCCAACTCTTGATTTCGGCTCAGGTCATGATCTCATGGTTTGTGAGTTCAGGCCCTACGTTGGGCTCTGTGCTGATCTCTCTCTCTCTCTCTCTCTCTGTCCCTCCCTGGCTTACTCTCTATTTTTCTCTCAAAATAAATGAAAATAAACTTTAAAAAATAATACATTTTAACCCTCCCTAAATAGTTATTAGTGATGATCATAATTTTAGTATTTTTACATTTGTTAGGTCAATTGTTTTGTTCACTATTTTTTCCTCACTTTCCAAACTGTTCTTATTGATTCAATTTTCTTCCTGCTTAAGTATATGCCTCAGCATGTCTTTCAGTGAGGGTCTACAGGCAACATTTTATTTTTGCTTTTATGTTTATAAATAGGTCTTTAATCCTTACTTTTGCATAATAGTTTATTCAGGTATAGGTTTTTTTGTTGTTGTTTTGTTTTTTAAATTTCTTTTTTAATGTTTTATTTATTTCTAGGAGAGAGAGAGAGAGACAGCGTGAGCAGGGGAGGGTCAGAGAGAGAGGGAGTCACAGACCGAAACAGGCTCCAGGCTCTGAGCTGGCAGTCAGCACAGAGCCCGACGCGGGGCTCGAACCCACGAACCGCGAGATCATGACCTAAGCAAAAGTCGGACGCTTAACCGACTAAGCCACCCAGGTGCCCCTATTCAGGTATAGTTTTATTCCCCAGCAATTTGAAAATGTTATTTCAGTGCTCGCTTCGGGAGCACATATACTGAAAATTTTATTTCATTGTCTTTAAGCATCTTTTGTTCCTAATGTGAAATATGATATTCATCCAATTATGTCTCTTTATAGATAATCTGCCATTTCTCTCCTGTGTCACTTCACCTTTCTTATCTTTAACATCTCATAGTTTCAGAATACTGTGTCCAGTTATAGGGACTTGATATGTTTATTTCCAACTTCAAAATTCATCTCTCTCTTCAAATAGGAAACAGTTTTCATCAATATTTCTTAGAATAGTATCTCCTCTCCATTCTCTTTTGGAGTCTGAATCTGATGAATGCTGGCTAACACAGTGTAATTCCTTTCTTCTGGGTGATTTCCTCAAATCTGTCGTGCATTTTACTAGTGTTTTCTCCAGCGGTGTAGTGTTTAACCCACATGAAGTTTTTATTTCCTAGTGTGTAGGTACACATGATTTCTAGAATTTGCACACTTCTCTTTTTAGAGAATTCAAAGTTTTCAGGCCCGTGACGCTGACAATAATCAATGCTCACTGACATTTAAATACCAACCATCTTTTAAGAATAAATGTTTCTACTATCCCCATGGGCTGAAACAGTTTGTTTATAACTTGCTTCTTTAGCGATAAGCATCCTCAATATTTCTGTGACTTGGTAATTTTAAGTTTTTTAATGTTCTAACATTTATTAGGCTTTTCTATGTATTTTGTGGGTGAAACAATGGGGACATATCTTGATATCTTTGTCAGCTATATTGAACAAAAATTTCCCCACATAGAATAAGAAAAATATTTGAAAACCTACTAGTCATCCATATTTTCTCATAAGGGCATATCATTTTTATCTGTCTGTCTATGTATAGCTATGGATATTTAGTCACATATAGCTACATGACTCCAGTTTTGTCTAGCACACATAAAACAGATGAAATTTAATATCCTGAGCTTAAAGAAAAAGTTAACCTAATCAAGTCAATACAAAATTCTATGAGGGCAGTGTTCACTGATAATCAAAACTTTAAGATTAGTATGATTATTCTGTAATTCTCTTTATCTAGTGTCTTATTTAGCTGGGTCTCTTACTATACAAAATTGATGTGTACTTTATAGAAGTCTTAATTTTGTTAATGTCATTGTTTTGATGGACTAAGGAACAATATTACTATAGACCAAGTCAGATGGATTGTTTCATTAGGCAAACCATGAGGATGAGTTAATTATACAGTTAAAACAATATCAGCGTTCTGAATTCATGAATATGCTAATTTGTTTAGTTCAATTTAGGTAAAGAATTAAGTACAGTCACATCTGGTAAACTTTGAAGTTTAAGAAACAATTCTAAACATTTTTATTCAAATAATTGCTCAGCACCATGAATACATCTGTCAATTGCTTGTTAATTGACTGAAATAGGACTACATAACTATGCCATCTGTCACTCACACTTTTTCCAAATACCAGTTGATCCCTTAGTGTTAAATGCAAATTGACCTTTTCACTCAACTAGTAAATTCTATGTGTTTGAGTCAATTATGCCACTTTGCCACTCTTTTATATTCACCACACATCTGGATTTATTTTTGCCAGGGCAATCGTTGTGTTAATAAACATCAAAATTTACATCACTCAACTACTATAGTCCTCTTCAATCTAAACATAGCTTTAAAATAGATCCATTTGACCTCTAGATTTTAGCTATATTGTTTTGTTTAGTAGTCAGTGTAATTCTTTATTATTTATAATTTTTAAATCCGGATTGATAGAAATATTTTTAAATACCAATACCTGGTACTACCATCATTGAAAATCTATTAAGAATAAAATAAAAATATAAAAAATCTTCAATCATTTTGATAAAAGCACTGAAAACAAAACAATTTTGTATTCATTTAAATGATGACATAAACAAAAGGGTGTTCAAAGCTTCACATGCAGAGATGTTTTTATTCTTTTTCTAACTCGTGGGATTCTGTACAAATTATCCTCATTAAAGTTAATGATAATCTTGATTCTAACTTCCCTAGGGTCTCAGTGGGAAATTAGAGGCTGGCATTTCTAAAGTTATCTAAAGATAAAGACAACACCCAAATTATTCTATAGCATGGTTATCCACTATTTACAAGCCATAGTTTACTGGAACGGTTTTAATGCTCTTGTATATATAACATACAAGTAAATCATCATTTGCAACTGACATTACAAATATTGAACCAAAAGTTAGGCATCTCATTATAGCAGATGCAGTGTTGTGCTGCTCTTAAATCCTCAAGACTGAAAAACTCATTTCTTCCATTGCTGGGAATGTTGGGGGTTAACAGCTCTGTGATTAATCTCTTTCTAGGAATTAGCCTCAGCCAAAGAGAGAAGAAAGACTGGCCCAAGGTCAATCCCCTCCCCAAAGGTAGGCTCCAGGGTAACCGGTAGAGATAGAAAATAAAATCCAGGTTCCTTCCCTCAAAAACATAAAAACATAAAAAAAAGCCAGAGGGAAGGCTTTCTATAGGATTATCTGAGCCCACAATTACAATGGCATCCTAGCCTTCCTTCTTAATCTGCTCAGTATTGCTCCCAAGAGCGATCCTCAATAACCCTCCTGCATGGAAATCTCAAAGTCTCAGGGTCTGTTCCTTGGAGAACCGGTCCTATGGCACTAGGTTGATTTATGTGATGTTTCAGTGAAAGTGATGTAATATCTCATGTTCTATATGAAAAAAGCTTCTATATAGGAGCAGCTAGGAAAAAAGAACTGAAAGACGTGGGTACTGTAACCTGGTAAGCTGGGGACATTTTGAAACTTTTTTTTCCATTATCAGCAGAAATCTGTTTTAGAAGCATTACCGAAGCTTGTTTTCTCAAAACAGCAGGTGGAATTTCTACTAAAGGAATGTAGGAATACTCCGGATGAACTGGAAATAAAGATGGTACATTTTGTAGCATTTAATTAGCTATAGTTTTGCATTTCCCTTGAATACAAGTGATAATTTGTCAGAAAATGCTTCATAATTTTTTTTAAAAGGGAGGAAAGAAATACCATATGTAGTTTATTAATAAAAACATTTAGGGTAGGATAACTCTAACTTTGTTATATGAAAATGCACAAATACATAACACCTCGGGCTCTAGCCAATGAAGTAGGATAAAGATAAAGAAAGTTAAATTAAATCTAAATCTATTCCTTGACAATCTGATCTCCACCAGGGCTGCTGAAATGGTAGATCATTTTTGTTCTTGCTGACATGGCAAAGAAAAGTAGCAGATCTATTGGAAATTCCATTTAAAGACTCCTAGATTCTGGGTCACTTCAACACCTGCCTTTTATACAATTTGAGATTCTCTAAGGAAGTAGCTCATTTATACCACATAAGCATGGTTCAGTCACAAATTATACAATTATAATTTGTTATATAAACAAGGTTGATCAAGCCCAATATAAACATGCTTCCAGATGTTTCACTGATTTTAGTCATTGGGAAAGCAAAAGTTCCCCATTAATGAATTGGAAACTGATAAAGCAGCATTATTAGTGCTCAAAATTTGTCTACTCAGATCACACACACACACACACACACACACACACACACACACACACACTGCATTTTTGCTCTTCTAAGGAGTAGAGAATAAACTTACTAGCCAGTATCTGTGATTAATCACCAACAGCTGTGCATTATACAACTCTACATATGGACCAGAAGACACCAACGCTAGGAGCCCAGTACCTTCTTAATCATGCTTAAAGTTTGGGGGTATATTCACAAATGCATTTCTGTTGATGAACAAGTATAATCTATTGAATTAGCATTCTGCAGTTGAAGTTTGTCTTTCTTTCATCTTTATTGGTAGTGAAGACAAAAACATAGATCTATAAATAGCATTTGTCTATGAATTCGTCCTATAAAGATAAGCAGTTATATTTTTGTAATAGATCTATTCTATGTGTGTAATACCAAGAACTTGGATCTACCAAAATTGAATATAAAGGCCCATAACTTATACTTGTCATTGACTTAATTTCTTATGTCAAATTAGAAGGAGCAATCAGAGGCTTATTCTGGAGTCAACAGACAGCATTAATGTTGCTAGCTATAATGATAATCAGGCAAGGAAATTATGATAGAGATTTATATGTCCCCAATTACTAAAAAAGGAATACAAAACCCAGACCACTGAAAATAAAGCATGAGCTTCAAACTTTGTGACCAGATAAAATTTAACTGTAAAAATGATAACAAATGTTGTGATAACTATCAGATCACATGATCTCACTTATACACCTGACTTTTAGACTTTATTGTTTTCTTTTAGAACATTGCCTTTGAAAGATTATGATCTGCAAATAATTCATTCAAGAGGAATGTGTTTGCATCCCCCAACTACATGTCATTATGTTGTCATGGGGGCACTAAAGTAATTAAGATGAAATCTTGCCCGCAAGGAACTTCCAGTCAGGAAGAAGAAATAAGGGCACTAAAATAAGGAGAAGTACTAATTAAGGCACAGATTATTATAAAAGCACAGAAAGTAGGGAATTAATTCTGCCATGGTCAAGACCAAGTGTGGATATGATTAGGACATGTGAAAGGGAGAATAACAGAATTTTTCCAATCAAGATGTGCAAGAGAACTCCAGATAAAGAAGCACCAGGGTCTAAATCATCCAGATAAAGAAGCACCAGGGTCTAAATCAGGGAGGCATGAAGTATATGGCAAATTCTAGAATGCACCAAAGAAAAGTGAGGGAAAGGTGAGGCTGGAAAAGTCTGTATTAAAGTTTAGTGATATGCACTCTCATACATTCCATGCAACCTTTCCATTTTTCATGACCTTTATATTAAAAATATCATTTCTTGAATCAGTTCTAGTAGGCTTCTGGTGGAGTCTGTCGGGTTTTCGATGTAGAGTATCATGTCATCTGCGAAGAGTGAAAGTTTGACTTCTTCTTTGCCAATTCTGATGCCTTTGATTTCCCTTTGTTGTCTGATGGCTGATGCTAGGACTTCCAGCACTATGTTAAACAACAGTGGTGAGAGTGGACATCCCTGTCGTGTTCCAGATCTCAGGGGGAAGGCTCTCAGTTTTTCCCCGTTGAGGATGATGTTAGCTGAAGGCTTCTCATAGATGGCTTTGATGATGTTTAAGTAGGTTCCTTCTATCCCAACTTTCTCTAGAGTCTTTATTAAGAAGGGATGCTGTATTTTGTCAAATGCTTTTTCTGCATCTATTGACAGGATCATATGATTTTTATCTTTTCTTTTATTGATATGATGGATCACATTGATTGTTTTGCGAATGTTGAACCAGCCCTGTAACCCAGGAATGAATCCCACTTGATCTTGGTGGATGATTCTTTTGATATGCTGCTGGATTCGATTTGCAAGGATCTTGTTGAGGATTTTTGCATCCGTATTCATCAAGGATATTGGCCTGTAGTTCTCTTTTTTTGCTGGATCTCTGTCTGGCTTGGGAATCAGAGTGATGCTGGCTTCATAAAACAATTAATTAGTAATGACAGCTCAAAATCAACCTGGTCACTAAATCCTTCCCCCCCAAAAACTTGTCAGTCAACTTCATAATTACTTGATCTCTAAGCATCTCATTTACATGCAGTGTATCACAGAATTCTACTGAGTTGAGAATTAGGAGATTTGGGTCCCTTCTATAGTCTAGACAAATCATATCACTTCACTGAATGTCCGTTTTTTACTCATCAGTAAAATGCTGGTTTGAGGTACAATTTTACCTTAAGATCTCTTGCAGCTCCAAGAGACTGATTACTATTGAACTGAGTTTCAACCCTAAAAGAAAATCCATTAAAAGGAAATTGTTTTCCTAACAAAGAAAAAGGCAAGTGAAGTGAAAATACAACAGGCAAGGATTCAGAGGTCAAATGGAGAACATACTGAATATGAGTTGGAAATGCCATACATCTTAAAAAGTTGATAATTTCTGTTGGATGGCAAATCCTGCTTTTTTGAAAGGCTGCATGTAGAAAATTCTTTGAAGGTAATTTTAAGTATATTCTTACATTTCTCTTTCATATATATAAAATAGAGAAAGAAGGGTTAGGGGAGTGTCTAAACTCTCCAGGAGATTTTGATAAATCGGATTGCTAAAAGTTAGTAACGCATTCTTATAAAAGGCACGATGGGAAGAGAAAACAGATGCACTGCCTTTCTCTCCTGGCTCCATGACTTCTCAGTTACATGATTTTGTACAAACACTACACCTTCTTTCTCGGCCTCAGTTCCCTGATACGCAACAATGGGATACAAATACCGAACCTAGTCCCTGGAGTCATAGTGGGGAATACAAGAGATAGTCTATATAATACGTTAACACCTCTGGCGAAGGTGTGGGTGCTTAGTAAATACTAATTCATAATGATTCATAATGATCAAAACACTCTAATTCATAACGATTCATGTGCTTCTTATGATGAAGCATAAAGAATCACATGTTTTCTATCGTGCTGTATTGGGCTTCATCTTATATCAGTAATTGCTCTCTTCTTTAGATGAGGCCTAATTTAGGCTCCTCAAAAATAATTTTAAAATTTGAAATTTCAAAAGAGTGGTAAGTTAGAGACATGTAAAAATATTTTTCTACTGCTCCCCCAATTTTTCATTCAAAACAATATCCAGATGTTTATTACTACACTGATTTTAAACTTCTGTCTGTGAGAGATGAATATATACCTTTGATATATATGTCTTTTCCAGATACAAACAGTATTTTTCTCAAACTGGGTATTTATTTCAAAAGAGGAATATATTCTAACATCTCTCTTTAAAAATAAAGTTAAGTACCAGAGCTTCAGGCATTAATAAGGCTCTAGCAAAGTGCCAGAAAAATTATAGACGAAGACAGAATTACTCATGGGTTTGATATTGCATAAAATTGTCTCCTGTAGAGTATTTAATTCATGAGCAATCAATCATGATTTGGAAGAGATTTCCCTTCTAGTTCCATATGTGGTAACAATTTAGTCAACTCCTAATTATCTGAACTATTATTAAAGAGAAACATGTATGTGTAATCCCAATCTTAAAAGGTAACTCTTCAAAAATAGCATCTCTTTTATGAAATGTCATTTCAGTCATTTCTAGGGTGTTCCAGATACCACGGGAGGAGAACAAAAGCTTAAGATCCAGTCACTTTGCCTAAGAGCTTGTCATGCAGTAGGACACAAAAGACACTTACTAAAGGTAAGGGCAACACAAGACAGTATGATAGAAAGCCTGTAAGTGGAATTGGTAATAAATACTATGTGAAAGCAGAGGAAGATATCCTGTCAGGTTGTGCCATCCAAACAGTCTTTATGAATGTGATGGGGCTTGAACTTGGTCTGAAATGATGGGTAAGATATTGACAGGTGGTGAGGAGGACAAGTGGCAAGCAATACAGGTAAATAGGAGCGGAAGCTATTTCATGACTATGTGGAGGACTGTAAATTCTAAAAGAAACTCAGACCTAAAATCAAGGTAGCCGATTCATTAAGCCTTCTGGAATTCTCAACATAGAGAAGTTCTAAAGGAACTTGGAACAGTGCTGAGTACTGGTGAAGACTCAAACTTACTGATATGTGATATAAACTACACATTTTACACACAGGAATCATAAGACTCAAAACACAATATTCCATCACATACTGAAACATCGGAACAGAGTATCTATTCACTGGCTTAGGGGAAAAGATGGTTTTCTGATTATGAAATAGAGCAAGACACATTGGATTATCTAAGGAATACATGCGATATATAGGTGTTAAGTTCTTTCTACAAATTCTACATAGCCCTAAATAAGTGGATAAACAGGTACTTGGCACTTTGCCAAAAACTGCCTTTCCATTCCAAATGTGCATATTGTTCTGGAACTTTCTCATCTTTTCTATTCCTTAAATTTTTCCTAACTGCCATTTTTTAAGGCAGGTCTTTCTGTGGAGTACCTTACCTCCACAGAAAGAATTTTCAGAGGACTGTGATTTCTTTCAGTCAACATAAAAAAAAAAAAAAAAAAAAAAAGTTTACTTGATAAATAAATATGCACTTCAAAGAAACTCTTTTAAAATCTTCTCTTAAATAACAGAATCTCTCTCTTTTTAACTTTATGTCAGGTTGACATCAAAAGCATAAGATGATTGAATTGTTTTTCCTGTTTGGAACGACTCAGCTAGCAGTCACTAATATAGTTTGTTTCAAAGACTTAGGAGACACAAGTAGAAGAGCTTTATTTAGGCTAATTTACTCCTCCAAGGACAATCTGAGAGTCTTTCCTGGGGACAATGGCCAGTGCCTACATAACACAATGTCCATCTAACTTGAGGGCAAGACAATGAGTGTGCCCATGCCAAAACCATCCATCTGTAACCTGCTGTTTTAATTACTGGGAACTGCAGTACAAATGACACAAATAACAATGGTATAACTTAAGAAGGGGAAAATTATCTTAATTGACCTTGATAGAATTTTTCGGTCCTAAAATAGATGAAGTGCATGAATTTTTGCAGGAAGCATTAACTCTGCTCTAATTAGAGTGTTTTTCCTGAGATATTGATAAACAACAGCATAATAAGAAAATTTAAAAACAAGTTATTCGACAAATAGATGGTTATTTATAACACTTTCTATTTGTTCTGCTTTTTATTTTATTGCATCTGTCTTTTATCAATTTTTATCCTATAAAAGATCCCTCATATACTTTAAACTTTTTAAAATTCAATATACAATTAAAATTTGTATCTCCTTTTCAAATGTATGTATAAAGGTTTAATGTGTAACATGTAATCTGTTACAGCATTATCCAAGAGCAATGGATGGTAAATCAAATGATAAATAACAACATTATATAAGCCAGTAAAATTGTACTAAGTAGCGTCAGGTATAGTCAGATTGGTGAACTTTTTCTGGACAAAGCAAGATAATAAATATTTTGGATTTTGTGGGTCATACAGCCTCTGTTGCTACTATTCAATTTTGTTTCAGTACAAAAGCCATCATGGATAAATGGGAGTGGCTACTTTCTAATATAATTTATTGACAAAAATCAACTGGCAGGTTTGATTTAGTGGTGCCAGTAGTAGTGTACTGATCCCACACATAAATAATTCAAAATGATCTTGAGGGCACCTGGGTGGCTCAGTTGGTTAAGTGTCTGACTCTTGGTTTTGGCTCAGGTCATGATCTCACTGTTTGTGGGTCTGAGCCCTGCATTGGGCTCGGTGCTTGGGATTCTCTCTCCCCGCCCCTACCATCCCTACCCTGCTGATGGGCTCCCACTCTCTCTCTTTCAAAATAAATAAATAAACTTAAAAAAAAAAAAAAACACCTAAAACTCATCTTGTAGATGTAAGGATCCCTTAAAATTAAATCATGCTATAAGCAGTAGGAAAGAAGTTTAAAAATAAAGATTTTTTGGGGTGCCTGGGTGGCTCAGTCAGTTAAGCGTCCGACTTCGGCTCAGGTCATGATCTCACAGTTTGTGGGTCCGAGCCCCGCGTCGGGCTCTGTGCTGACAGCTAGCTCAGGGCCTGGAGTCTGCTTCAGATTCTGTGTCTCCCTCTCTCTCTGACCCTCCCCTGCTCACGCTGTCTCTCTCTCTCTCATTCTCTCAGAAATAAATAAAACATTTACAATTTTTTAATAAAATAAAAATAAACATTTTTCTTCAATAACAAACTGAATGCAGTACTGACTCATTTTCTTACAGTGCTCTTTATATGCATTTTTTCTTATGAGTAGAAAAATCTGACCAAGCTGTAAATATTTCAACATCTTAAAGTGTATTCTTTTTTTTAAATTGATTTATATGTGTTGAAAGAGAGAGAGTGAGCACGAGCATGGGAGGGGCAGAGAGAGAGGGAGAGAGAGAATCCCAAGCAAGCCCCACACTGTCAGTGCAAAGTCAGACATGCGACTGACTCCAACTCACAAACCGTGAGATCATGACCTGAGCCAAATGCTTAACCTGAGCCACCCACGTGCCCCAAAATGTATTCTTAACAAATGTCAGTTTATGGGTCAAGGAAGAAGTAGAGGAGGCCGATACTATACCAACTTCCTGTTCAGCACAATAAAAAGGTTGTAACATCAACATTCAACGTTCATCAACATCCTAAAAGCACAGTGAACAAATGAGATTCTTCAGAAACACTGGGTAACAGGTAAAGTAATACTAAAATGAACGCAAGTCTATTTCAAAGCCCTGAAAGTGAAAGTAAATATCAGAGAGCTTTGCTTTAGCCTCTCTGCTGTGAGTTTAGTCTGCATATTCACCCACTGCTGTACCCCAAGGAACAAAGTGGATAGCACTGGCACGGAGAGATGAGTTCAAACATGTTAAATCTGAATTTGTATTTTCATGGCTTGAACCATACTGGGAGAAACTGATATTTTCCTCTGCTTCTCGTCTCAAGCATTAACAAGACTCAAGGGCCTACTGGAGTTACCCATTACTCTCCTTTCAACAGGTGCTTCATTTAGTAATAAATAACAAAAAGTATCTCCCTTTGAAGAAAAGAGCTTTAAGTAAGAGTATGAAGATAAAAGCAATTGTCTTAAATTCTGGTGAATATTTTTTTCCAAACACCATTTGATTGACAACCCTGAAGGAGTGAGTAATCTATTTTTGGTATCCTACAAATAAAACATACAGGATAATAGTAAGCTAATATTGCACAGATTATTTATATTAAAACAGCTTGATTTGAAGTTAACCTGTCCTCCTTGAGTCTAAAAAAAAATGAGCTAAATAGTCCCATCACTTATATAAATATTATGATTCAATTCATTGAGTCAACACAAATCTACTCAATACCTACTATGCGTGGGCACTGCCCCAGGTGCTGGGTGAAAACATAAATGTCTTGCATTCACAGTGTAGTCCAAAATTAGATGTCCAAAGAGAGAATGGCTATAAAAGAAATGAGTATTTTGTTGTACTGTAATTTCAAGTGTGCTAATTGTCTAATTGTATAGACAGACAGGGGAAGTGATGGGAGAAAGCGGGTGACCTCAGACTGAAGACCTGAGGTTTCCCTAAAATGTCAAGTCACGGAAAATGAGAGAAGTCTGGTACGATTGTGCCAGGAAAGAAAAGGGCTGGGGAAGTGGATGGAGAACCACTATGAGTGGCCTCCCAGACCCTGCATAGGAGTCAGACAGTAGAGTCAAAGAGTGGTCCAATCAGGAGGAAGAAAATTAAATGAGAGAGGGAGACTGGTTAGAAGTTTCCAGTCTGTTTTATTTCCTGTACAGATTTAAAAAGAGTCTCGAACTCAGTCCTACGAAGAGCAGGAAACCAAAGCTCAAACTCTTGAATCTTACTTTTTCTTTCTTTAACGTGTGTACACTATCAAGACCAAAGACCAGAGTAGCTGTGTTGCTGAAAGATTGGCAAATGTCTATGAACATGATGGTTGAATTGTGTTAAGTCTTTTGGGGCAGAACTGTTAGGACCCTAAAATACAATTAAAATGTACTGTTGTATTGTTTTTATTCTATTTCTAATGGTTTTGTAATATTTTCCTGTTTCCTGCCTTACAAAAGCACTGGCCACACAAACATTTCATTGCACACACCCAAATTAACCAGTATTTCTCCTCCTCCAACTAAGCCATGCCTCATTCTCTAAGACTGCCCCTTCTCACTAGATTCAACAACACAATCTGCCAACCTATAGCAAGACGAGAGGGGAAACAAAGAGTTTGCGGGAAAATTTAAAACGGGGATAGATTATAAAAATAAAAATTTTAGGGCCACCTGGGTGGTTCAGTCGGTTGAGCGTCCGACTTCGGCTCAGGTCATGATCTCATGGTTCATGGGTTCGAGCCCCGCATCGGGCTCTTTGCTGACTGCCAGCTCAGAGCCTGGAGCCTGTTTCAGATTCTGTATCTCTCTCTCTCTGACCCNGGTTTTGTTTGTTTGTTTGTTTGTTTGTCTGTTTTAATTTGGTTTGGACACTGATTAGGGTAACTCTACTTTAATATGGTTAAATATTAATGTAACAAATAAGAATTAAGAAGATTTCAACCTTAGCTCTTGCCTCACCCTCAATTAAAACAATCAAGGCTACATTTACTGACCTTGTTTCACGTATAGTAAGCAAAATTCTTAGCTTGTGTTACAGATCAAGGTATGTTTCTCCACCCACTTCCCCTCTTTCCTGATAGGTTGTACCCTTTTCTGGCTCAGGGGTTTGCTTTGCTCTGTTCATGTTCCTTCTCCTCCTTGAAACATTGCCCACCCTCCCCACACCTTTCACTGCAGGACTGCCTTTTGGTCTGCCAACACCTAGTTTGTGTGTCTGATCTTTGGTGAATTTTCTCTGACGTTCCCTGAGTTAGTTACCAACTCTAGGGTCTCCTTGACTCTACTGTTATCATCTTCATAATGTGGCATTTATAAGGTTGATTATAAATTCTTTGCCTTATTTGCTTGCACTAAACTGAATTTCCTGAGCACAGTCATCATGTGTGATTGCAATTTTTATGTGTGCCATCTTTTGGTAAAATGGTAGGCATATGGGGCACCTGGGTGGCTCAGTCAGTTGAGTGTCTGACTTCGGTTCAGGTCATGATCTCACTGATCATGGGTTCAAGCCCCACATCAGGCTCTGTGCTGACAGCTAGCTCAGAGACTGGAGGCTGCTTCAGATTCTGTATCTCCCTCTCTCTGACCCTCCCCTGCTCATGCTGTCTCTCTCTCTCTCTCTGAAATGAATAAAAACATTAAAAATTTTTAAAAAATGGTAGGCATATAATAGGCTTTAAATAAATATTGAATTAAATATGTCACATAAAGTACAAAGGACCTAGGAAATGAGATAACTGATATTCAAATTATGTAGAGTCATTTTTCTAAATTGATACACAATCTTTGTCTAGTTCTGCTTTCCACTGATTTACAATAAGTCAAAGGAATTAGCCCACATGGTCTCTTAACCTTTAAATTTAAAGGCAAAATTAGGATTTTTACATATTTGTAATATATGCATAATACATTCATAAACATATGTGAATCATGTAAATGATAGTGGATTTCCTTTTTTAGGCAAAATTGATAAGAAGTTTTTAATCATTGCAATTAGCAATAGGAGCTCCCACATTAACTAAAATGATTAAGCAGTGAATCAAAATAAAATATAAAACGATAGATTTTAACTATCCTGCATCTGGGGGTTCGGTTATTAGTTTTTTCATTAGTGTTTTTCCTTGCCTGAATTCTGTCTAGCGGAAATGGGTAGCCTTAAGGCTACAGAACGCTAATACTTAAGTTCTTGAATCAATTACTTACTAAGAATTTCTGTCAACTTTGTTGTCAGAGACTTTTCCTCCTCAGTTGGAGGAGACACAGCTATTATAGGTCCTTTGAAGACCTCTGGTGGTAAAAAGGAAGCATTGTTCACCTTCCACATCACAATTCACGAAGCTAAATTTCTCTTGGTGCACTTTCTTTCTAAACCTTAGTTTCTATTTTGCATAGGAATAGTTCAAAAATGAATAAACTCCCAAGATAATTACTTCTGTTCTAATCCTTACTTGAATCTTAACCTTTCCAACTATAAACTGAACAAACAACAGAAAACAACATCAGCAAGAACAACAAAAATGTAAGCAATTAAAGCATAGTGAGGTCACTCTACTGATGGAAACACTTCAAAGTTTGGAGATCTAGCATTTTTTTAAAAACGGCAAATTTATTCAGTATTGCTCCTGAGTATGAGTTGGACCAGAAAGAGAGAGAGTTTTCTAGTTCAACATAATAATGTTTTCCATCAAACACAGAAAGGAATACTTCCTAGGTTGAATTTTTAAGCTCCAGCTGAATAACCATTTGTCAAGCAAGCTACAGAAAATGTACAAGCAAGTTGTACATGTAATAAAGTGACTCTGAGCATTCCATCTATAATTGAGCCATACAGTATTATAAACTGTTTTACATGTACATTTTGGCAAGTTCCTTTCTCTGTCTGAGACTCTGTTGTCTCCTATGCCAATAGGTAGGGGTAGTGGTTGACTAAAATTTTGAGCATCAGGAGTTGGGTACAATGCCATATTCATTGGAACTTGAAACAGACATGCTTTTGAGTACCAGCTTCCATTCAATTTGTATGGCTTGCGGAAAGTTATTTTAATTCCCTGAGATTCAAACACATTGTCTACAGTATGGGAGACATCTCCTAACCCAAATACTTATTCATGCTTCAGTTCCTTCTACATTAATACCTGAAATATGGTAAATACTCTAAAAGATTGGTATAAAATTATTTTTAATATATTACTGAAATTTGTCTTCCTGCAGTTTTTACCCATTAGCATAGGTGACTCTTAAAAGACAGGTGTCTATTTCTTTCCTGTTTCACACCTATTCAAGGGTTTAAGAAATCATTTATTCTTCTCCCAGTTAGCTAAAATTCCTTCTACTCTCCTCCTATGATATAGTTTCAAGGTTCATTGCAACTCTCACTCTCCTATGAGCTGCATCCTGTAGGGCGGATATAAATTTAAAATAGAGCAAACAGCCAGATGGAAGGTTGAGAAGGTTAGTAAAAGGCTGTGAACTTTCTTCTCTAATAGGCTTAAAATTTCACCTCCCTTGAATGTTCCAGCTGAAATGAGAAAAAAAAGAAATAGGATAGAATTTTTAAAATGTATTTTAGCCGCACATTCCAATTGCATGAATATTCCCCATAGAGGCCCCACTACTACAATCTAAGTTTGAAAAAAAAAAAAAAAACAGTTTGGGTCATAAATGCAAAATAAACATATAGATTCATCTCACATATTGTCAGTGGCCTGGGAAATTTCTTGTGAAATCACTTTTAGAGAAAACTAAATTTCTCAAGGTTTTATTGATTTGGTAGTTTCCAGCACATGAAATAGAAAAAGGTCATATTTCTAATACTTCTGCATAAAGAGGGTCTCCCTTGTGTTACAATATCTTGCTAGAGAAAATCTACACTTAGTTTGGATTTTTTATTCCACTATTATTTACACATAAAATTTCTATCAAATTAAAAATTAGATGTTAATTTCATAATTCTGAATTGATAATACAGACAAAATGGATAATTACAGAACACAAGCTAAAACTAGATTATAAGATGAGATTCTAGAGAATATATGACATACTCAAGAAAGGACCATTGGTTACTTTAACAAGAAATATGTAGGCCTTCTGAGAAAGATTCACTTTCCATACAGTTTCCCAGTCATTTGGTACCCCATTAACAAAAGATATTAAATAAGTCTTCAAGAGGGCTAATTAAAACTCAATCAACAGGGCGCCTAGGTGGCTCAGTCATTTAAGCATCTGACTCTTGATCTCGGCTTGGGTCATGATCTCACAGTTCCTGAGATTGAGCTTAAACTTAACAGCACAGAGCCTTCTCAGGATCCTCTCTCTCTCCCTCTTCTTCTACCCCGCCCCTGTTCCCACATGCTGCGTACACGTTCATGCGTGCTCTCTCTCTCTCTCAGAATAAATTAAAAACCTCAATCAATGTCAACATTAAAAACCTTTTTTCTGGAGTAAAACCCAGCTAGCCAACAGTATGGTTAGGAGTTTGTCCTGAGCACTCATTCCACAAAAGACAGCAGATACGGAGTATAACTTGAACTGAAAATTCAGTGTGGGGAAAATAACCTTTTTGCACTTCAGCCAACACATTTGTGATAAATACCTTACCTTGAAGATTTTCTGTGAGGGTTAAAAGAGACAACATAAGTAATGTTCCCATATCATAGTAGTTATTATTCTTTGTTCCTTCCACCACCTCCCCCAAATAGAAAATTCTCCCGTGGAATTCTTTACCTTTTTCCTTTGGGTTGTTTCAAAATCTAGACCAATACTGCCAACTGAGTTTGGCTTCCTCAGTCCAAAGAGAATATATGTGCTCCGTCTGGCTTCCTGGGTAAAGCTGGCGTAGGTGTGTTGCTACCCAGGGCCTCGAGGATCCTTCTTTGACAGATGGCTCTGGCATTCCCAGTACTGTGGTTATTCTTCCGCAGTTCTGGGTTCTGGGAGGGATTTTTGTGTATTGCAGGGGTTCCACCATCTGGTTTTTCAGCTGTTCATACTTTGAGGCTGCTGGTCTAGCCCCAGGTCCCCAAGTGCTACTCCTCTGAGAGTGGTAAGTGAGCCTCTTGGTTCTAGAGAGTTTTCAAATGAACTTCTCTGCCCTACTCTATGTGATCTACTGTTTGCACACAGCCTCTGGGGCCAGGTTTCCCAAACTTCATGGATTGTTAGGATCATCTGGGGATCCAAACAAAAGTGAAGAGTCCCAGGATCATCTCCTATATATTTGTCTGCAGTAGGTCAAGGGTAACCCCCGGGGTCTGATTTTATGAACAAGCATCACCTGTGAGGCCCATGATTAGCAAGTTGAGGAATCATCCCTCTAGAAAATTACTTGTCAGAGTAGGGTCTGTGGAACAAATACAGAAATAGCAAACAGAGAGAATGTTAAAAATCTAAATGTCTAGACTCCATCCCATGCTTATAACTGTGGAAATCATTCTAGTCTTGCTAAGATGATATTCTGAATTTCTGGAAGAACACCTTCATAGAAGTAGAAGGGAAAACATCTAGGTAAAAGGCTATCCTAACACTCAAGGCCAGAGTTAAATGGTGACCAATAGTGTGATGGTAAAATAGAAATGGGAAAAAGGAAACAGAATTTGCTATCATTTAAAAATATATACATAAATTGTTTTATTTGGGTTTAAACATGTGAAATATGGGTTTTTTCCTCTTTTATATTAACATCATGGTTAGATGCCATCTTTCCTTTTCACAATTGTAGGATATATTTTATAAGTAAAATTTTACTTTACTCTTTACTTTTCAAAATAAAGTTACACTCAGAATCATAAACAACAAAAAACACAGACAACAAAAAGAAACTCTTGTCACTACAATTGTGTAATATTTACAAGAACCAGTTGCTATAGACAAACATTGTAAGTATTAGGATTTGGGTAAATGCCATAAAAAAAAGACTACACATGACAAATCTGAGAATAATGCAGGTCTCAATTTCATCTATAAGAAATAAGCATTGTTTAATAATCATAAAATGGTAAGAGTAGATAGATTTAAATGGAATATATAGCATCATTCAAATATTGCTGTCATCTAACCACTTACATAGCCTCACAACTGACATTGGGTATGTGATTAGAGATTTTTATCTTGCAAGCAAATGTAATGATTCAGGAATAAATATAGGAATTTTGCTATTGTTATACAGATCACAATATTCAAAAGTCTATTATTTTAAAATGTAAAAGTCTTGGTAAAAATGTGTGTGTTAAGATCTTCTACCAAAACAACAAAGCAAAACAAAACCCTGACTCACCTGCACACATATAACAACTACTCTTTGGGTTATGGAGAGGGATGCACCTATTAGAGTCAAATCTTATTTATGGCTTCAGCTCTCAACTTCATGGTTTGTCTGATTATGCCTAATAAAAATGAGCCACGTTGTGTAAAGAGTGCTAACATTGCTGAAACACTGTAGATTTAAATTTATTATTAGACAAGTTTAGAAATATGTGTGCCTATGGTTGCCTGGGTGGCTCAGTCAGTTAAACGTCTGAGTTTGGCTCAGTAATGATCTCATGGCTCATGGGTTCAAGCCTCACATTGGGTTGCATGCTGACAGCTCAGAGCCTGAAGCCTGCTTCAGATTCTGTGTCTCCCTCTCTATCTACCCTTCCCCTGCTCACACTCTGTCTCTCTCTCTTTCAAGAATAAATATTTAAAACTTTTTTTTAAATAATAATTAGATATGGGGGCACCTGGCTGGCTCAGTCAGTAGAGCATCTGATTCTTGATCATGGGGTTGTGAATTTAAGCCTCACGCTGGATGTAGAGATTAATTTTAAAAATAAATTTAAAAAAGAAGTAGATATCCAAATAAAATTAGAATAAATATTATACTACCTGAGAAGACACAATGAACAGCAAAATTTAAAGAAATGTAAAAATTTAAAAAGAAAGGGTCACCTTTATATTGGGTAATATATGATGGAGGAAAAGGTCACCTTTTAATTAATACTGAAATATACCTTCATAAGACACATTACATGTTCAAAGATCACACAATATTGGCAAAATAACCACTATCCCAATTTTCAAATGAGAAAATGAGAGTTCAGAGAAATTGGATGTCTAAGTCATAACTCACATTCTTAGTGAGGGGTAGGGCTAGAATTGTCACACAGGTCTTCTGGCTCCAAAATTATGAGATTACACTTCAGGGGAAAAGTCATAGTAGGCAACAACAGATATGTTGTTGAAAAGAAAGCACAATGGACTCAGAATCCCATTATTCCATAGTCTACATGTGCCTTTTAACAATTTGGTGAACTTCAGACTTCCAACAATATCATAATAGATTTAAACATATGCAGCCTGTTTGAGAAACATATGCAGGTTCTCTTTTCAAATTAGCTTCATGGTATAAACCAGAGCTACTCAAGAGAACTGTCTACAATGACGGAAATATTCTGTATCTACACTATCCATAATGGTAGCTAAGAGCCTCATGGAACTTTTGAGAACTTGAAATGTGGGTAATATGACTGAGGAATTGACTTTTCAATTTTATTTAATTTTAACTGATTTCTATGTAAGTTGTCAAATGTGGTCAATGGCCACCATGTTGGACAGTGCTGCTATGGACAACATAGTGTTATAGCTCTGTTTCGAGACCCATTTCTTCTAAGGTGCCACAATGGGAAAATCAAATGTAAAAAACAATTTTTAATTACAAGAAATAGCTGAAATCTGAAATAAGACAATCACCACTGCAGCATAAGAATGGAATCAAAACGTAGCACCATAGCAGAACTACAACCATAGGCCACCAAGCTTGGAGTCTGTAAGAAGGCAGGTCATCTGGGAATTCCCAACTAAGGAAGTAAGAGAAACTAAAATGATCCCTTCCCACTTGGGCAATTAGATAAATTTTATCATACTCAAGGTTTAGTCAGTTGTCCCAATCTGTGACCAAACTCTGCCTGAGTTAAAGCTTAGATTAAGTAAGAAAAACATAAGCAAGCAAACATAGCCTAGAGGTCAGGACATGGGCCACATTATCAATAGGCTCTGTCACTAGACTTTTCACTAGATTGTCAGTATCTCTGAGGAACAGGAGGCTTGAATTAGAAATACAAGGACTACTTCTGATCTGGAAATTCTGAAGAGTTCGTAAAATGGACAATAGGAAGAGATAAAAGTGAATGAGACAGAACACCAAAAATTTCACTCAATATAAGCCAATAAATACTGAATAGGCAGATAACTTACAACATGAAGAAAAAACTGATTAATTCACTACTGATAAAATGAAAACAAAGCAATCTGAAAATATTTTAAATAAATATGCTTAGCATCCTTAAGAGCACAAGGAAGAGATACCATTCATCAAAATAGAACAAGAATTTATGAAAAAAACCCTAAAGATATGATGCAAGAATGGGAGAATTTGGACAACAAATTAGAAATCTTCAGAAATTATCAAATACATTCACTGAACTTGAAAACTTAAAAACGAGGCAAACTCCAATTCAAAGTATCATGAAGAGAAAATTAGTAAATTCAAAGAGGATACAGGAAAATTCATCCAAATATAGACTGAAGAGATAACAAAATAGAAACTTTAAAAATCAAGTCAAAGACAATAGCTTGGGAAGCTCTAGCATACACATAACAGTCATTCCAAAAAAGAAGGAATTAAGAAGAAAAATGATATATAAAAGGGTTTTAAAATCAGGAAACACAACAAATAATGGTGCCTATTCTAATAGATACACCTTCAAAATGATGTGTGAAGTTGGACACGGAAGACTGGAAAATATTCTTTAAAAATATAATGATCAACAACTACCTTAATAAAAGTGGAATTATAGGCAAAGCTTATTCATAATGAGGGAATTCATATAATGAAATAATAAAAGAATAGTAGGAAAAAATAATCATTTACATGTACGCTCATTAAGCATTGCTTTAAAATATGTAAAGTAGTGATTGCAGAATTATAAGAAATTGATAAAATTCACAAATCTAATTGAAGATTTAAATGTATTTCTTTAATCAGGGAATACATTAAGAGTCAATTACTAACAAAGAGGATTTAAAGAACACAATTAATATACTCAATTACACAGATCTACAATAGAGAATCTTACACAAAACTAATCTTTTCAAGCTTGCATTAAGTATTTTCAATACTTAGCTGCACTATCAAGAGATGATTCATATTATTATAAATTATCAAAAGAAAGACGCTAGAATAATCTTTTCCTTGCTCAGCCATGTTAAAACAAAAACTATTCTGTCAAATAATGCTGCTTAATTTGGTGGATACTGACAATTTTAGAGCGCATCTACTAGAAAATACTGACTTTTTAATGCTAACAGAAATTAGCTTCTATTTGGAAGATATGGAAAGGAAATATATCTCGCCAGGGGTAATTTTTCATTACAAACTAGGAGCTATTCTGGCAAAATTCCTAGTATGAAATATGAGTAACATTTCATTTCTATTCTCATTTCTATTCTGGAAACTAAAGGACATAGGTAAATTCAGATAGTACGAAATATCCAGCCCTTTCTTGCCATCCACACACTTATCCCAGTTTCCCTAAGGATGGTTTGATTTTTCCCTGTTGTCAGCACATTGTTGACTAAGAGGAAGTATGTTGCCCAAGTAACCACGTTTTCAGCGCTACCTAAACTTGTGTTAGCAATTACCAATGTCCATCTTCTTTAAGAAATGACTGGTTGGGATGAGCAGTGCAATAGCCCTGCTATGATGAGTTGGTACTTGGTTAGCTGGTTGGTTGGTTTATACTTTTATCTTTTTACAAAGACAACAACTTATGCTGAGGACATAATTTGTTTACAACTACACATTAGACTAGTACTAAAATGCATTTTCACTACACCATTCCAGTATTGTACCTTTCACAATTCATTCTTGTATAATCAAAAGATACATAACCACACTTAGTCTAACCTCTCTCTGATGTTTATTTCCAGTAGCAGATATAATCATATTTTGAAATTAATTATGTAGTGACATAAAAAAATCTGTCTGTAGCTTGCTATGGTCCTCACTTACTTTTTTTTCTTATTATTCTGGCACAGAGGGACACACATTTGTCCTAAACTAACTGTGCCTTGCTTATTACATTTATACTAGAATATTTGCCAAGTCAGTATGCACACATTTTTTTCTAATTAGATTTTTATTTTAATCATATTGAAGTCCCAATCAATTCAGAATCTCCTGAAAATCCTAAATGGATGGTAGAACATTCTGAAATTATATTACAATTAGCATAACAATATTAGGCAATAAATCCATCCATAAATGTATTTTTAATGAAGGATTTTCTTCTAGATTTGTCTTGCCTTGTTCTTCACTCCATTTTTCTTTGTTTTTATTTTTTTAGTGTTTAAAGTTTATTTATTTTTAAGAGAGAGAAAGAGAATAAGCAGGGGAGGGGCAGAGAGAGAGGGGACAGAGGATCTGAACCAGGCTGACAGCAGACAGCCTAATGTGGGGTTTGAACTCAGAAACTGGGAGAACACGACCTGAGGTCAGATGTTCAGCCAGCTGAGCCACCAGGCACCCCTCTTCACCCCACTTTTCTGTGTGCTGGTGTCTTGTGGCTGCACCTCAGTCCTTGTGGGTTGCCTCTCTCTACTTGTTCTTAAATTCCCTCACTCTGTGCCTTGCTAACATGTCAACATGTATGGCCCATCATGTGTGAAGTCATTAGACCATGGCAAGCACTCAGTCACTGTCGCCTGAATCACCTGCTGCACCTACTGAAGAGGCTAATCCTCCTCAATAATCTGCAAAGTTCACCCCTTCATTGGCTACTGCTAAATCCTATACTGGATCCTTCACCTGTCGTGGTAGTTCGGTATACTTGCCAGGCCTGCAACCCGCAAGACCACCTAAAAATCAATACTGACAGAAGTCTATTCAAGCTACCAAATGGACAAAGGAACAGCACGGGAGGATATTTTGCTTTGTTTGGTTTGGTTTTATTCATCTTTTATGAACAGGTGTTTATTTTTAGGATCCTCCCTATTCTCCCAAAGAAAATTGTGCTCAATAAGAAGAAGGAGGAGGAGGAAGAGACAGGAATGGAAGAGGAAGAGAAGGAATTGGAGAAGGAAAAATTAAAAGAAAGAGTTATATTAAAGGCTATTTGTCATTAGAGGTAAACTTACAGAATTTTCTCTAAAAAAGATGTAACAAGTCAACTCCGGATTGAAACTTCCAGTTTGCATATTTAGTGAATGATCCTGCCCGCATTGAGGAGGCAGACATGGGAAATGAGATATCATAATTTTCCCCTAGCAGTTCAAGGAGCTTGCATTATTTACTTGTGATTTATTGACGAAAAGATCAATAGCACTTTCTCTGTTTCCAGCTATTAGTTCAACAAATAACAGTGTAACCTTGCTTGGCTTCAGTGCCCCAGACACAAAAGAAATTGCAATTCATCAGTCTGCTTTTCATTGACATTGTGTCCCAGACTGGTCTTTTTGTGGACAGATTGCAGAGTAGGTGAAGTACAGAATTGGTTCCCACTATGTTTTGCTGGAATTTACTTTCTACCTCACATGAAAATATTCAACTTCAGGCATTTAGCAAAAATATAATTCCAATTAGGAAAACTATTTTCATATAAAATTTACCATCAAGTTAAGGTTATACTGCTTTATATAAAACTTTTCAGATAATACTTGTGAAATTAGTCATTGATAAATATCTATTTTTAAAGTACCAAATCAATTATATCTAACATTATTTTTCTAAATCATATAGCACTACACCCTCTAATAAGAGATTTCCATTACCATATCTGGATAACTCCACCTAGCTTCATTTGAGGAAAAATTTGTTCTCAAATTTATTAATAGGGTGTATTTTCCTAAGGATTTGAACTGTCTTGGATAACATATAGAGTCCACAGAGAAATGCAACGAATCAGTGTCAGAACTAAGAGAGTTGTACAGAAAATAATGAAAGATTAGGTGTTGTTTAACTATATAACCATAAAGGAGTGATGGAATGGACTATGGGACATCAACTCAATGAAATATTTTGCAGTTATTTAAAACTATATCTGTGAGAAATTTATAACAGTAGGAGGAAAATGTAATGCGTACTAGTAACAAAACAAAACCAAAGTTTGATGCTCTTATACACAATTATGAAAATTTCTAGGGTAGGCATAGATAAGACACCAGAAGGAAATACATTGAAAGTTAAAAGACATTGCCTTTGGGGCATCTGTGTGGCTCAGTGGGTTGAGCATCCGACTTCAGTTCAGGTCATGATCAAGCAGTTAGTGAGTTCGAACCCCATATCGTGCTTTCTGCTCTCAGTCTGTCATTGCAGAGCCCTCTTTGGATCCTCTGTCTTCCTCTCTCTGTCACTCTTCGGCTTGCACTCTTTCAAAAATAAATAAATATATACATTTTTTTTAATTTTAGGGGCACCAGGGTGGCTCAGTCGGTTAAGCGTCTGACTTCAGCTCAGGTCATGATCTCACGGTTCATGGGTTCGAGCCCCACATTGGGCTCTGTGCTGACAATTAGCTCAGGGTCTGGAGCCTGCTTTGGATTCTGTATCTCCCTCTCTCTCTGACCCTCCCCTGCTCATGATGTTTCTCTCTCTCTCTCTCAGAAATAAATAAAACATTAAAAAAGAAAAATTTAATAAAAAACAAAGCATTGCCTTTGCATGGTAAAACATAGAGTGTTTCTTCCTTTTATTTCTCCTTTTTTGTATATTCTATATTTTCTGCAAAAAAAAATAGTAAAATATATCTTAAAAATGAGAAAATATACAGCTCCTCTCCTTCCTTTCAGTCAGCTTTCCTAGTATGACTTTAGTATTCTATGATAATGGCATTTTCTGATCTGGGAAATAACCTCAAAAGCAAGGAAGCAAATTCAAAATCTAAATGTTCACTTATTTTAAATTACCTTTGATTTTGGACTCTTCATTGGTGTACATAATCTAAAGCTAACATTTAAAAAAAGATAAAACTTGGAAGTCATGTGACTTTTTATTTAAATCCAACTGTAGAGTGCTCATAGGGTAGCATGAAAATTGCTACTTTGAAATCATTATTGTTGTCTTAAGGTGCTAAACTACCAAGTGAAAACAAAGAAACGTCCCATGCAAAAAGCCATTACTTGGCTACTTGGGAATACAGCAGATTTAGCTATGCAAAGACTAAACAAATGATTTATGTGTTTAATGAGTTTACACAGGGAACAAGTTATTTATAGAAGTGTAAGTCAGCTGAATTTGCTAAATTTTACTTGTATTAAAAAATTATCATAACCTAATTATCACTTTCATTTTTTAAATTTGTTATTCCTTTAATAATCACTGTTTGAGAAACTACCCTTCAAAATACGGCTTAGACAATCTACACATTCATTGCAATCCCAATCAAAATTGCACCAGCATACTTCTCNCGCTGGTGAGGATGTGAAGAACCGGGCACACTCCTACACTGTTGGTGGGAATGTAAGTTGGTGCAGCCCCTCTGGAAAANATGGAATACTACATGGCAATGAGAAAGAATGAAATCTGGCCAAGTTTAGCAACATGGATGGACCTTGAGGGCGTTATGTTGAGCAAAATAAGTCAGGCAGAGAAGGGCACATACCATATGTTTGCACATATAGGAGGATGTGGAGAACCGTGGGGGAGAAGAAGGGGGGAAATAGTGGGGGAGAGGGGGAGAGGCAAACCATGAGAGACTCTTGAATGCTGAGAACAAACTGAGGACTGATGGGTGTGGGGGGAAGGAGGGGTGATGGGCATGGAGGAGGGCACTTGTGGGGATGAGCACTGGGTGTTATATGGAAACCAACTTGACAATAAACTATTTATAAAAAAAATATGGCTTAGAGTTTTCTTCCATGGAAAATACATGACACCTAAAATAACGTAAGCTCTTAATTTGATCATGTGAGAAATAATATAGTTTAATTAATTAACTGCCATTTTCAATCTACCTTAGTCATTTCCAAATATTCATGATCATAACTTACAATTTAAAAAACAAGACTGAAAAACTATACATTAGTTCTTTAAAAAAATTTTTAATGTCTATTCATTTTTGAGACAGAGACAGACAGAGTGTAAGTTCAAGAAGGGCAGAGAGAGAGGGAGACACAGAATCCAAAGCACAGAGCCTGACACAGGCCTCAAACCCAGAAACTGTAAGATCATGATCTAAGCCAAAGTGAGACGCTTAATCAACAGAGCCACCCAGATGCCCCTCCCATATATTAGTTCTTAATAGCATATAAAGGTTTTCTGGGATAACAAAGAATAAACTTTCCAAATAGTTTACACATTTGGTGGCCCGTTCCAAAGTACTAGACAAATTAAATGCAAAACATTTAATTTGATATAACAAAACTACTTTCAAAATAAAGCAAATCTCCAATGAACCAAATGTGGCACATCTTGGCCTATTTCTATGGTAGAGACTGACATGAGGAGAAAATACATATCTCATTTTTATTCAAGGACCTAGAGTTTGTATTTATTTATGTATATATTTGTTTGATTTATTTAAAGTAATAGACCTAAGATAAGAGGTGTACTGTAAAATACATACTCTGTGGTCTAAGATAATTTGTCTCTTGATATCCTAGATAACAGCTGTTATCATAATCATGTTTGGAGAAACTACTAATTACTATGTACTTTAATTTTCTATTATGGTCATAAGTCTCAAATTCTAAACAAAGTTTCAATTATCCTCCATATTCTAGAACTTCTGAAGTCAAATGCAGTCTCAGAAATATATAGATACTTGATCAGAAAAACACTCCAAGGGAAAAAGTTTACTGTGAGTGTTGGGGTGGAGGTGGGGGGGTGAGGGTGACAGCAAAGTAGGAGAGAAAATTAAATATCTAGATATATTTAAACTACATGAAAATATGTATATAGAAATTAAGGACTGCAAGGAAATTTGAGAATCTCTTAGCAATATCTAGAATGGGAGTAATCAGCTCCCATTCTACTTGGGTAGGCTTGCTTTGATGGTTAAGATTCACAGTCTAGCAATCTGTATTTGGAACATGAATTCTCCCTTTTGGATACAGACATTGAGGGAGATTGAGCTCTTTGTTTTTGAGAGAGAGAAAGAGAGAGAGAGAGAATGCCTGAGAGGGAGAGGGTCAGAAAGAGGGAGAGAGAGGAACTGAAGCAGATTTTTTACAGTGAGCACAGAGCCTGATATGGGGCTCAAACTTATGAACTGTGAGATCATGACCTGAGCCCAAATCAAGAGTTGGCCGCTTAACCAGTTGAGCCACCCAGGCACCCCAAAGATGCCTTTCAGAAGTTACTGTACCACATACACACATTTACACATTCTCTACATCCACTCATTTTCCCTCTTACCCTCAAAGAGGAATACAGAAAATAAAATCAGTTATTGAAATAGTTTTACTGAATTCATGTGATAACACATATGGAACTAGACCTATGTATCCTACTAATCAGCTTAGGAATTCCAAAATGTGAATTTTGTGCCCTTAAGGACAACTCAGATGCCTTTAGAATGAGCAATTAAGATACTGAATAAAGAAAACTTAGGAAGTAGTGAAGTAACAATAAATCCACTGATATGGTTGATTATGTCATAAAATTCAGTTTCTCCCCTAGAGAGGAGGCAGTCTCAACAGCAACTACAAAAGGAAAAATCAAAAGATTACCCAAGGTAATTTTTACCACCATGCAAGTTTGGCAAACACTACATTAAAGGAAATTGGACCCCAAGCCAAAAGTTCAGAAGAAGTGTTCTTCCTAAAGATTAGAGGCAAGAATGAGAGATCTGTTTGGCTCCAATGCCCCTAATATTTTACTACACCAAACAGAATCCCATTACCACCCACCTCCAAACTCCTTCCAGTGCCATAATCAGCTAACAAAATTCAATTAAGTATGCCACACAGCATGGTAGTTGTTAATTTACATTATTATGAAATGATGCTCTTGTCTGAGGAATTATAATTTGCAATCCTTTCTCAATTTTCATTATAGTGACTTTTCTTGGTCTAAATGGAAACTGTCTCACCTCTGCATAAAAGAGGGAGTTAGAGATGCAGTTAATAAACTGTCATATTTGAATTTAGGATGCCTTTGAAAATGTAGGCAAGCAACAGAGAGCATATTTAAATTTGATACTGCTTTTAAAATGCAAAAAACAAGGCTTTTTGCTCTAGTGTGAAATTGGGCCCTTCAGCATGAATCACAACAAAGAAATAATTTCCTCTTTTTTTTAAGCTAAGTGGTTCTAAAGCTATGCTTCTGAGTCTCACACTTTAAGGCTTTTAAAAAGACTTAGAAAACATTATATGGATCCATTTTAAATAGCACAGGACTTTCCAGCTTATTCACCATTGGTACTCACAGGTTCCCAATCAATAGTCTAAAGGCCAATGGAGTTCACCAATCCCCCATAACAATTTTAAACAGATTGTAGATTTCAGTACTCAATGGAAATTTAAAGACATAGCTTGAAAAGATCAGGAAGCAGCTCTTTTTGTGTCTGTTACAAGACCAAGTCAAAGAACAGAGAAGCTCCCCACTTACTTCTTTGTACTAACTCAGGCAGGGAAGGAAACTGTATGGACCACTTCCATCTTCTGGCTTTTTCTCAGCTGGACATTGCAATTTTCTTTAGCCTACCCTGCTCCAGATATACTGTTCCTTTTTGTTTCTCAAGGCTGAATCCTTTTCACCCTTAAGATCCCACCCCCAGTATTAAATCCATAGAGAGGCCTTCTCCAATAACTATAAAATAGCCACTTTCAATTGCTTTCCATCATAATGCACGTTTTTCCCCCACAGGACAGAGAGTTTGTCTGTCTTGTTTACATCTGTGTACCCAGAACAGGTAACGGTCCCTGGGTCACTGAAAGTGCTGACAGAAGATGAATGAATGAATAAAAGAATGAATTAGTAAATCTATCCTACATCCAGCATTCGCCTAGATATTAGAGATGCAAAGGTCAATCAGACATGGTAAACTCATGGAACTTACGAGACCAAAAGAATGCTAGACAAATTTAAAATCCAAGGTTCATGTTTTAGAAAGATTACTGTGGATAGGAAAAGTTTAAAAATGGATTGTAAAAGAGCTGGACTGGATGTAGGCTGCATATTTTGGAGGCTATTCCATAAAGTAAGCAAAATATTATGAGGCCCTGCAGTAAGGCAGTGATAAAGGGAAAGACAGAGGGACTGACCCCAAAGATGTTAAAGAGGGTAAATTAATTGTCTGTAAGATATGAAGATGTTGGAGTTTTGATTTAGAGTACAGTCTTAGCTGCATAAATAAAAATAACATGCATTGAAATAAGGATATAGTAAAAGGGCCACGTTGTGAAAACATGAAAGAGGGAAGATATCATGTATGAAGATTCTAATATATTATGTTTGTGCTGTCCAATATGTGTGTTTTTTCCACACCAGGAAGTAATGAATTCAATTCCCCATGGACACTGACAATGCGTCCCACAAATTTAACTCCATTCTGACACTATGTATCTGGAGTTAGCCATCAAATCATACAGGTTAAGGACTCAGACCTACAACACTGCCCTCTCTTGCCCACTTCAGACACCAATTCCCAAGTTCAGATTGTCAACTGGTTTTCTGACCGACAAGCTATAGATTGGAGGTTCCAACTGTTGTCAGATGGACAGGGGAGACCTCAGGCCCTAAGGCCTCAACCCAGCCCTCCCAAAAAATATCATCGAAGGCTCCTAATCTTGTCATAAAGAAGAATTCAGGGCCAGACAAAACACAGTGGATGAGCAGCACAAGCAAAAAAGTTTAGTAAAGGGAAAGTACACTCCTGAGATGTGAGAGCAGGTGTGCTCCAGGGAGGACTACCCCCCACCTCTGGGTCTGGGTTTCCATCTTTTATTGACAGCTGTTAATAAGTGGGGGGAATATTCATTACTTCAGGAGGGAATTTCTTGGAAGCAGGTGGTCTGTTTAGGAATGGGGGTGACACACTTTGTTTTTCCTTATTTGGTCAGGGGTGTCCTGTCATAACACCCTTTGGGAGGAGATTTTAGTACAGTAACATGGTACAATGAAGGAATAGCATGAACTTTGGCCTACTATGTCAGCCATCTTGGGCCTCTCTGGTTTGATCCAGTTCTGGTTTCTTGTGGTTTTGTCTTGGAGTGCTGCCAGGACAGGCCCCGGACTCCTCCAGTGTTGGCCATGACTTCCTCCTTGTTGGCCTCTAGGCATCCTGTTTTACAACCTAACTAACAACTTATTCTAACATAGCTACCCACTCCTGGGGCTTAATTTGCTAGAGCAACTCACAGAACTTAAGAGAAACATTTACTTTCTAGACCACCAGCTTATTATAAAGGGTATTGTAGGAGCGCCTAGGTGGCTCAGTTGGTTGGGCATCCTGGAGACTGAAAGTTCCAACCCTCTAATCAGATGGCAGTTGGTTCCCCTAGCAATCATCCCCCATTCTAGGGTTTGCCAGCAGGCTTTCCTGAAGTCACCTCATTCACATAACAAAAGACACAGGCATTGGGAATCCATAAGGGTATAGTGGGAATGGGTACAGAGGAGTGGGTATAGAGATCTGTGCCAGGAATGGAGACAGACAGATGTTTCTTTTTGTAAACCCCAATACCCCAACTGTCTATTGGATACAGAAGTTGAGATATTTAGGGGGCACTTAAATATATGCGCCTGAGTACTCAGGACAGAGATATGGGTTAGAAATTTAAATCAGGTATCTTTGGTACACATAGAGGTAGTATCAGAAACCACAAGAAGAAAGGAAATAAGCCAAAGAGCATCAATACAAATAGAAAACAGGAAGGTCAAGGACAAAATCTGAAGGTGTACGTGCAAACTGTCACTTAAAGAAACACATGCAACGTTTGCGTGTGAGGATGGCTGTCTAGGCGTTCATGAAAGGAGTAAAAAAAATCCTACTGCACCTGGCTAAAGCAGTTGCACATAACAGCATAATTATAAAGTAGAACAGTCCCCTTGGGAAAGGCATGCGCTGAATGGGAGAGTTGGAAAAAAGCCAGACACTATCTTCTGAGTAGAGTGGTTCCAGTAGCCGTTGGTAACTGTTGCCCTTTAAGAAAACGAAACGAAACAAACCTGACATTTACCAAAAATGTAAAATTCTTTCCTTAGAAAAGTCAGATTGTCAATATAATTTGGTGGACTAGAAAAACAGAAAATAGGATTATACAAGTTTTCAGTCTCCTAGTATGTGTCTGATTCTCATCTTCCCAAAGGAGTCTCCTTATTCTAGAACTACTTGAACTACAAAATTATAAGGGTAACATATTTACTGAGTGTGTGCAAATTTCAAAGTCCCATGATTAAAGCATTATATTATTTTTTAAGTTTATTTATTTATTTTGCGATACAGAGAGACAGTGAGTACTAGCAGGGTAGGAGCAGAGAGAGATGAGAGAGAATCTCAAGCAGGCTCTGAGCTGTCAGACCCTGAGGCAGGTTGATCTCACAAAACATGAGACCATTACCTGAGCCAAAATCAAGAATTAGATGCTTAACTGAGTGAGCCACCCAGGCCCCCAAAGCATTATGGGTTTTAATAGCCAGTGAAGGCTTGGTTTCATCCCCACCACCCTGCTGTATCCTAAATCACCAAATAAGATACACAGATATTCATAATGATGGTTTGAAATGATACCTGGAATTATTTCTTAAATGCAGAATTGTAAATGAGAGCAAACGTTCTAAACTTTAATTAAAATATAAAAACAGCAGGCTGCTTTACTTTATATAGAGCTACATATTTAATGACATTTTATTTCAGTGAATATAGATTAACACAGATTTTTGAACTCTCATACAACTTCGCTTTACACACTTTCCCTTCATTCTTTTATCTCTGTTCTAATCAAATAACTGAGTCAGTTACTGAATGACTCACTAGCCCTGTGTTAGATGGTAGGATTACAGCAATGAACTAGACTGTGTGCCTGCTGATAGATAGCTCACTGTCAGATTTATACAGCCCAGCTCCTGCTGGATTTCTGTGCTATTTCACTCCATTATGATTTATTTTGGCAGATCCTTGCTTAGGGCTTTCACCTATTCTACCTTCTAACAAAAGAGCCCTATCCTGACCCAGGATATCACCCCTAAGAGCAGGCAAACCCACAAATCCACTGGCTACTTCTTCAACACTGTGTTTTTCTTTATTAATTTTGGCTCCAGAGTAGAAAAAAAGTAATTTCAGAGGAAGTAACATTTGAGCTGGGACTTTAAAATAAAAAGATATTGAATTGAAAAGATAAAATAAAAGGACAAATAAAAGGAGATTTTATTGAAAAGAGCATAAGGAAAGGCACACAGGTGCCAGAATTTTTAGATACTAACAATGTCTGGGGCCCCAAAAGTAATGGGATACAACAGACATTATAAATAGAGTGAGAATATGTATTTTACTAGACTTTATTACAATGGTAGATAACAACATCTTCTTGTTTTACTGAGCAATATTTGCTTAGAAGCATGTACTGTACTTATTAATCTATTACCTCATTTAATCCACACAGACCCAATGAAGTGAGTACTGCAGTCAGCACCATATGATAGAGGAAACTAATACTTAGAGAATTGGAATTTGAATCCAGCTCTTTCTTATCCCAGAGCACTGTCTTTTACATTAAATTTCTTGGACAGGCCATGACACTTTCTAGCACCTTAGGAATCTAAGTCCTATGTCTTGCATTGCTTCCGAAAGAAAATAGGTTATAACTTCCCAAACATTAACTTTCAAATGAACTTCTAGAACACAACCTATTTATTATAACTACATGGAATTATCTATGTAGCTTAAAATGCCTTCTCTCCTCATGCAAGATGATGTTTCCTACAGGAACAGCAAAATTGCTAGATAATGTGAAGTCTTAAGGGAGGTCATATGAACTCATAGAACATATTTTCTCATCCTAACCTGTCTGGAAAATGTAACTGAACATTGTGAACTTACTGGGCATTGTGTACTATGTTACTTGTTTACTTTTTCTTTTCCATTGACTCATATTTATCCAAGACATATCTTGTGGTACCAGTAGATGTCTACGAAATAAATTATCCAAATAGAAGGCATTAAGAGATAGTTACACTGCAAGAACTTAATTGTCCATATTTATCATTCACATCCAAATCTGGGTTCTGATTTTCTAATAGCCTTTTACTTCTAAGACTTTGCCATTTAACCCTTTGTTTTATAAACTTTTCCCACTTGATAATGCATGATTGTATTAGTCTCTCCCATCTGAAAATGACACCACCACCACCACCACCATCCCAGACAAAATCACATTTATAATATTTCCACTATCAGTCAGAGCTTACCCATCTAATAAATATTGAGATCCCCTATGTCCTACACACTGCTCAAGTCCAGTGCTCTGTGCAGGATGCTGGGTGGATATAATCTACATGTGTTTCAATAGAATCGCATGTTCTATGTTAGGGAAATCCTCTGACTGAGACAATTGTCTCTTAAGGAACAGGCCTCACTTGGATGTAGATATGCTGCTTAAAATGTAAGGGACTTCATGTTTCTTCTATTTACTATTAGTGCTTTACAGTTATTGACTTCAATACACACTCCAAAATAGTAAATGTTAGGAATGTAGCATTAATAATTGTGAACACCAACTACTTCTAAAAACAAATAATATTGCTAGAGATGTTGTCAAAAGAATTAGTACAAATCTAATATTGTCCCTTAATTTATTATCAGTATAATATTTTATTTTTAATTATCTACTAGGAGCTTTAGTGAAATTTTAATCATAGTTCTTTTATGGTGGCTTTTTCTTTAGCACTAGGAATAAGTACTAAATTTTGAGATCAGTATATTATATTAATAAAATCAAAGGGATTCTGGTTCTTCCATTCAAAACATTCATGATTTTGTGGAATTTTACATCAGATCAAGATTTTTTGTTGCAACCATGAAGTAAAAAAGAGTAATTGATTTCTATACTGTCAAATAAGAAGGCTTTTGCTATATCTGGAAATTCTGTTGAAAAACACAGCAGAAATGTTTACTACCCATGGAGGGAAAGAAGAGCAAGTTACTGAGAAGGATTATGCCCAAACTAAGAAATATTATGGCTAAGAATTGGGAAACGAGTACAAGACTACCAAAGGTCAAAACTGTCATTACCATTTACTAGCTCTGTGACCACAGCCCCTACCTTCAAAACGAGAATGATAAGATAAAAAGAGGGAATTCTTGTTAAACCACCTAGGCCAGTCTCTGGCAAAAATAAGTGCTCAATAGAAAGAAACAACCTGTCACAAGATAAACTGACATATCCGGCAGCATGCCAAGCCCCTTATGCAGTTTATCTCATTTAATCTTCTCAACAACACCAAAAAGTAGATTCTTTCTTACCCTCATCATCCATGTAGCCAGTATTATGCTAAAGAAAGAGACGGGAAAGACCAAAAAAAGAAAAGAAAAAAGAAAAAACTTGAGCTTCTTAAAATGAAATGGTAATAACAGAAAATGTGTGTTAGTTTGTGTTGAACAATTCTGGATGTTATAAAATATGTTCACTAATTAGCTAGATATTTAAAAGCAACTCTATTTAATTACAAATACTTCTCAATTAATCGGTGCTTAATATGAAGTCTATTTATTATCCAGGAGTTTCATTGCTTTTTCTCTTCTCCATTCTTTCACGGAACATGCAGTTATTGTCGGGAAAATAAAGCCAAGTCAGACTTTCACTCTATAGCACATATTGAGTGAATAGCTTATACATGCATGGCGCTGCACAGTTCCCTGTTAGAAAGGGGAGGGGAGAATTGAATCAAGAAGTAATATTGCTAAGGCTGTGGGAGAAACTGAGCCAACAAAATCTGATTGGGGCAATGAAAGTACACAGACCATCATTATGAACAATCAAGACAGACTTTCAAATACTTACTAATAGTTAAAGCTTCTAAGTAAATGAAAACGCCCATTTAAATAACCATTCACATATCAAATAAATGTTTTCTATTATCAGTCCTGAGGGTAGTTTTCCCCCTAGCACTCCTCTATCCTCCTTAAAATATATATAAATCTTTTGTTTCTCAAGATTGATCCTCAGGCAAATTTCCTGTGCTACATCTCCAAAGACAAATAGAGGTGAAGAATATGTTTCCTGGTAAAATAATAATTTTCCCATCACTATTAGTTAATCGCTGCTCACAGTGGCTGTGTTGAACATTGTTTTGGCTCATTTATGCATTTGAATGATTTATCAATATAAATGTAAACAAGAATTAGTACATTGTATGACTCTTTGCTGTTCGGATGGACCCCATTTAGGATATTTCCAAACTTGACAGTCATTTTTCAGTTCAGGACAAAGCTCTCATTTCAGAATTTCCCAAGATAAATTGTTCTAAAAAATTATTGAAAGTTCTCTACTTTTTTTTTTTAGTATCCATTCCATTTTAGCAGCAAAATGTGTTGCATAATTTTAAGAGTCTAGGCATAGGGAGTTCATTAATCATGGTTTCATTTTATTTTGTGTAAACTGGAAAGTTTTAATTTACTTCTAGAATCCCACCTCTAAAAGGAAGGTATAATGGGCTGTCATAATTTCTTCTTGTGGGAGGGGGAAAAATGTTAATGCATGAATGGTCACAGCCTCCTTCACTCCCCTACCATTGCTGAGTGTCTGAGTTCTTCATTATATGGGTCCTTATGTCAGTCAGGATTAGAGTCAGGTATTAAGTGACACAGTAAAAAACAAAAACAAAAAAAGAGATTACCTACATTATGACAGCTAAAATCCATTCTTAGGAGAAAATAATGAATTTGGAAAAGACGGAGGAAAAGGAGAAAGAAACATAGAAGACCAAGACTGGTTTGAATTTCAGAGACAGTTTTTGGAGAGAGAGAGAGAATGAAAGAAGAATGCCGAGGGGCATCTGGGTGGCACGGTCAGTCAAGCCTCCAAGTCCTGGTTTCGGCTCAGACTGTGATTTCACAGTTTGTGGGACTGAGCTCTGTGTTGGGGCTCTGGGCTGATAGCACAGAGTCTGCTTGGGATTCTCTCTCTCCCTCACCCTGCTCTTCTCTCCCCTGCTCATGTTCTCTCACTCTGTCTCTCAAAATAAATAAATAAACATAAAAAAGAGAGAAGAAAGTTGAAGGAGAAGCAAGTAAACCTAGAACTGGGTGTGAAATGAGGTGAAGGTTGAGGGCAGCAACCTTACTGTGATGACTGACTTTGGGAGATATTTGCCTGTAGCAGATTTCTTGGATATTTTGCAGTGGTTCATGTGTGTTTTGCAGTGGTTAACTCTTGGCATTTTTCAAGAATACATAAAAAAATAATTTAAACTGATTTTCAAATTTTAGATTGAGTTCCTCATGCATGCCATCCCCTGTGGGACATTATTCTGTTGAAATGGGCCATGTGGGGGGCACCTGGGTGGCTCATTTGGTTAAGCATCTGATTCTTGATTTTGGCTCAGGTCATGATCTCACAGTTTGTGAGTTTAAGCCCTGCATTGGGCTCCATGCTGACAGTGTGGAGCCTGCTTGGGATTATCTCTCTCTTCCTCACTCTCTGACCCCATGCTCATGCTCTCCCCTACTAAGATAAATTAATAAATCTAAAAAAAAAAAAGAAGAAGAAAAAAAGAAAACAAATGGGCCATGAGAAAGTTCAGCCTTATTCAGGTTACTTACTGTGATACTTACCATTATTGTAATTGTGTCTTTAGTGGCCTGTCCTTCTTACTAGACTATAATCCCCATAAGGATAGGAATTCTATCTTAATCATTTTTGTAACCTTATCATTTGGACAGTATCTGGTAAGTACTAGATGTTCAATGATCATTACTTTAATTAATTAATTAATAAGATGCTAGAAGTCTCATGTCAACTGCAGTCACAATAACATGGAGGAAAAATATCTTAATATAGAAAAGTTCTTCAAAGTTTGGGATCAGTTATGTAACAATATTTTTCCCCCAAGGTAAGAACAGACATGGCCTACATTTTTCTGCAGCAGTGGTTTTACTTTTTGCATGGGCAAATCACACATCAGAGCTGCCACACACAGTGTCTTGCAAAAAAGGACAAATATGATAAAGAAAGCATTTGATTGACTGTAAGGGGAAGAAGACACAAAGTTTGACAGTAGAGATAATAAATATGCTGATGTCTACAATTTATTGCACTTATGTAATAATCTACTACAGTTTTTAGCTATATTGTCCCATAAAGGTCAACATATTCAAATCAGGTACATTTTTAAAATATACTGATTGATCATGACTGAACCCAGTAGGAGATTCAATTTTTTGTAACTTCAAAGCTTATGACACATTTTATTGCATGGTAAATTATTATTTATTTAATTCTTTTTACTGTTTTATTTATTTCTGAGAGAGAGAGACAGTGTAAGCAGGGGAGGGTCAGAGAGAGAGGGAGACACAGCATCTGAAACAGGCTCCAGGCTCTGAGCTAGCTGTCAGCACAGAGCCCGACATGGGGCTCAAACCCACGAACTGTAAGATCATGACCTGAGCTGAAGTTGGACGCTTAACCGACTGAGCCACCCAGGCACCCCTGGTAAATTATATTTTAATTGCCTTTGTCAAGAATTTTAATTAAGGCAATTCATTCATTTATTAGCCAGATATTTATTGAGCATTATTATGTACCAGGCACTGTGCATTGTACTAGGGACTGAACAAAGAACAGACACAGTTTGTACTCTCAGGAACCTGGGAACTATAAAATAGAGTATAATGACTATATAGTGGAATTGTACATGGGGCAAATGAAAAGAGACCCTCAGTCTGTGGAAAAGCCAGGGAAGGGTTCACAGAAAAAGGCAAATCTGAAGCTATACAATGGACCAATTCTCTATTCAAGTGAAACCAACCAAACAAACAAATATAAAGACAAGGAGCTCAGGGCCAGCTTGATGTACTTAGTGAAGGGCAACTTTTCCAGTATTGTTAACACTAGGAAATGAAAAATGATGGGACTTGAGGCTATAAAGGAAACTAGAGGCCTTGTATGCCTTCCTAGGAAGCATGGATTTCATGCTGAGGGAGGGATTCGTGCCCTGTGGTTGCACTATGAGGTAGGTTAGAGAGTGTGAGACTGAAGGCAGGGGTCTTAGAGGACCCGTGGGACTGTCCAGGGGAAGAGCCACGAGGATCTGATACAGGGCAGAATTGATAAGGAAAGAAATGACTGCTGAGTAGGAAACACTTTTAGAAATTTGCAAGACTTGGTATCTGATGGGATGCAGAGAGGAATAAATGTGAAAAATGACTCCCAGGTTTCCCAATGGGAGGCTGGGTAAACAACAGCGCAAAGCCCCGGATCTGGGACTACTTAAAAGGACAGAAAGCTGATGAGTCCAGTTTAAGTCATGCTGAATATGAGCATATTTGGGACATCCAGGTGGTGATGTCTAGAGATGTGCACAGGAGCAAACTTCTGGCTCAATAGAGAGATTTGAGAGATTTGTGGGTTCAGAGGACTGTTGAAGACTTAAGAGAACCCCAAGTGTGTAGACTATCCTAACAAAGCAATTACCTTCAATTTTCTACATTCTCAATCTAGATTTTCACAGATGAAGATTTGTTGAAAACAGTGGTTCATAAATTTTGTTTCCTACTGCAAAACATGTGAGAAATATGCAACACTCTTAAAAGGTACCAGAAGCTTAGTACAGCAGGATTTTTCCAAACAAAAGTTAAAGAAATTCATGACCACTAAACCAGCCCTACAAGAAATGGTAAAGGAGATTCTTTGAGTAGAAATGAAAGACCATAAGCAAGAGTAAAGAAAGTAGGAAGCAGAAAGCCAGAAAAAAAATTATGCATGTAAAAATCAGTCAAGAGACTCATAAAATAATAGAATATAAAGTATGACACCATATACCTAAAACACAGGGAAGAAAAAAGTAAAGAATGGGTTCAAACTTAAGCAACCATCAACTTAATATAGACTGCTATATACAGAAGATGTTACATGCAAACTGAAGGGTAACCACAAATTAAAAACCAGTAATAAATATACAAAGAAAAAAGAGAGAAAGGATCCAAGTATAATACTAAAGAAAGTCAACTTATCATGAAAGAAGAAAGCAAGGAAAGGAAGAAACAGAAGAGAATTATAAAACAGCTACAAAATTAACAAAGTGGTAATAAACCTATCAGTAATTACATTGATGTAAATGGACTAAACACTCCAATCAAAAGACAGGTTGACAGTGTGGGTTAAAAGACAAAATCCATCCATACACTGCCTACAGGAGACACATTTCAGACCTAAAGACACATACAGGTTGAAAGCATTTATCATGCAAATTAATGTAAAACAAAGACTGTAACAAGAGAAAAAGAAGGACAATATAATCATTCAGGGGACAATCCAGAAGATATAACAACTGTAAATACTTATGCACCAAACATGGAACACACAAATATTTAAAGCAGTTAATAACAAACATAAAAGAAATAATATGATACTAATATAATAATAGTAGGGGACTTTAACACCCCACTTACATCAACGGACAGATCTTTCAAACAGAAAACCAACACAGAAACAGTAGTTTTGAATCACACATTGGAACAGATGGATTTAAAAGATATATTCAGAATGGTCTATCTTAAAACAGAAGAATACACATTCTTTTCAAGTGCCAAAAGAATACACATTCTTTTCTATTTCAAAATAGAATACATATTAGGTCACAAAATAAGTGCTACAAATTCAAAAAGATCAAAGTCATTCCATGCATATTTTCTGACCATAATGCTATAAAACTAGAGGTCAACCATAAGAAAAAACTCTAGAAAGAGCACAAATACCTTAAGGTTAAATAACATGCTACTAAACAATGAATGGGTCAACCAAGAAAGCAAAGAGAAGATCAAAAAATACATAAAGACAAATGAAAACGAAAATACAATGATGCAAAATCTTTGGGATACAGCAAAAATGGTTCTGAGAGGGAAGTTTATAGTAATACAAGTCTACCTCAAGAAGCAAGAAAAATTTCAAATAAACAACCTAATATTACACCTAAATGAGCTAGTAAAAAAAAGCAAAGCCAGTAGAAGGAAGGAAATAATAAAGATTAGAGCCAAAAGAAACAAAATAGAAACTAAAAAAACAATAGAACACATCAGTGAAGCCAGGAGCTGGTTCTTTGAAAAAACCAACAAAATTGATAAACCTTTAGCCAGACTCAAAAAAAAAAAAGGTGGAGGCAGTGGGGGGGGGGGGGGGANAACTGACACCACAGAAATTCAAAGGATTATAAGAGAATATTATTAAAAATTATATGCCAACAAACTGGACAACCTAGGAAAAAAAAGGATTCTTAGAAACATAAAAGCTCCCAAAATTTAATCAGAAAGAATAGAAAATTTGCACAGATTATCAGCAATGAAATTGAATCAATAAATTTAAAAAATTCCAAGAAATAAAATTCCAGGACCAGATGGCTTCACAGGTGAATTCTACAAAACATTTAAAGAATTGTTAATACTTACTCTTCTCAAACTATTCCAAAAAATAGAAGGAAAATTTCCAAATTCCTTCTCTGAGGGCTGCATTTCCTTGACACCAAAATGACACTACAACAAAAAAAGAGAAGTACAGGCCAATATCTCTGATGAACATAGATGCAAAAATCCTCAACAAACCATTAGCAAACCAAATCCAACAATACATTAAAAAAACCATTCACCATGATCAAGTGGGATTTATTTCAGGATGCAAAAATGGTTCAATATCTGCAAATCAGTCAATGTGATACAACAAATCATTACCAGAAAGGACAAAAACCATATATTTCAATGGATCCAGAAAAAGCATTTGACAAAATTAAAAATCCATTCATAATAAAAACCCTTAACAAATTAGGTTTGAGGGAAAGGAAGAGAAGGAATCTTAAGCAAGCTCCACACCCAGCACAGAGCCTGATGCAGGGCTCCATCTCACATACCTTAATAAAACAAAGGTCATATATGAAAAACCTACAGCTAATTTCATACTCAATGGTGGAAAACTGAATGCTTCCCCCTAAGATCAGGAAAAAGACAAGGATGTCCACTATCACCACTTTTAATTAATAGTACTAGAAGTCCTAGCCACAGCAAAAAAAAAAAAAAGGTATAAAAGTCATCCAAATAGTTATTGGTAATGAAGAATTAAACTTTCACTAGTGCAGGTGGAAAACCCTAAAGACGCTACCAAAATCTATTAGAACTGATAAGTGAATTCAGTAAACTCACAGGGTACAATTTTCATGTACAGAAGTCTGTTGCATGCCTATACATTAATAATGAGGCAACAGAAAGAGAAATTAAGAAAGCAATTCTGGGGCCATCTGGGTGGCTCAGTTGGTTAAGCACCTGACTGTTGGTTTTGGCTCAGGTCATGATTTCATGGTCATGAGATGCAGTCCAGCATCTGAATCTGTGCTGGGTATGGAGCTTGCTTCATATTCTTTCTCTCCCTTTTTCCCTATGCCCCTCCCCTGCTCATTCTCTCTCTAAACAACAACAACAAAGAAAAAACAAAACAAAAAAACAAACAAAAAACCCAAGAAATGAAAAAAAGAAAGCAATAATTCCATTTACAATTGCACCATAAATAATAAGACACCTAGGAATGAAACTAAGGATGGAAAAGACCTGTACTCTATAGCCTATAACACACAGATGAAAGCAATTGAAGATGACACTAACAAGTGGAAAGATATTTCATGCTCATGAATTGGGAGAACAAATTTTGTTAAAATGTCCATACAACCCAAAGCAATCTACAGATTTAATACAACTCTTATCAAAACACCAACAGCATTTTTCACAGAACTAAAACAAGTAATCCTGAAGTTTATATGAAACCACAAAAGACTCCAAATAGCCAAAGCAATCTTGAAAAAGAAAAACAAAGCTGGAAGTAACAATTCCAGATTTCAAGTTATGTTACAAAGTTATAACGATCAAAATAGTATGGTGACGGCACAAAAACAGGCTTATAGAAGAACAGGACAGAAAGCCTGGAAACAATCCCACAATTCTATAGCCAATTAATTTTTGACAAAAGAGACAAGATTATACAATGAGGAAAATACAGTCTCTTCAATAAATGGTGTCAGGAAAACTGGATAGTTACATGCAAAAAAAAAAAAAAAAAGCTGGACCAATTTCTTATGTCATATATAATAATAAACTCAAAATGGATTAAAGACCTATATGTTAGATACAAAACCATAAAAATCCTAAAAGAGACAGGCAGTGATTTCTTTTAAACAGCTGTAGCAATATTTTTCTAGATATGCCTCTTGAGGCAAGGGAAATAAAAGCAAAAATAAAGTATTGGGAATACATCAAAATAAAAAGTTTCTGCACAGTTAAGAAAGCAGTCAACAAAACTAAGACAACTTATTGAATGGGAGAATACATCTGCAAATGACATATCCAATAAAGGGTTAATATCCAAAATATATAAAGAACTTATATAACTCAACCTCATAAAAATAAAAAAAATCCAATTTAAAAAAGGGTAGAAGACATAAACAGATATTTCTCCAAAGAAGACACACAGATAGCCAACAAACACATGAAAAGACGCTCAACATCACTCATCACCAGAGAAATGCAAATTAACAATGAGACATCAGCTTACACCTATCAGAATGGCTAAAATGAAAAACACAAGAAACAACAGGTGTTAGCAAGGATGTGGAGAAAAAGGAACACTTATGCGCTGCTGTGGCAATGCACGCTAGTGCAGCTAGTGTGGAAGACAGTATGTAGGTCCTCAAAAAATTAAAAATAGAACTACCCTACAATCCAGCAGTTACATTACTGGGTATTTACCAAAAGAATACAAAAACACTAATTTAAAAGGATATATGGGCCCCTATGTTTTATTGCAGTATTATTTACAATAGTCAAATTATGGAAGCATCCCAAGTATCCATTGATAGATGAACAAAGATACATTATATCAATATAAAATACTGATATAAAAGTATGTAACACATTTATATATTATCTGAATATAGGTAGTATATATTATATACTACATATAATATAGTATATATAATACAGCATATACTATTATGTAATAATGTAATTATATTGTATAAGTATAATATATTTAGTATATATAGTGTATTTTTTTACTATATCTTTATCCATTCATCTCTATATATACAATGGAATATTATTCAGCCATAAAAAGAATGAAATCTTGCCATCTGCAACAACATAGATGGACCTAAAGAGTATAATGCTAAGCAAAATAAGTCAATCAGAGAAAGACAAATACCATACAATTTCACTCATATGTAGAATTTAGAAACAAAACGAACAAAGAAAAAAGAAAGAGAAACCAAGAAACATACTCTTAGTTACAAGGAATAATCTGATGGTTGCTGGTGAGGGGGTAAGTGGGGAGGAATGTGTGAGATAGGTGAAGGGGATTAAGAGTGCATTTCTCACGATGAGCACTGAGTAGTCTATAGAATTGTTGAGTCACTATATTGTATGCCTGAAAGTAATATAACACCGTATATTAACTATACTGTAATTAAAACAAAAAACTTAAATTTAGTCCTTCTTGATCACAAAAGTGATATAGTTTACTAAAAGCATTTTTTATATGTTATTTCTAATACTGGAAGAATTTTGTGGCCTTGATTCTATTATATGAATTCTCATTTTACACAGAAACACACACATATCTGCACACATATAGTTTGCATTAATAAAACATTTCCCTCTTTTTTCTACATTCTAATTCATGTGTTATATCAAATGCTGGAGGTATCAATTACAGCTCCCTGGCTATAATTTGTTTTAAATTACCTTGCTGGAAGGATAATTATTTAGATGTCATTGTTATTAAAACATTTGTGCTTACTAAATGTGTTATGGCAAAAATAATAGCACCATTTTATGATTAAATTTTAATTTGCTTCATATAAATGATGAAAGTAGATCTCAGAAATAAAGAGGGATTGATCTGAGATTCTCAAAATCTATACCCATCTAAAAATACTTTACTCCTTTACTACTTTTTAGTAGGAAAAAGTAAACTCAAATATCAAGAATATGAACACATCCTCTGAAAGCCCATTATGTCTGAGCTGTTTCCAAACAGGCCCACCACTTTTACCAAATTCCATCTTTGTAGAGTGAAGACTAATCAAAACAACTCTACATCTTCCCTTACTGTCATCCTTTTCATTTCCACTTTCCCTTCCCTTTTCTTGCCACCCACATCCAAGTCTGAAGACATCGGAGTATAATGAAGAAAGAGAGAGAAGGTCATATACAGAGTTCCCAGTGTCTGAAGAAGGGAAATGGTGAAGAGGTGAGGTACCCAAGAGAACAATTAGCATAGGGCAAGTGGCTAAAGAGTCAAGGGATGGTGGTGGCAGCCAGCATGGATGAAGGGAAAAGGTAGAGGAGGCAGCTGTAGTGGTTGGAGAAATAGTTGGTTTCCTTGAGTACACAAGGTAATTTATAGAAAAAGTAAGTACATACATGAAGAGCCAGGTTTCTCACCACTCAGAAAGGATTTATGAAGAAGAGGGGAAGGCTAGTGTGGAAGAAAGCTGTGAGTGACTTTGAAATGGACCAGAAATACCAATGAATGTCTTTGGAGGAAAACTAGCACTAAGTATACCCTCCTGGGATATCTGTTTCTAAGGGGTCTCTGTGCCTTTCATTGTCTTTGAGCTACTTTGCAGCTCTATAAGCTGTAGATATCTTATATCAATGCAATTTTTCTCATTTAAAACATGTAAATGAATTTTGTCAAATGGAAACATAATTGATCTCCTCCATCCCTCCTCCAACCACTACCCTTGGAATAAGCCAGTTTTATTTTTTTTCTTAGTTTATTGTCAAGTAGGTTTCCATATAACACCCAGTGCTCATCTCAACAAGTGCCTTCCTCCATTCCCCTCACCCCCCTTCCCCTCTCCCCCACCCCCATCAGCCCTCAGTCAACTTATATCTAGTTTTAAATTTGTTTAAGCATTCCTTATCTGTCTTTATATGTGTGGTTCTTTGACTTCTCCTTTTAGCCAGTTGCAATTATCTTGCTATTCATTCATTAATTTGAGTTAAATAAAATATTTGGGTAGTGTCCATTTTATATCTGTATAAGACTTCTAATTTCACTGTTAAAATTTATCTTTTAACACTATTAAGCAATCCTGAGGGGCTGAATTACAATTAAAAGTATCTTTATGTTCTTACTGAGTTTTTAAAATATTGACATAGATTTAGAAGTAGTCATGACAGTATATATACTAACACCTCTCTCTTTCCCATGCTCTACTGAAAGGAACCTGGGCTTCCTGGGGACATGGCTGAACACAAGGTAGAAACAGGGAAAGAAAATAAACTTGGTACATTTTTTATGCAAATAAAAATATTCTGAAATGAGTCAGCTTGATGGGTCTCTTACAGGTAAAAATTTATATAATTTGAACATCGAAATAAATAATGAGAGTACAGAATTACAGCCTACTAAATAAAATAGGAACCTATTATACTATACTTATATAAACAAACAATAAAACATTCTTTCTTATAGCTAATAAATAAAAATAATACGAATGAATAATCAGTATTTGGGCAACTCTATAGTGCTAATTGATAAAGACGGAAGCTATCAATAAATCCTGAAACTGATAATATTTTATGAAGACAGTTTGTTGGGGTAGTGTCAGAATAACTTGACACAAAATATGAATCAAATTCCAAAGGAAAATGATGCCTTTACATTGACAAAATTTGGCAAGCACCAAATTGACCAGGTGACCGGTGGTGGAAATTAGCTAAAATTGTGGGTGCTCTGATACAGTACATGGAGAATAAGAACAGCATTTTTTTTCCCCTTGCTCTTTTAACTATTCTTGCCAAGAAGGCAGGAATACATTCTTAGATTGAGAGTTTGGTCATGAGAAAACATCAGTCACACTCAGCTGGAGGACTATTCTACATAATGAAATGTCTGTACTCTTTAAAAAACTGTCAAGAGAAGGGAAGACATGAAAAGTGAGCAACTATTCTCCACTGCAGGAGACTGAGGACACCTAGAAACTAAATGCAATATGTGTTTCTGGACTGGATCCTGACCCAGGAAGGAAAAAGATGATGTGAGGTTTGGTAAAATTTGAATGGGATTTATAGATTGTTTGATAGGGTTATATTTCTGGTGATTTGCTAATTTGAAAGGTTATAATGTATGACAATAATGTAGGAGAGGTTTTTTTTTTCTTTAATTTTATTTTTTTTAGAGAGAGAGTATGAATGGGGGAGAGCTGGGGGAGAGAGAGAATGAGAATCCCTAGTAGGCTCTACACTTAGCACCAAGCCCTATGCAGGGCTTGATACCACGACTCTAGGATCATGACTTGAGCCAAAATCCAGAGTTGGATGCTCAATGGACTGAGCCACCCAAGCACTCTATGTAGGATAGTTTTGGTCAATGTATTGTATTTGAGCAATACATCTTAGAATTTAAATATAAACTACACACCAAAGAAAAGCCTCACGTAAATGTGTAAAAATAACCAAAAGGCCATGTCATATGGTGAGCATTCTAAGCATGAAGTGATCAGGGTCTAGGTAGAAAGAGATGCACATTTGAATTGGGTAATTTAGAATAGTTTAATAAAGGGACTATTTTTAAGAATACGGGCATAATGCGGAGAAACCACAAATAAGAATGTGATACTCTCAGACGAGGAATGGCAGGATACTTTCTGAAAAGGTTCATTAGTGATTCCAGTGACATGAAGGGAATCAATACCTTTTCTCATATTATTGGGCTCCAGTGATTTCAGTTATATTACACATTTCCCTGGTGCCAAAAAACTCCAAAATCTTCACCACAGCATTCACTCTGGAGCCATAGTGACAATGCCAGTATGCTCTCTTTACAACCTGAATCCTTGCTCTGTTTTGGTTGGCCACGAGACCGGATAACGAGGTATTTTACTTCTTCCCTCTTCCTCAAGGCCAAGTATGCTAACCTTGATTAACCACTCAGCTTAGCCTGCCCAAATTGAACTGGTCACTAACACTGTTTCTGGCACCAAACAACTTGGTTGACAAAAGATTATTTGAGTGATCAAGCAGAATCTTAAGGCATTCCAACCGTTGGCATCATTAACTGATAACGCAGAAGCCAACATCTGCTCTGATAATCTGCATACAATTGCTGCTGAACTTTTCTGGAAGTGCTTAGTGACTGTGTAACCCAATTCCACCCAATGTTATTGCTACAACAATCAACAGATACACTACAATTTTTACCTTTGGGTTCATGGATAACAATTCCAATTATGTCTTTTCAGGAACATAACTGAACTTGAACAGACTGGGTTATCAACACAATTGTTACAAATAGCTATTGTCCCAACAGTCCTCCTCACAAGAGTTGTTTCTAACACATCAGCCTTCCTCTATTTGCCTCACATATCACTCTCTGTTACTTGTTAGGACTTTCCTCCAGTCCTGACTAATGCCAAAATTCAGAAGTGGAGGACATGGCAAAGACACCATTTTGCTATAGTTTTCAACACATTGTACCCAATCCCAAGTACTTGAACGAACATATACTTCACAGCAGGCTTTAGAAGCTCATTATAATATAAATAACTACATGCCTTGCATTTTGTTTCACTGTGCCAATATTGCCTCATTTTTATTTATGCTTGCAAACACATGTGATGTGGTGGTGATGGGGGGGACATGTGTGTAATAAGATTGGGGAAGAAAAATAAAGGGGTGAGGAAGGGAGGAAAGGAGAGGAGAGGGGAAAAAAAACAATGTTTATGTATAGATATAGTATAGATAGGTAGGTCCCAACATCACTGAGAAGAATTTGGTAGTCATCAAAAAAATTAAAAGCAGCGAGACTATGTTCACATCTTTATCGGCTATTCCCCACTATATTAGTTTCCTGTGGCTTCTGTAACAAATTACCACAAACTTTGTGGCTTACAATATGAAAATTGATTCTCTGATCATTATGGAGGCCAAAAGTCTAAAATCACTTTTGCTGGGCCCAAATCAAGGTGTCATCAAGGACTCCTTTTTTCCCCAAGTAATATAACATTCACAGGTTCCCAGGGATGTGGGTATCTATCAGGGGCTATTTTTCAGCCTACCATGCCTACCAACGCACTATTACACTCACTCCTCTTCCACTGTTACCAGTTGTTAAAACTTGTTAAATGGTTTTTGGACACCAAAGAACTAGATCAGTCTGAAAAAAAGGCTGAGTCTAAAATGATGAGACAACTCTATTATTTGTGGCAAATGAGCCGTATGTGGAAATACAGTCTTCCTTTTCCCTCTAGTCTGAGAGCTCATGAAAGTGGAGTCTGTCTTGTTATCTTGGGATCTTCTGTGATCAGCTCAATATCTCCCACACGGTAATAGGGAATAAGTGTCCATGCAACAAACAAACAAATTTGTAAATTACGGTCATGTATCATCTCATAGTTCCCGTGCTTCCTTCTACATTGACAAGATCAGTGATGGAGGCTCCATTACAGTGAAATTAACCGATGGGTTCTTTAGTCCGGGGGCTTTGCACCTCTGATCCTGAGGGCCTCCTTTGTTCCTCCTCCCAGCACAGTGTCATCCAGCTCTTTCTTCTTTCTGTGTCTTCCTCCCTCTACCAAGCACAGTAGCCAGCAACTGGCTCTTTTCCCAGTACTGTTGCCCCCAGCAATGTAGCTCTTGAGCGGAGACCCAGCGTGAGGCAGTCCTTCAAGAGTAGACCACGAAGGGCCCTGCAGAGAGACACTGCCATCGGCCAAGACACACAGTCAAAGCCTATGTTCAGCCTTCGTCTGTGTCCTGATTTGTTTCTGTTACACCCTTTTCTAAAACTAGGAGAAAGTCTTCTATAAATCAGCAAGTCTCACTGAGTATATTTGGTCAGGGAGCTTTTTCACTTTCTTTTGCTCTGCTTTGAATGCTGTATTAAGAGAATTCCACTGATTTCTGCCACCATTCCACCCACTGACCATGACCCCCACACTCATCATGACCGTCACACTGACCTCCACACTCAGCCACATCATTCTTTTTATTCCTTTAAGAGTTTCATCTTCCGGCTTTGTTTTTTGATTTCTCATCTCTATTCACCCAAAACAAAAGTATATACTCAACTATGGGGTTTGGGGAAAGATAACCAAAGTAAAATCATGTCATGTTTGGTCATACATGTTGCTCAAAAGGAAAGTTTCTCTGAGGCTTCCTTCCCAGAGCACCATTGCACTAAAGATGTTTATGAATTTATTACAGGATTTGGGGGGGGGGGGCTTGTTGAGNAACCCACAAAACTGTTACTAATAGCTAACATGTTTCCTTATACAATAGCTCCGAAAAATATTTTCTTTTAGAAATTCCAAGACAGACAAAATAGAAATCACTTAACTCCTCACTTAGAATATATAGGCATTTTGTAGGCAAGAAGAGACCATCTCTTTTCTTTTCTTTCTTCTTCTTTTTTTTTTTTTTTTTCTTGAGAGACAGAGAATATGTGTGAGAGAGGGACAGAGAGAGGATCCACACCCAGCATGGAGCCCAACAAGGGACTTTATCTCACAACTGTGAGCTCACGACCTGAGCTAAAATCAAGAGTTGAATGCTTAACCAACCGAGCCACCCAAGTGCCCCAGAAGAGATTACCTCTTAAAGATAATTTGTTTCACTGACATAAAAAGGATGCCAAGGTCAGTATTATTAATGGAAAAAAAAAAAGAAAAACCACTTTTCTAGGGAAAGTATGGCACAAGAATAAGCATAGAAATGGAGAAAGAACAGTGAGGCCAAAGGAAGCACAATAAAGGCAAGTGATTTGCCCAAGATCATAGGACAAGTGGTTGTAAAGACAGGATTGGAATTCAAATTTTCAGAGCTGTAACGCAGAGTTATTTCCTCTACCCAGAGTTTCCCTGTCAGGGTGTGGAGAATGAGCTATAAGTACAGGAAATAATGATTCCTTTTGTACAGCAGATGGAGCCCAGGATGGGAGGACTCCATAAGCCAGTTGCCGCTACCAAAAATAGCCCTGTTCTATTTACAACAGTGTGCTAATGTAAATATAAATTTACTTATGTTTTCTGATATAAAAAATCCTGGGAAGCACTGTGGAGTCTTGACGAGACTTGTGAGGCTTTGAGAGACCTAGAGGGAGTTTTTGACTGGGATGGTAGGTAGGCATCTTTGTAAAAATGCCTTGTCTCATGAACCTGAAAGGACATACAGTCTAGGTCTGGGTACCCCCAAGATGCTGCGGTAGGTGTAATGACAGGGAGGACTCCTGGAGGACACGATTATATTGAGAAGACCTACGTTAAGGAAGATGACTTGAAGTGGCACTGAAAAACAGGCTTGACATGTGAAAAATCTTTTCAGACATCTGTAATGGAGTCATCTAACATAGAATACTTTATGCAGCCTGACTTGATGACCAGCTCCTAAGCTTGCGGGAAGCTCCCATTTTTGGCTACTCCCTTCTAGCAGGTAACAGAGACCATTTAGTGTGGCTGATCTGAGGGGTTCTTATGGTCCCTGCTAATGTAATGTTAGTGAGGAGGACTCCCTGAAACAACAAGGGTGAGAAATCTCTAAAGCAACATACGGATAGCCAGCAGTAATCACAGCTTAATTAGAGCCATACCTTCAATAGCAGCCTGATCTGGGCACAGAGTGCAAAGTTTCCTTTTGTAGTCCTCTATTCTGCTTTTCGTGGCTTTTAATTCACAAAGCCTATGTCAGTTTCAAAACATGAATCCAAATTCTTTGCTTTTTGTCATCAAGAAGTGGGGTCAATGTCCCCTTCTCTTGAATCTTGGTGGACTTATTACTGCCTTGACCAGTTGATTACAGTGAAAGAATGCTGTGGGACCCGAGACTAGGTGGGAAAAGGCCATGCAGCCCCCACTCATTCTTTTTAGGAACTCCCTTATGGAGCCTTGAACCGTCATGTAAGAAGTCCAACCACACTAAAACCTCCATGCTCTGAGGAGGCCCAAGCCACAAAGAGAGGCCAAGTGTATGTGCTCTGGTCAACCGCCCCAGCTGTGATCCCAGCCAATAGCCAACATCAATTGCCAGGCATGGAAGTGAAGCTAGCTTCAGAAGATTCCAACACATAGCTGTTAAGTCACTTTCAGTATTTGAATTTTACAAGGAGAAAACCAGACACCCAAACCATTCCTGCCATAACCTTTTTAACGTCCGAAGTATATCATGTAATCTATTGCACTGCTCCACTGTGGAAGGTCAATACTGAATCCAACTCCCACTGAAGCCAGACCCAATTTAAATGTTTTGTTACTTTCCTTCACGTCCAATGCCCCTTTGTTGCAGATCACTTACCATTTCAAACGGTCAAACCTTAATACCGAAGACTTGTAATGACTATATTTAAATAAGTATTTAATAATAACTTTTCATGCTGTATCTCTGGATTATTTAGCATTAAAATCCTTCTTTTTTTTTCTGGCAAAGAAGTGACCTCCCTATGACAAATAACTGATACAAGAAGAATTAACAGAATAGCAAGAATCTAGTTCCTAATAGCCAGCTCTGTGTCCTATGCCCAGGAAACGCTTCGTGATTACAAATATAGGACAAAGAGGACAGATGCAATAAATGGCATCCATTTCTTGTCACTTGTTTTAATGCTTCTATGTTCAGTACTTTTCCCAGAGGAAAAAAATTCCTTTACTAAAAGTACAACCCCTTCTCCACAGAATCTATGTGGTTCTATGAAGTATTTGACAACACTGAAGATATTCCATTGCTAGTCACAAGTCCATTTATCTAGGTTGTCAAAGAAATATAAGCCGGTCTGGATTCTAACACACTGCACACTTGCTTCACACTGCACACTTGCTTTCTTTTTTTTTTAATACAAACTATAGTTCGAATGTAACAAGATATCAATCTTTTAATCCAAAAGATCTGGTAGTTAATACACAGACCACCCAAACTCTGAGAAAACTTACCTTTTGGTAAGTGACATGACTCACAAGTACTCCACTATGCTAGCTTCTGTTGAAGAACAGAAATAGCTCAATAAGTAATTGATTTTGCATTGAGAAAATTACCAAAAGGTAATTATCACTTGAGCCTTAAGGTGCATACTAACTGGAAAATTCCTACATGGAAGTAAATGGTATCATCTGAGATTTAGTCTGGGCACCGGAGTATTAATGCCACATCAAACATATATGTGACCTTGGGCAAACCTCTTAACCCCTCTGGCTTCTATTATTTTAAACCTAGAAAATTGGCGCGCCTGGGTGGCTCAGTAAACTGACCTACTAGGACTCAGGTCATGAACTCGCAGTTCCGGAGTTTGAGCCCCGTAGGGCTCTGTGCTGACAGCTCAGAGCCTGGAGGCTGCTTTCAGAAGCGGTGTCTCGCTCTCTCTCCCTCTCTCTCTCCGCCGCTTACACTCTCTCCTTCCCTCCCTCCCTCTCTCTCAAAAATAAATACAGATTTTTAAAAAAAAATTTAACTGGAAAATTGTACTACATCATCATGTGGGAATGTGGATTCTCAAGTAAGTTTGTACCTTTTGCCCAACTTCTTATTCTTAGGATCACTCCATGTTTACTCTACCTGGAAGTTTGTCCCGCCCGCATTTGCTGTTTTTTTGCGCGTGCGCGTACACGCACACACAGACACACACGCACGCACGCACGCATGCGCACACATATATACACACAGCTTTTGCTATATGCAACACGCTATTTATTTAATTATATTTGTATAATTGTAGTATAAGCCCTAATTGCTTTTTTCTGTTTTGCAGTATGAGTGCCTGACTTAAGCTTTGATTTCCGAGACATCCACTTCAAAAAGGCAGCCACTTAAAAGACAGCTGTCTCTGTCTTTTGTCAAACACCTTGCCAATTGCACTAGATCAAAAGCCAAGCTGCTTCCCCACCCCCGAGTCTCTTTTGTTTTAGCGATCCTTTTTTATTTTCTGTAACTGACCATTTGAGCCCCTTGTTTTGTTTTTTTTTTCCTCTTCGAACTCTCAATTCCTGCTCTTAGAGTTTTGGGTTTTTTTAAGTTTATTTGTTTATTAAGTTTATTTGAAAGAGAGAGAAAGTGTGGAAATGGGGTAAGAGAGAGGAGAGAGAGTGAAAGAGAAAGAATCCCAAGCAGGCTCCATGCTGTCAGCACACAGCTAGACGCAGGGCTCAATCTCACAAACTACGGGATCATGACCTGAGCTGAAATCAAGAGTCTAACACTTAACCGACTGACCCACCCAGAAACTTCTCATGCTCTACTGTATTTTTTTTAATTTTTAAAAATATTTATTTTTGAGGGGCGCCTGGGTGGCTTAGTCGGTTAAGCGTCCAACTTTCGCTTAGGTCATGATCTCGCGGTTGGTGGGTTCGAGCCCCGCGTCGGGCTCTATGTTGACTGCCAGCTCAGAGCCTGGAGCCTGTTTCAGTCTGTGACTCCCTCTGTCTCTGACCCTCCCCTGCTCATGCTGTCTCTCTCTCTCCTAGAAATAAATAAAACATTAAAAAATTTAAAAAAAAATATTTATTTTTGAGATTAAGAGAGAGAGAGAGAGATTGAGCAGGGGAGGGGCAGAGAGAGAGGGAGACACAGAATGCAAAGCAGGCTCCAGGCTCTGAGCTGTCAGCACAGAGCCCAGCACAGGGCTCAGACTCCTGAGCCTTAAGATCATGGCCTGAACCAAAGTTGGTTGCCTAACCCACTGAGCCACCCACGTGACCGTGCTCTTATGTTTTAAATTTACCAATAAAGAGTGAACATCTGGCTGGCTCAGTCACTAGAGCAAGGGACTCTTGATCTCAGGGTTGTGAGTTAAAGCCATATGTTGGACATGGAACCTACTTTAAAAAAAAAGTGAGCCTGTGAAACCCTAGACCCCTACTTGCTACCCCAATAAAAGCAGAACCCCAGGCCCACACACCCCCTCAAGTTCTCTGTGTAGCACCAGGTATACCAAGTAATTTCTACAACTTGTAGATAATAAACCTTTTTGTTTTCAAAGTATCCTGATGGCTATTGCTACAGGCATTTTCCAATCATAATAAGAACCACATGGGCTAGTCTAGTCATAGCAGTGGATATCAACAGACTGAAACCAGCAGAAAACACTATATTTACATAAAGCTTATATTTCACACATTCAGAAAAACAGAAAATATTGAATGAAAACCAACATGCCCATCATCCAAGCTTACCAAATTCTATTATTTTAGCATAAATATTCTGGACCCTCCCTCTTTTTATTTTATTTTTTTTAAGTTTATTTATTTATTTTGAAAGAGAGCATGCATGCTCATGAGAGTGGGGGAAGGCAGAGAGAGAGAGAGAGAGAAAGGAGAAAGAGAGAATCCCAAGCAGGCCCCATGCTTAGTGCAGAGCCCAATATAGGGCTTGATCTCATGATCATGAGAAACCAAGAGTCAGATGCTTAACCAACTGAGCCATCCAAGCACCCTGATCCTCCCTTGGTTTTTTAAATTTTTTTAATGTTTATTAATTTTGAGAGACAGAGAGAGACAGAGGATGGGCCAGGGAGGGGCAGAGAGAGAGGGATACAGAATCTGAAGCAGGCTCCAGGCTCTGAAATGTCGGCACAGAGCCCGAAAAGAGACTCGAACTCATGGACCACGAGATCATGACCTGAACCGAAGTCGGACGCTTAACCGACTGAGCCACTCAGGTGCCCCAGATCCTCCCTCTTTTTAAAAATAAGCATAATTTGCAAACATAACTAACCAAACATAACCATGGAACATATCCACCACCCACTCTAATGCTATTCCACTTCCTGCCTTATCATTCTATAATATCCTGAAGGGTGTATAGATCTTTCAATTCATACTTTTAGATTTTGCCACACATGTGGA